>NC_042526.1:1504444-1816666 GCF_900963305.1 Echeneis naucrates | reverse complement strand
GTGTTGGTTCATTTCCTCTGAAGTTGCACCTGCAGAGATCTTTCAAAATGGAAAGGCAGGAGTCGCCCTTTTTACAGTTTCACACCTCTCCAAGTACCCACAGTGGCAATTCAAGGCAAACACTAAGAAGCTCTCACACAGCTGGCTCTCTTAATATCTGACCCACCATGTCAGTCAGGACTCTGGCCAAGTGAGGGAAAGGTCACGGCTGCAGCGTAGGAACCCCTGACTTTACAAAATGTCAGAGACTGCTGCCGAGGCCCACGAGGTGAATCCAGGTAACCGCCACCGAGTCCAACATTGACTCAGCTCGCTCAATCCATTGTTGAACAATCAGAAGCTCAGAGACTCGTAGCTGGAAGGGATTTTAAAGTTAGATATATAAACTGTGCACAAGTGGAAGTGAGAGGAAGATATTGTCCCACCGGTGTCATCTGTGTTGCGTCTTTATTGGCATGGAAAGAGGTGTGCCCGTTGTGCTTTGTTTGGATTAAAACCAAATTACTTGCAGAATTGCAGCAACTTGTCAAACCGGGCCGAGACGGCAGCTAATTTTTGTGTGCAGGCGATTTTGGTTTCAGAGACTAAACCTCCTTTGGTCACAGAACTACAGAAACTTTTAGAGCAGCTATGATGCTTATCTTATATAAGATACCGGGAGAGAAAAGGCCGAAGAGCTTGAAGCTGGGCTGCAGCTCATGAAGAGAACTTTTTTTATTTATTTTATTTTATTTTTTTTTGCAGTTTAATAATGAAAGCTTAACCACAACAGAGCACTGACCTCAGGTGTCGACCGTAGCAGCTAAAGAGGAAATGAAGTCTGCGTAATGGTTGGTAACATGCCAGAGAGATTAGTTAATCACACAGGCCTAACGGCCACAGCCAGGGGTTGCTAACACGAAGCAGGTGGTTAATTCTCCCACCCTCTGTTCCTCATCCTGCCTTCCTGCTTTGGATACAGAGACAGTTTGAGTAATGGCATGGCCATTGGCTTCTGTTGAAACGGACCTAAGATATACTCCAGATTTGACTGCCTGCACATATTTGAATCTATGCAAACTAACTGAGAAAACTAAGAAGAATCTGTGTACTCATCAGGTATGGTGTTTTAAAAAGTCACAGGTGACGTTTTTACTTAATGCAGTTTTGTGTTGAGGTTTTTTTTCTGCGTGTGTGTGTGTGTGTGTGTAGGGAAATTGTTGGAAAATGTTTTTTTATTCCCTCAGGCTCTATGCAATTTAAGATGAGCGATCCTGCAGGGTAATATAGCAGTTTAGTATATTGGCTCAGTCCATCATCAGCCTTTAGTTGCTTTAGGTTGTTTAGAGTGGGCCAGAGAGAAATGCACAGCGGGAAAAGGAGTAAGTCACATCATACAGCACAAAAGCAGAACAGGACACATGGACAAGGCAGGCAGTTGAACAGCTGATACTTGCACAAATTAAATGTATGAAAATAATCCCCCCCCCCCCCCCCCATATTGTTATGGATTGTTTTTCCCTAATTGTTAAATGAAAGGTTGCATTACATTACATTCCATTTTTGAGACGGTAACTCTGGCAGATAGTTCCTCAATTGTGAAAGTGTATCTGGTTTAGAGGTTAGGGAAAAAAAAAAAAGGGAAACTCTGGTTGTGCTGGACACTCCCACCTTTGTGTGTGTTTAACGGCATCAACTGAAAAATGAATATTAGATTAGATATTAGATGAATATTCACTCACACTTTGAACGCTTGTTCGAGAGAGGACGAAGCAAGTAAGAACAATAAAATTCAAAGAATGCTGCAACTTCAACCTCTGCCTGCCAAAATCTAATCAGGTTGTTGAATTGAGTGAATGTTGGTGCCAAACCTAAAAAAAAATCTTTCAAGGTGGCCTTAAGATCAGATAAACTGTGTTCTGAGGTCACAGTGGCATTGACCTTTGACCCTTTAGCTACAGTGCTGCTGCAGCACACTGGAAAAACACAACACCACATTTCTTCTATCCGCAGTTTTACCTAATGGAATTGAAATGTAAATATATTTCTCTGTCGCACCAAAGTCCCACGAATAAACAAAATCACTATGTTTGAATTTACACATGAGCAGATTTGGCATTGAAAACAACACGTAGCTGTGTGGTCACTCTCAGGCAGTTGGAGAAAATACTGCTCGGTCTTTTTTTACATTTATAGCACTTAACCACTTTAAATGAGTGAGAATGAACCATAATTTCCATCATTTAGACATAACTGAGCTAATAGGCTGAGTCAGGTTAGTCCTGCTGCTGTAGAAAAAGTAATAGTCCATTCCTCCTGTCTGATACTGAGACTTTTTCTTTTTTTTTCAGCCTCTGAAGTTATTTATTGATGTTGCTGTTGAGTGTTGTGGTCAACCGGTTGACGTTAAAGGACATTTAGTCTGGAGTCTCAGCTGTAATCAATAGGTTTCATCCACTTTGGGGGCTTTGATTTATTCCTTTACCTTCCAAATGTCCTCCTATCAGACCACCAGACTGTGGTTTTGCTGATTCCAGTGGCCCGTCTGCGTGGCAGTGGTCTCGTAAAGGACGAGGCAGAAGAAGCTTAGTACCCAGTTTTGACCAGCTGGTGTCAGCAGTGACAGTCGCATTTGTTCCCCTGACCCAGTTATCTGAATGGTGCTGCTGCGTTTGAATTGTGATCCGGCGGAGGTAATAAGGGCTCTGCCGACCTTCCCTTTGTGGCAGAGTCTCGTTCCTCTAAAAAAAAAAAAAAAAAAGGGGGGGGGGGGGATAGCCTGGTCATCAAAAGGCTGCCGATCCCGGCCGCACACTGATGTGGAGGCCACAGTCCATTTCTTTCCCCTCCCCACAGCAGCTGGCTTTGAGTGCTGGTAAATCCATTATCTTCAGGTCAGGACATGACCACCGGTTATGTGCTAGTTCTGACCCCCCCCCCCCCCCCCCCGACCCGAGTGGTTGGTGGGTGGACTTTGAGGTATAGGCCCTAAAATGTCTGAAGCTACACAGAAGCCTGAAGGAAAAGGTGTCTTTTTCCTGCTTCAGGTTTTTCTTCCTCAGAACATGTTGGCGTTTGTAGCTACATTTTCTCCTGCTCGATCACTGGAACAGAAGTCGAGGATGGGATGGCATGCAGCTTAAGGCCGTCGATCCAAATGCAGGAGATTTAAATGTTGAACATTTTGGACGTTCAGCTCGTCCTACCTCTGGAGTGTCTCGCCCCGGTCCTCCTCCTCCTCCTCCTCCCTCCTCCTCATTTTTCCCTCCCACTGAATGATGGCCACACTCCTCTCACGCTTATTTTCAGTTACCTAGCAACCAGGAGGAGATTTTTTTTTTTTGGATGGGGGGAGTGGTGGTACTTTTTGTAATGGAAGCGGGGGCAGGCTGAGGTGTGCATTGTCAAGGAGTAAACGGCTCATGAATGCAGCGCCACTGAAAGGAATCAGGTGAGCGGCGTTTCAAGTCAAGCATTCATCGAACGACGACGTTGCTCCATTACTCATCGTCGCTCAATTAGCACCTCCAGTTACCTGTGCCTCGCCGCCGTCATGGTGAGGGCTTTGCATCGCAGTTATCAGTGTGGGCCGAAAGAGCAAGGCCTGGTGTGGCCACGCCTCTCTAACTGAGGATTTCCACTACACAAGATATCTCACTGTCAAAGCAACAACCTCAGAGAGATGTGGTTTAAAATTGTAGTGTTTGGTGGTCCAGACCTCTGAGCGCGAGCACGCTCTGCTGCCAGGAGTTAATTTAGTTGACTAAATGAGTTTTAATCAGGTGAAAATGTCGCTGTTTGTTCTGGCTCTGTTTATGAATTGAATTAAGTCATTTGAGCCCATCGAAGTGTGGAGCATTTTTTTTGGCCCATGCATTCACAGGTCGTGCAGCAGCGAAACAAAGAGAGACGGAGCAAATTTTTGAGTATCCAGTTGCAAACCACTTGGAAATGATCAGAGCTCCACTAAAACCACCCCGTCTGAGCTATTGAGCCCCATTCAGAGGATATCAGGGGCAGAAAATGGGAGAACGGAGCACTGTGAATATAAACAGATGAAAGGGGAGAGATAGCATACAGATCCCAGCTAATTTCCTCCTCACTGCTCACCGGGCATTTGAGAGAAAGAGAGAGAGCAAGCGTCCCCTTGTGTAATTAACACAATCCCTGGAGTCAGTCGGGATGGGAGGGAGCACTGCAAAGATCATTCATCTTTACAAGGCTGCTGCAGTCTGAACATCCTGCCAGCTGGGTGACATAACTCCATGTGCTTCAAATTTTGTTTCAGCGAACTGAGGTTTTCACTTCAGAAACAAAACGAGACCGTCTATTTGTTAAGAAGCAGGAGTTGATGTGAAATGCTGAAATCTGTCCATAATTTAAATGCGTTGTGGTCCAAAAGAACTTGTGGGCGCCTCAATAAACACCACTGGACTGATCTTGTTAAACCATCCCGACTATGAGCGGGTTTTACAGTGTGGCGGGGGCACAAAGACGTGGGGAGAAGAGGAGGAGGAGGGTGACTGAGTTTGAGACACAAAAGACCAGAGGCCTCCATTAGTACATGCTCCTCTATTCATCAGCTGAATAGAGGAGCTGAATAATCCACATGCTAGCTAGCTTCGACCCCCCTCCCCTCACCGCCATTCACAGCGGGGCCGGCAGAAGACGTCCGGCCTGCTGACCTTCCATCTATTTGGGTTAGCGGGCTGTTAAACGGACACACCGCCCCCGTGCCCATTCATACACTCAGAGCAGACGACATTTATAGGCTCCGTGCTTCATTAAAGTTTTACAGAAAGCATCCATAATGAGACTTATCACTGGTAGCAGGTTCGCTGCCAGCACATCAGTGCAGCCATGCATCCAGAACGAGGCTGAAAAACCTGAATCATTTAGATTTCCAGCTCTGGAAAAGGACTCTGATGTCCTGGATACTGTTTTTTTTTTGTTTGTTGTTTTTTTTATCCAAGTTTTATGGTTTCCTCTTAAATGGATTTGTAAGTGTTCACATTTGGTGATAGCAAAAGTGTCAATAAGTCTCAAGTGACTGAAAGCAGTCAATTAGCGCCCAGTTGTTGAGTATTATTAATCAAGGAGAACGATATCTGACATTTAGTTGCCTTTTCTTTAGTTTATTTGGTTTGGAGTAAAATAAATCATCACAAATTACGCATTCAATGCTTAAAAAACAGAAAACTTGTTTTTGCACTTTGAGATGGCAAACTTTGTCCAGAGAGAAGAAGTTGGGTTGTTCAATAGGTGGGAGTTTTCATTTAAAAGCGAGCCAATGACTGTTGAGCGTAACCAATCAGCTTAATGAACTGTATTAACTGTTTGGCCGAGAGAACTCCTGTTCTTTAAAGACAGATTCCCAAACGGTGATGGCAGAGAGAAAGGCGAAATTGATTTTTAAAAAAAATGCAGTATCTGTTTCCTTAGAGTTCGTAGGACACCTAAATGGTCGAGGTGTTTGTTTTTTTTTTTTCTTCCTGTTTTTTAAATGAACCTCCCTAAAATGTGTCAGTCACACCTGCTTTGAATTATTTAGGTTATTGGCTAAAAATATGACAGTGATGGAAAATACAGACGGCTGAATTTCAGACCTGATACTCAAACAGGCTGCTGATCAATAGATCCCTGTTCAGTTTACAACATTTCCTGGTTTAATTACAGTTAAACATGATGCTAAAATGTAATTTGGCACCTAATATCTGCTGGGATTTCACCTCTCTGCATCTGGCTCAGTCCATTTCAATAACACAAACAAGTCTTTATGCGTCGCATGTTTCTTGTACACCGCTGTGAATTTTTTTTGTTGTTTTTGTATGATATAAAAAGATTTAGAGGTTTAGTCTTTTTGTAAAACAGTCTTAATTTGTCTTTATTTGCTAAAAATCTAAAAATGTGTCTGGATGTAGTTAAATATTGAATGAAAATGTATAAATAAAAAAGAACTTTGTGATTTAATGTGGGAAGTATTTTATTTATTTATTCCTCATAAATACAGCTTTGTTTTTATTGATGATGTGATTATAAAAATGTGTTGTCTGTCTCCCCGATGGCCAGGTGTAGGGTTTGTGTGTGCGTGTCTGTGTGTTAGCAGCATGTAAACACACAGCAGCCTCCCGTGCTTTGCTTCATATTCTTTTCAATTTGTCGAGCTGACAGACTGTAGCCCCCTGCCCCCCTCACTGCTTCTGTGTGTGTGTGTGTGTGTGTGTGTGTTGAAAACAAATGGTAGACAAACCATTTTGATTGGCCTGCTTCCCACTCTTTTTCTCCAGTGCCCCCTCAGCTCCAGCTGCCTTCCTCCTCCTCCTCCTCTGTATCTCTTTATTTGCCCTCCCTCCTCCATCTTTCTTTTTTCATCCTTCCTTCCTTCCTCTGCTCTTATTTCCCTTCTCTTCCTCTTTTTCCATCTCCCCCTCCCACTCTCTCTCCCTCCATCTACCAGCAGTAAGCAGTCAGTCGTTCCATCCTGACGTCACTGTGTTTGCATAGCTATTGTCTTACAGCGGCTGCAGCGGCAGCGGCTCCTCACCAGATTTTGAGTTTTTCACTCACCCCTCCCTCCCCTCTCTCTCTCTCTCTCTCTCTCTTTCTCTGGGAAAGCCTCTCTCTCCTCCCTCCCTCCCTCCCTCTCTCTCTCACGCTTGCTCTCTCTGTCTCTTTCTGTTTTCATTAGTAAATCCTACAGTGGAATGAGAAGTGAGAGAGTGGCGGAGAGGAGAGGATGAGGAGGAGGAGGATATAGGCTGCAGAAGGAGCGGAGAGATGCGATCTCTAGCCACGACCACATTTCCGTGCCTGGATTTGGCCACGGTCGCTTTTGGCTGGGAGGGATTTCTGCTTTTTTTAATAATTTAATAATTATTTATTTATCCAGGTCACCACAGCAGGGCCTATAGTTTTTCGGGGGGGTTGTTTGTTTGCATTGTTTTTTTTTTTTTTTTTTTTTTTGGCGGCCGGACTAACTGAGTGCGTGTGTTTGTGGAGGAGGCTTTTAAAGACAGATAGCGGCGCTCGGGCATCTGGCCGTCTGGGAGGCAGCAACGGCCGGCTGGCTGCATTGTGTTGCTTTGATGACCCCCGCTGTGTAGCTGCCTGCTCATCAACCTCCCCCCATCCTCTCTCTCTCTCTCTCTCTCCCCCTCTCTCTCTTTTACCCTCCCCTTTCCCCTCTCTTCCCTTTCCTCCTCCTCTCTGTCCATCACAGCTCCCGGGCCCAGCCATGTTCGGCACAGAGTCCTCATGTAAGTACCACCATCCTCCCTCCTCCTCCTCTGTGTTTGTCTGTCCATGTATCTTTTCATGTTAACGTCTGTGCTTGATCTGATCTGAAGGAGAGGGGGGAAAAAGGAAATGACCAGGTTTCCTCTTGTTCCTGCATCCCTCCTCTCCTCTCCTCTTCCTGTTTTGCCTCCATGGTTGCTGGTGGCAGATTGCACAGCGAGAAATCTGGGATCTACCATTTTAGCATAGAGGGTCGGCACTACAAGCTAGCTGATCACACTGAGCTTGCCGCCCTCCTTGCATTCTCTCACTCTCAGCCTTACTGTGTCTGTGTGAGTGTGTGTGTGATCATCTTCTGTGTGTATTTTCCATCTACTTTTGTGTAAAGGCGTGCATGTTTGTGTGTGTGTGTGTGCATGTCAGAAGATGGATGCTTTTGCCAGAGTTGCATGTTTTTCCAGAAGCATCAGCCTCTCACTGCCGTCTCCTTCCTCCGGCTCGGTCAGACCGGCTCGAAGGCGTCCGTGTAGCGTTGCTGCCGTAGCTAAACTAACACGCTATTGATGTGAAGGCTTCTGTGCACGTGTGTGTGAGAATCTTTGGGGTTACTGTGCAGCACCTAATGTCCCTCAGAAGAGTTGTAGTGTTGCTCTATAAGACCCCCCCCCCTCCACCTGCAGCTTCTACCACACCCTCACTAGAAAACCTTTCACTCTGATCAGTATCATGATGCATTACTGACGCTCACCTGCTCGATCCCTCACTGATGTGTGAGCTGATTGATTCTGTCGTGGTCACACGGTCACAACCAAAAGTAAGTTGTGTTTTTGCACAGACCGGGGGGGGGGGGGGGGGGGTAAGCAGCATCCCGTCTGCTCACGGTGACGGAGAGCTGTCATGCAGCATCTTGCCTGTCGAGCCGCTGAGTGTGATCTTTGTTTTTGAGACGTGCAGCTGAGGGGTCGACACCGTTGAGCGTCCTTGGAGGCGCCGCCTGGTGAGGATCACATCTCGTTCATGGAGGTTGCTTGTCCTTGTAGTTTGAGATTCTGTATTCTTGCCAAAAGGTCGTTTGAGGGTCAAGCCTCCTCGTCTCTGTAACTCGGCGTGACAGCTGCTTGTCCTTGGTGCTGTTCAGCTACTTTGGGCTCATTTATCGAGCACTAGATGAAATTTTAGGCTAAATACATTTGGAAAGATCCTGATTTTTGATTGCGTGCATAACGTCTTGATACTGATTGTCTATGCTGACTTTTCTCTATAAATGGAATAAAGATTTTAACTAAATAAAGAAAAGCGCTGAACACGTTTATAATTTTAGCTGAAAAAAAATCTATAAATGATAATCTGATTTACTTTGTCGGGTCTTGAACCAAACAGACATGTTCCCTCGCATCTGGAAATTATAATCTGCAGCACCACAACACTTAATTTATGGTCTGTGGTGACCCATTGCCTTTTATCAAAAAATAAATAAGTAAAATTGCAGCTCCTGAGCCTTCGCTGTGGCCACGTTGTGATTTTGATTATATAATTGTTCAGCTTTATGGATGGAAAAGAAAAAAAATGAGGATGAGCTATTGAGTGTTCACCCTCTGCACTTATTGATTTAGTGATTGATGGGATTCTTTTTCTAAAACACTTTAAATGGAAGGACGTAGTCAATTATTTCTACATTTCACCTGTAGGTTAGAAAATAATTTGCATGTCTGACATGGGTTGCAGCATCGTCACAGGAACAATAATAGTTTTCAGGAGAGCACTCATATAGGCTTTTGTAATTGTGTATTAAAGAAATAAGAGCATTTGATTGGCAGCTATGACTTAATACATCTACTGTAGGAAAAGGCAAACTCACCTGCTGAATCTGTATATAACGCTCAATTTATCCCACAGTCGTTATGTTTAAATTGGCAGCTGTGTTTTTTCATTCATTTTGCCTTGAATTCATTCATCGCTCTCTGAGATCAGCCTGTGCTCCAGACACAGAGTGGGGCAACGACATAATGCCCCTTCAACCGTGTAGGTTTAGGTAATAAACTCACCGGCATTTGTTGAAACACTCAGAGGTAAGTGGGGCCCCTTTTACAGGCGACTTCATTGGGATTGCTTTGCTAGGAAACCGCTCGGGTCCATGTTTATTTCTGCGCAGCAAACACTAGAACAGGAAATGAACTTTAGAAAGTTGATAGTAAAGATAATATATTGTGAGAGCTGCAAACTTGTGTTTGTTTGGTTTGTTTTTTTTAAACACTGTGGTGATCAATTTTCGGATGTTTGCGGTTGGTGAAGACGGTCACCTTGACTGTGACAGAGCCTTTTTGTTAGTCTCATTTGGTCTTTACAGCAGACTGTGCTGCAGCCACACTGATATTTAAATATGTTTTTAGTTTTAAAAGAATCCCCTGTGTTGTTTTTATGTCTAAAGCTGAGACTTTGGAAACACAGCTGGCTCCATTAAGTCTGAAAACTCTGGCGTGTCGTTTTTAGTCTGGACAATCACAACAACCAAAGATCAATGAAACATAGATCACGAATTACAAGTGTTTCTGACCTTGTTGTCCTTGCTAGCAGCAGTTGTGCGGTTAATTTCTGCATTTTAACTAGTAGCATTTTCTGTATCTTACCTGCAGAGTGGAAGAGGAGACAGGATCACATTTTCAGGAGCGGCTGGAGATTATACCAGCTAAAGCTAAAATTCTTGTCTGGAAGTGGGTGTGTCATGAGCGACACTCTTGATCTTGCGTCCAAAGGGTGCTGAACTTGTGGCATTTCCCAAGTATATCTAGATGTGGACATTCATAAACCTGGTAGGCTCCCACGTTGATGTCTGTAGTTCCCAACCCTTGACCCTTTGCTCAGCTTCGTTCACTCAATTATCATCTTTAACACATTTGCCCTTTCACAGTGTCTCAAAATGATTTATAACCACATTCATTTACAGACATTAATGTAATTACTATGAACAGTTTGTTGCCAAACTAACTGGAAAAGAGAAAGCCGGTCAGCGCTGGGTTTGACATCATGGGTCAGCGTTCAGGTTTGCTGAGAAATGCTCTGGCCCCAAGCAGGGAGGACTCGGTTTAATGGCAGATGGTGGACGGAGCTAAAAGGCCAAGAAAAATCACATCCAACAAAATTTGTCCTCTTGCGTATCACAAATGCAGAGCTCATGTGTTTACTCTGATTATAATCAGCTGTGAAAGATGCTTTGTGTTGTGTTGTGTTGTGTTTGCTCAATAACTCTGCCCATTATCCTCAATGGCTTCCCTCCTGTGCGGTGGAACAAAAGGGAATTTACTTTAAAGCAGAGGATGAAACACGAAGAGAGGTTTGGTTTCAAAGCGTTCCCAGAACCTTTCATGAACGTAAACACACCTTACTGACTTCGGTACGAGCACAAACATCATCATCCTCACTCATGCTGTCATCTGTTACTCAGTTTAGTCCGTCAGTCCAGCACAGGTTTTTTGGTAAAAGGCCACTTCTTTACTTCTGTTATGAGGAAGAATTGAGGTCAGTACTTGGAGTTTTCTCTGTAGTACAAGATTTTATACCTGCCTGGGGGAGGGGTATTGATTTTTGTTTTCATTTTAACCTTATCCTAAGTACATAACAAATAGTGACATAGAGAAAAAGAGGGAGGGGGAGGGAATAACCCATTACAAAGAAAAAATATAAAGAGGGATCAAACCAGAATATTGTAGTTAAACAAACGTTGGTCTGTTCAATCTTCCTTCGGTGCTGCAGCCTCGGGCTTATTGATTTCCTGACGTCAGGTGGTCTTGCAGGAATAGATATCTTATTATAATTGATGCGGTGTGACTGAAGGGCACACGCAGTGACACGGCGCCCCTTTTTGTTGTGCTGCCAACCGTTTAATAAGTTGCGCTGGTCCAACTGCGTTGCGTGACTCCGCCGAAATCTCAGCTCATCCTGAAATTTGCAGAGAAGAAGGTTTGTGGCATCTGCCCACTCAGCTGTCGCTCAAAGCAGGATGCCCTCAATTATGCTGAACTTTAAAGCTTAATAAAATTTTAATGGTTGAGGTATATAAAATCCCCCAATTCAGTTTTTGGCGCCTGAGTGTTAGCTTCGTGTTTCAGTCTCGGGGAGTGCTGGATATTTTTAGAGACAGTGGTTTGAACCCCAGTTAGACACACATCTGGTTTTTCTGTGGTGTTGGCAAATAATGACCTGAATTCATACAGTCAGCCTCATACACATTCATGTATTTATATGTTTGGACTGCTTTAAACATATTTTGTGGGTACATTTATGTATCTTTTTGGGAGATGTGAGGTTAACTCTGACTAACCTTTAGCTCTACAGTAAATGGTTCTCCTCTGTCGACTGTCTCTCCTCTGGCTTTGTACACATAATGAATAATAAATGTTTAAATTTTCAAAGGCCATAATAATCCATAATCATGCTGCCTCGACATGTATATCATTAATTCTGATGTACGGTGCGGTCAGAAGGTTTTTGCTTTTTGCCGCCTCTTCTCTGACGGTGATCGCAGCCATCTAAGTGGTCTCCAGCCGGCCCACCTATATTGGTTCCTCACCTTCCGCCGTGTTGTCTGGGATGTGTTTAGGCTCGTTATCCTGCTGGATGACGAACCTTCAGCCCAGTCTGAGGTCCCGAGCACTCTGAGATGGTTTTGCGGAGCGGTCCCATGTGTCTGTCAGACACGATTTACAGAAATGATGCCAAACTGATCTGTCTGAGTTTAATCAGCCCAGGGAGTTTTACTTCCTAACATCTTTGGACTCTAAGTGGTTTCCATCTGGCCATTCTGCCATGAGTCTCAGACCGGTGGAGTACTGCACTGATGGTCGTCCTGCTCCACATGGGATCTCTGGAATTCGGCCAGGGGGACCATAAGGTTCTTGGCCACCTCTCTTACTGAGACGCTGAGACCCTTCTCTCCTTATTGGCTCAGTTTGGCTGAGAGAGCAGCTCCAGGAAGGATTCTTGTTGCTTTAAAGTACTTCCATTTAAGAATGACAGTAGCCACTGAGTTCTTGGGAACTCAATTATGCCTCCAATCAGTCCTGTCTCTGAGCTCTGCAGGCAGCTACCTTCTCCTCATGGCTTGGTTTTTCTTTTTTTTTGTACTTAGTAGTGTCAGAGACCTTACAGCTTAAAATCCGCTCTAACCAACTGAATGAACTAGATTTGAGATGTAGACATCTTTGAGAGTCTTTGCTTTGTTAATGGGGGTTATCGGGTGTATATTTTGAGGAGGAAAAACAAAAGGACATTTTCTGTTATGCTTCATTCAGCTCCTGATGTGAGCAGGATTTTATCAGCTACATCATTACATGTGCAAATTCTATCACTTCCCTATCATCTGATGTGAGCACATTGACAGTACGGAGCTGAAATAATCAGTGACAGCCACAGATTCACATGTGATACCGTGCGATTTCAAAAATCAACTGAGGGTAAGTCTTCTAGGGTGTCCCCGGCTGAAAATAGATGGATGCTGGTGCTCTAATCTGCTCCACATGTACCGCCTGAAACTCAATGCTGCACTAACTGTATAGAAGTCTATTTATGAATAAGATTAATGTTAGATTGGCAACAGCAGAGCTTCTGATAAGGACAAGCTCAGAGAAATGCAATTGGCAAATGGAGGCATGTTTGTGATTGTAGGAGGATTGCTGTGGGCCATATCTTCGTCATATCGCTCCCAACATTATATAAATGCTCTTTCATCATTATGCTGTCTTTAGTTTGTTTTTTGTTTAAAGTGGGATATTAGCCTGTCAAGATCACATCATCTTTAAACGCAGTAATATGTGTCCTCCAGGTTGTGTGTCGTCTGTTTGTTTGACCCCACAACAGAAAACAAAAAAAAACACCCATTTAATGAAAGCCAAACAGCTCTCCGATAGCAGCCAGCTGTCTCTGTTGCTGTGGTAATCCTCGTAAGAACGGCAAACCGGCAGAATGATCGGGTTTCTGTGGTAACTGCTGACTTCTGCTATTTTTGTCTCTGGAGCTCTCGTGGTGGTTGGAGGTTGAACAAACCGCAAACAAGCCTGTTTTTAACATGTATATATTCTCACTC
Source organism: Echeneis naucrates (assembly GCF_900963305.1). Lineage (NCBI taxonomy): Eukaryota > Metazoa > Chordata > Actinopteri > Carangiformes > Echeneidae > Echeneis > Echeneis naucrates. Next base: position 1,803,372 of record NC_042526.1, on the reverse strand, counting down.
TGGTCTTTCATCCTGCATCCCACGAAAGAGGCCGGATTGTCGAGAATCGTCACCTCTGACCCACGAAGCACCTCAATATGAAGCTTGAAATTTAAGAGACAGAACTGAGCTGCGTGTAGGGCAGCTGGGATTAGAGTCTCCATTCCGACCGGAGACAAACGCTTCTACGCTCTGTTACAGGAAGTAATTGCTCATTCTCGATTTTTGTTTTCAAAGATGTGATTAAATGTGCTACTCCAGGTATGATTGAAGCGAAGCCAAATTTCCATTTTGGCTTTACTGAGTAATAATTGTACGATTTGTCCAAAAGATGACAGATTTTTTTGGAGGCATTGAATCCCTTTATTGTTTTCTGAGACAGGAAGAAAAGGGAAGTCCTCATGTTTTGGGAATTGGGTCGCCCACCGTTCAGTGAAATAGATGCAGAAAGGCCCTGAAACCATCAGTGCTCATTACAACTTTGGCTTTTTACAGCAGCTGGTTTATCTCACGTGTGTAATCCATCGCTGTCCCATCTCCATCAGCATCCTAAGGTTCAGAAGGTTTACAGCAGATCAATGACTCAAAAAGATTGTTCCAGTTTATATTTCATTAGGTTCAGTTGGGCTTTTATATTTTAAACAATATAAAATACACTGAAAATGATTTTATAGTGGAGGGAGATGCAAAAAGTGCTAGTAAATCGAACGTATAATGAAAAGCAATTATAGCAAAATAAAAGCAGAAAATATGTGAATGCCACAATCAATAGTAATAATATCTGAAAATATGAACAAAACAAATAAAACTTTAATACACTGTGATATTTTGGGGAAATAGAGCAGCAATGAAATGGTCTTTTGCACATCTCTTTTTTTTTAATGCTTTAAAGAGGAACAGTTCTTTGACTAATGGAAAAAACAACTGCAATTGGATCCTCATGAATCTTATTGGAAATCAGTGAAAATATTTAAAAGATCAGAACGTTGATGTGTTGAAAGACACATTAAAACATTTGTGAATTTCATCAATAAACACACTTTTTGGAAAATGTTTAAAGATAAGAATTTGTAGTTTGAGAAGAAGAAGATGAGATCGGTGATAGGACACAGAGAGTCTTTGATTGAATTTTAACATGTTTCTGTGAGGACTTCCAAAAAATAACAAAATCAAGGAACGCAGCAAAACAGCACTTCAATATTTAATCCCGTCCTTATCGCTCCATCCACAGATGTGTGAGGCGTGTACAGTCTTTTATGAATACAGTGTGTACAGAGAAGAACGTTTGCGTGGAAGCAGGCATCTGAACTTTTCATTCATCGTCTCCATCAGGAAGTTGTGTTAAAGTCTTTTAAACAATGGCTTGCTAACAAGTCATTAGTGTTAATAACTTTAAAACGTTGAGCAAACTGCAGTCCAGCTAGCATCTCTGGGGAAAAAACAAAACAAAAAAAATTCATTTTTATTTATTTATTTTTTCATTTGGATGACAACCTCCTGCCTTCGGTCCTGCACTCAGACCACCTTGGGACTTTTTATTTTTCCCCCAGTCTCCATCATCTTTAGTCACATTACTGGCATTTAACATCCCCATATATGGCCCGGTTGCGAAACAAACAGGACCAGCTCTCAGGCCATTTGCCGCCCCCCTCCATAACCTCAGCGGCGCGAGGGCCGTGCCAACAGCTACAGAGCCGAGACTCTTGAGTTTTAATGATTGCAGGCTTGGCCGGGACTGAGGGAAGTGAGGTCATCCTGCTGCTGTTCAATCCAGCCTGAGCTCACGTTCACCTCGCTCCGTGTGCGCACAGTTTCAATTTCTGTGATAGGTTTGAAAATGATGACTGCAGACACACAGTGGGATAATAAAGCAAGAAAAAGAGCCAGATAAAATACACAAACCCAAAGGACCTCCTGCTGTTGAGTAAAGGTGAAATAAGGTATGGAGATAAAACTGATCTCTGGTTAACCTAGCTGTCAAGTTTGTTTTGATTTAAAGCTCTTCCCTGAAATATAAAACTTCAGACCAAACTCTTATTTATTCAACATCTCTCCGTCTTCCCATATGCTTTTAATCTCATTCCTTTGATTGTGCTCCTTAAATGTGAAGTTTTCTTCGTCCTCAGTCCTCAGCTAACAGTGGTAGCTTCCAGACATGAAACGATATCAGCCAAAGTAATTCCAATTCATATCACTGCGATAATGATTAAAATAATAAAACTCTTTTCAGTTGCTGTTAAGTAAGAAACTATTCAGATTTTTAACTCATGTTGGCGTTGTGGACATCAAACAGCCGACCATCTTGATCACGATGATGGAAAACCACAATTTATTTATTTATTTATTTATTTTTTCAGAATGCAACGAGTTGTGCATCCCTTCATTTCCAGTAGATTCCCAACAGGCGCTGGATCCAAAAACACCTTCACAAAAGAAGAAAGAGGTAGTGAGACTGTGTTGAAATCTATGGGAAAATGCATACATTTTCCTGATGAGTTTCAGCCTCAGGCTCTATTATGAGGTCCAGAAAAGTCGGGGAGGATTTGTGGGGGTGTGGTTTGTGTTTGTGTGTCCACCTTCTCTTCCTAATACCAGCATGCTGTTGATACTTGGCTAAAACACAAATGGCTTGTTTGGTTTTGTGTCATTTCTGAGGTGACGGACAGAAATCTGAGCGGAGGTCTTTATCAGCCTCCTCCTCCTCCCCCCCCGCTCTGTGCCCTGACCATTGGTTAGGAAGAGCAGCGCGTCACGGGGGCCGTTGGCTTGCGTGATAATTCTCCTCTGTGGATCTTCAAGGAAACGCGGCCATAATTGAATCAGTTCGGTGGGATCTCGCAGAGGAAATCATCGCATTTGTCATCATGTTGAAACGCTTACGTCAAACCGCGGTTAACCTTGTCAGCCATTTAATTTTGCGGTGCTCTTGTCCATCTTCCTCCTCCTCCTCCTCTACTACCTCCAAGAAAAGAAACAGAGCGACAGACGTTCATCTGATCCGCAGATCAAGTGAGGGAATTTAGTGCAGGGTGAAATTCAATGATAATGTTTCACCCTCTCTGCTCCAGAGGAAGGCACCTAACCCCCCCCAGCCCCCCCAGCCCCCCCTCCCTCCACTGAACCGGTCGTTTCTTAGCAGGCCGCTCTGGATAAATACCAAATATTTCCATCACAGGACTTCAGGAGCAAGTCTTCGCCGAGCAGCCTCCTCCATCCACTCATCCTGTTGGGTCATTTAGTGGTTGTCATGGTTACTTCTGCAGGAGGGCGCTAAAGCCCCCCCCCCCATCAGCCCCCTGCCTTCATTAAAATCCATGATATTGATTGGTTGGACTTGTAACTACAGAAGCCCCCCCCCCGACTTACAGGAGGGAGAACGGGACAATCGTTTCTGTCTGCTGTCACTCACAGACATCGGCCTGTCAAGATGAACAAACCGTGGCCCCCCCACCTCACACACACACACACACAGTAAATGTGGTGTATTAATGGCGTTCAGCTGCAGGGTTGATGTGTAGACAGCACGTGGAAACACATTCTTATTCTTCTGATGAGTGTGAAGAAGTTTTCTATTGAAAAGGGGCTCGTCAGAGCTGGGGAGGGAGTTGGTGGGTGAGTAATGTGGTGGCAGTCAGACTGTCTGATCTTTTCCTTTGCAAATGGCCTTTGTATTGTGTACAGCAGGTGGCCCTGTACATTCTGTATTGATATTCATGAAGTGGACGGTTTACTCAGTGCGTGGGCGAAGGCCTGCTGTCTCCTGTGTGTGTGTGTGTGTTTGCTTTTTAATGTCTTAGTAGTATATCTGTGTCAGAGTGAGGGCTGATTTGTGTTTACGCACGGCAGCATTCGGTCTTTGTGTTTCTTTTCCGTCTTCATGTCCCATATGTTTGTTTTTTTTTTTTTTTTTTTGTTTGTTTGTTTTTTTTGCTTTATCTTTTTAATTCCTGCTGTGGTGGAAAACAATTAGAAATCAAAGGTTTGCGGACGGATTGTTTCTTCCTGTGCAGCATCCCGCACAACGTCTTTGTCATATGTTGGAACAAATGAAACACGGAGCTGCCTCTTTTAGGAACGGGAATAAATAACTGAAATTCGTTCCTCTCCTGCAGTTGATTCATTAACATAAAATTAAAGATGATGATGTTAATGCGAAAGTATTTTGTGTGTTCAGTTTCTCCATTTCATTTCCTCTGGAGCTCATCGTAGCGATAAAAAAGAAACGGTTACATCATGTTGCTGTTTTTTCCAGACACAAATTGAACAAACACAAAGTGATAAATCAATAAAAATGAAGAAAGATGTTCTTTCCTTCTCTGAGCCTGCTCGGATAAAATTCCCACACTTCCTGGCGTCGGAGGCGGTCCCATTAAAGGCGAGATAAACATTTGGGAACACTTTTTACAAATTCCGGATAAATATTCTCTGTCGTTGAGAATTAAACACAAACATTTTGAAGCACAGGCGACTTCACTTAATCCCTTTTTTTTTTTTTTTTTTTTTCTTGGCAGCCATTTTTTCTTCCACTCTTTGTTAGCTGTGAGCGTTTGGCTGCCAAGTGTTGACTCAGAGAACGATCGCTTGGATTTAGAGCCGTTGGAAGAAAAGAAGTCCAAAATGCAATCAAATGAAAGATAAGAAGTGTGATGTTATTCCATCGCTCTTCTCCAGGCGTACAGTTTTTCAGAAAAGTTGTTTAGCAGGTTGTGTATTATTGTGATAAGGATGTCGAGCTGAGCTTGGTCCACTTTTATACGATAAGATGAGGGATGTGTTTAACGGAGCTGTTACCTTGACATCTAATTAAATGCACAAGTGGCTCGTTGATTTGTTTTAAGTCTGCATGCAGAACTTCACAGTGATGGATCTGTTTTCTCACACGAGGGCGACTTTTACTTCTCGACCCGTTACAGAACAAAACAGAGGCAGTTAGACCCAGACGGGGTCAGTTCGCAGCCCCATCAGTCAGGACCGGGCCCAGAGGCCGAGCTGATCAACGGAACCAGAGAGGATCGGACTTTACTCTGGAATTTTCCAGATACATTTTTTTTGTTTGTTTGCGTCAGTAACTGAGAGATTGTAGAAAATGGCCTGTCAAGTGCTTTATTTTATTTAATTTATTTATTCCTTGGCTCGGTAGGAAACACAGATTTAATGTTTACTGTGATTCCTCACACGAATATACATAATTTAGAGCGTCATTCATTTTAACAACAGCATGGCATCCTGTTGGGAGACTTTTTAATGGCGTGCCGTAGCACAACTGTGAAACTCACCATCGAGTTTTCAGAAAACGTCAAAAGGAATCCAGCAGCTTTATATATAAATATATATACAGCACAGATGTAGGACAGATGTTTTAATGAGTCCCACTGCTGAGTTTGGTCTGAAGTCTCTGACATTAACGTGGTGTTGGTTGTTTCATTGACATCTTTGGCTCCAAGCCAGCGCCACGAATTTAAGATGAAACATTCAGAATGGTGTTTCCCAGCAGAGGACTTTAAAGACTTTTAGTTTTTCAGCTGTCACATTTGGAACAGTTCAGGAGTCCAGTCAGTTGCAGCACAGACCTGCTACCAGTGGACCATCCTGAACGCCTCGATGCAGCTGCAGCAGTCAGTATTAGGAAGGAAAAGGTGGCTTATTTGTTGTAGATGCTTTTCTTTGCAGGAGGTTGAAGAAGTTTATAGCGGAAAAGGAAATTGTTATTGTTGGGACCGACTGGGTTAGTATCATACAGCAATTGCTCAATAATGTTTATTTTTTTCTAAATGTGTTGGATCATTACTTGGCTGACGCACAACTTCTTTGGGAACCTCTCTAATTAAATTCAACACTTCACGGACAAAATGAGATGAGATGTTGTCGTCATGTCAGTGTGGTGTAGTTGGAAGTGTGTCAGCGCTCTAAGACGTGCGGTGGGAGTAATATTAAGAAGATTTTCTGTGCCTGTTAAAGGATGGAGAGTGTGATTGTGCATGTATGAGTGTGGTTTTATGTGTGCACTTGTGTGTGTGATTGTGTCTTTTATCATTCTGGTCAGGCTGGCACTCTGTCAACTGTCCCCTTTTCAGCAAAGGTCACGTCTCCCATCGTCTCCGATGACATTTAGTCCCGAGTCTGCCTGTTAGGATTTGTCTCTTCCATTCACTGCGCCGTCTTCCCATCATGCTCTCTGGCTGCACAGGTAGGGAAGTAAACAGCGTCCCCAGCTTGAATCGCAGCCAAGCAATGAACATGTGCAAATGAGAAACCTCCTCCTCCAGCTCCCTTGAAAAGCTTTTCCATTTATTTTCTTGTCTTTCTGTTTTTCTTCATAAAGTTGTCATTTTTAAAAATGTCCTCAAGTCTTCACATATTCAGGATCAGCTCGATCTGGGATCATCGAATGTGTCACGCAGTAAAGACTCTCTTCTCTGAAATGGAAGCACAGAAAACAAGAAAAAAACTAAACCACGCGTTGGAAGTTTTCCTGATTTTAAAAACTGTGTGAAGCAGAATAACCAAAGAAAAGTTCCTCTCATGTGTTTGGGCTGTTTCTATCTTTATCAGATCGGGAGTTCTGTCTTAATTCTGTCAACACAATAAACTCAGAAAAGCATTCACACACCCTGATGGGCTGCTAACATTTTTATTTGTTGTGAGCATTTGTTTTTTGGCTGTCGTCGTTCTTTATTTTGTTGTGTAGAGAAACAGGTCACTCACATTTTATTGGTCAGAAGATACACTGAAACGAAAGACACGGCAGCTCCATTTTTACTTTGAAGCAGTACTGCGTGGGTTCAACCAGCAGGACCTTTTTTTATTTTTATTTATTTATTTATTTATTTATTTTTGCAGCGCCCTCAAACGCAGCGTCACAGCTGTAGCTGGATCAAGGGAGGATGCTGCTGCAGATCTTATAAATGGATAAGATGGAGACCAGTTAGCTGCAGTCAGTGGGCGGATTTTTTTTTTTTTTTTTTTTTTTTTTTTTAAACACACAAAGGCCACATTTGTTGAAAATGGCCTCAAGGAGCAATTGACCCCCCCCCCAGGTCCTGCTCCTCTGCCTATAGTTACAGTGTTCAGAGAGACATCCCGCCCTGCTAGCACTGAGACTTATTTTCCCGCTCGCTCCGTTTATGATTATGACTTCAGTGGCCGCACAAAAGGAGGCAACGGGGACGCTTCTGAATATTTACATGGCAGGAGTTCTGCAGAATCACTTCTTGGTGGGTCTTCATGGTGTTAAGTTGAGAAAACTGGCTGAAAAAGAAGAAAAAACAAAGTCTTTGTGGCGTGATTAATTTGGCGTCATGCAGCTCAGCTTCAGTAAAGCTGCCTCTAAATCATCTTCCCAGACTGCTTTTTTTTTTTTTTTCGTATCTCCTGTAAAATATTCTGCTCACATCAGCGCCTGATCGACGGTACACCCGGACTCATTTTGTGTCAGAGCGTTTGTTACCTGAGGATTGTTTTTAATGAAATGGCACAAGGAGGGTGAATAATTTCTGACAGTGGGCGTCAGAAGTTAAAAGAGGATCTGTTCTTTCTAATCACGCAGCTCTCCTGACTGCGTCGCGCCCAAACACGGATCATAGGGCAGCAAATACCAGCTGTTTCCTGTCGTCGGCTCATCTGTTGAGCTTTTTGTTTTAGAAGGTGTTTGTTTACGTCCCTCACGTCTTCCTGCAGCTCCTCGACTAATTGTCTCTTCCCTGTTTTAATGCATATTTTAAAGCTGTAATTCCCTCGTCTCTTCTGCGTTCCACCTCCGCTCTAATTGTTTTACAACAATAGATCCGCAATTACGACAAAATGCGCCGGCCCTGACGGAGATGAGCCGGTGGCCTGTTTGGCAGACGACAGCGTCCTCGGAGGAGTGCAGGCCGCCGGCAGCTGTTCGGCCCGTGTCGGCGCCTCAGACTGACCTGAAAGAGCCTTTTCTGCCCAGACGAGAGCCTCCACTTCACCGCAGTGAATAGCCGTCCAGCTGCACTCGCTTCGTGCACATGTGCGTGAGCATATGAGGCCGGGGTCGGTCTGAGTGGGCCCTTTGTCCCCCCCATCTCTCTGTGTGACCTCGAGGGGGGAATTAACATGTCAAGTCGACGCCCACAGACAAACCCAGCGGTCCGTCAGCCCGCCAGCCTTTTTATGAGTTTGCAGAATCCATCAAGTTTCGGCCAAACTGGAGGAGGAGGGAGGGGTCACCTCTAGCTGTCAGATTTTGGCAGGTTACCAAACATCAGTGGTCTGTCCCACTTCATTATTAAAGACACCTTTTGAAGTCGTGCTCTTCTAGTTTAAAGCCAACGTTTCTGCCGACAAAAGTCAAATCAGGCTCCTGGAAGCCTGCCGGTTTGTTTTTGTGAGCAGTTCCGAGGGGTCGTCACTCCGGTTTATTCTTTCTAACTGAACTTGATGGAGTGAGACTTTATTTTAATTAAAATGTCCTAAAGAGAGAAAAATGACAAAAGCAAAATGTAGACGGTACAAGCCTTTTTTGTGAAGATTGTGTCTGAAGAAGAGAACTGAGAACTGGCTCTTGGTGGAGTTTAGGGGTCCAGATTGCATTGAAGTCTATGTGAAAATGTCCCTACTTCTTCTCAGTGGATTTATCCACTCATTAAACGATCACCTAACGAGTTCATGTTCTCAGTCAAGTTGGTTTCAAGTCTGCAATACAAGATGTTTTTCATTTATAGAGCACCACCTGTTTGCTTTCAAAAGCCAAATTTACAAACTAGAGGCTTCAAAACGGCATCTCACAAATTACCTGAACTCTTCCCAACATAGCAAGCAAAGCTGCAGTCTGGAAAGAAACACGAGTTATATTATCACATAAAAATGTGTCTTAGTTAGAAACGGCAAGGACAAAGCTCAAAATATTATGTGTCTTTTTGTGTAATTAGTGTGTTTTGTTTGTTTTTTTTTTTTTGCCGTCTTTTAAAAGCAGATGGCAGACACTGTTTTCATGCCTCATCCTTGAAGTATAATTATATCAACAGCAGCTGCAGCAGCCTCCATCGCGTTCCCACGATACATAATCAATCAAAAAATCATTAAAATAAAGCAACAAAAGTGAGATATTTCATTTATTATTCAGACAAGATGAAGCAACAAATTGTCACATTTGAGGAACTGAAACCAGCAAATGTAAAAAAAAAAAAGTCCACTTATCAAATAAATCCATTAATCAAAGAAACATTTCCCTGAACTCCATTTGCACATACAGACATTTATCACGTTTTACAGCCACTAACAGAACTGATGAGACTCAGATATGAACCATTTATCTCCAAAGCGAGCATCGGCTCAGTCAGAGTGATTAAAATGCAGAAAGTCTGAGAATCTGTGCTGCCACAGTTCAAGGCTTTTTCCCCGAGCTCGAATAAAATCATATCGCTGTGTAGCTGAGAAGAACACGCCACCAAGAAATCATGGAAGAGTTTGTGTGAGAAGGTGGTCAGTCCATCCTGTCTCTGCAGGAAAAGGGTCTGTTATTTCACGTTATAAATGTTTTTGTCTCGTCTCTCCTTTCAGGTGTAAACGAGATTTGCTCGTTTTGACCGATGTCCTCTCTCTTTGTGTCTCCTCCACAGTAAGCATGTTTCTCAACACCCTGACCCCGAAGTTCTACGTGGCTCTGACGGGCACTTCCTCCCTCATATCAGGACTCATATTGGTGAGATATCATGTTGAAGCTTTTGACCTTATCGTGATTTCAGCAGAAACCGGCTGACCTCAGAGAAAATCATTTGAGCGTGCTCTGTAAAAACTCAACAGGTGGGCCTCCTGAAAAATACAGCGCTTAAAGCTTCTGTCCATGTTTTCCTGTTTTAAGAAGCTGAGTTAAAGAAGGTGCTGCGGTGTGTACACAATAAAACAATCCAACAACAACAACTAGCTGCAGCAGCATTTACATGTACGAGTGTAACCGCAGATAAGCAAATGTTATCGCCAATAATGATGACTGATGGGAAAGAAATTCAACTTTGGACCGGATGTATGACACTGAGACGGGCAAAACTTAAAACACTTTATTTTTATTATTATTTTAGTTTTTTGCTTCTCAAGCAGCCACTTTTTCTTCCAAATATGAGTCGGAAAAGGATGCATTGTTGGTTTTTATTCCACGCTGCTCCTGAGCGCAGCGTACCGCCCTGAGCCATTTGGCCCGTGGGCGGTGCCTGTCGGTGCCGACAGGGAGGGACAGCCGCCATCGTACCGATACCAACACAAAGAGCAGAGAGCGTCCGGTCGTTTGATGATGTATTATTTAAGATGATGATGAGCAACCCTCACAGTGCGCTCTCTTTCTTCACCTAAACAACAATAATAACGTGCAGACGTGAAGCTCTGGGTGACTTTGTGAGCCCAGGATGGAATTTGTAAGATGTAATTGCATGTTCAGAGGCCACAAGGAGCTTAACAGGAAGGAAATCAATACTTGTGAAGTGAAGCTGGGGGAAAAAAAAAAAAGAAGCCCATGCGTCATCCCGGCTGATCAATTTCATGTTTTCTGTGTTTCTCAAACTAGCGACAGCAGTTTGGGGGAGTTTTGTGTGGATGAAGACATCTATTGGCTCTCCCTGCGTCTTTCCGTTAAAGCCTCTGCCAACTGGTGACTTAACAGCTCCCAGTTATAGGCACGCTGCCCAAGCTGCCCATCAGCAAGGCACTATTCCCCTCAGCTGCTGCAGAGATGCAAAACGGTGCAAAATGCTGTGTTTATCCCTCAGACCCCCCGGAGCTCACCTGCTGACGCCTTGTGCTCAGATATTAATAGAATAAAGACGTGACAAAGATCAACAAAGCGGGGAGGCGACGTCAGGAAACTGTTAGCACCGCTTCTGCTCCTTATGCTGGTATTTCTCTCTTTCAGGTTCTTCACACAGACAGCCAACTGTGCAACAGTGGTTGGTCTGTATTTTAAAATAGCTCCTCTTTTAATTAACTCACTCTTTCCTCCCTCTGGGCTATTGGCCAACATGCACAGGTCGCTCAGAGATGGCGTTGAGCTTCATACATGCTCTGTGAGATGACTAATGGAGACGGGAGCCGAATTGGTTTTGCCCGAGCGCGGTTATTTCTGTGTGATTGCATAAAATTGTGCATGCCGCCTGAGAGGCTGAATGACGTCTGTGGATAAATTATAATCACTTTGAAACCTTCATCTCTCATCAAGACTAATAATTTAATAATTTAGTGTTGCATCAGAAAAACGAGGGCTTAAATCAGCTGAATTTGGGGAGAATTAAACCTCTTTTTAAAAACAAGATGTGGAACAGATGTGTTGTTTTTTGTTTTTAGAAAATCTGACAGTTACTCCAGGATCTGTGCAAATCCAGAAGAGTAATTAGGAGGATTTCGAAACTTTACGAGCGGGTCAGACCAGCAGCAGGGTGACGTGAGAGCGTGCTAATATTTCTGCAGTGAAAGAGCAGAGCTGGACCAGAGGTGCAAACATTCATTCACCATGACTGGGTCTAATATTAGCCTGATTACAGGCCTCACTAAAGTTAACGAAGCGGAGGTGTTAATTGTTAATTGTTTACACCAACTCTGTGCAACGTGCAGTAAGTGTGACCACCTTTGGCACACACCTGAGCTCGCCTCCTGTAACCATCAGACTCCATCAGTTCCAGGCCTCGGTCTGAAATCAGGCGTATGACGACATCTGAATAATAATGTGCACTCACTTTCTGTTCGTGGAGCTTTTCAGGAATCAACTGAAGGCCGGACTTGAACCTTGATGGTACCAAGTGAACCACCTGGACTCCACACGGGGTCAAATTCATGTTGAGAACTAGTTCACGCAAATGTTGATGGGCAAATGCTGAAATTAGAGAGACGCACTTTGTACTTAACGGTAAATGGACTGCACTTGCAGTGCACGGCCCTTTTAACCTGAGGAGTGTGTTTACAGTGTACACATATTTACCGGCTTCTCTGCTCGGTGAAACTCCGGAGAACTGCTACAGAGCCTGTTCAGCCACGCTGATTAAAACCATAAAAATGTTTAAAAGGCCGTCTGAGCACTGTTTTATGTATTTTTGGCTGACGAGGTGTGTTTCTTTTTTTGAGGAATCAGATCAGCTGCTAAAACACTGGAAATGAAATGGATGAGATGTCTCCCTCTCTCTCCTCAGATCTTTGAGTGGTGGTATTTCAGGAAATATGGGACCTCCTTCATCGAGCAGGTGTCTGTGAGCCACCTGCGCCCCCTGCTGGGCGGAGTGGACAGCAGCTCCCCCAGCAACTCCAACACCAGTAACGGGGAGGCCGACTCCAATCGACAAAGTGTTTCTGGTAAGAGCTGCTGCATCTGAATATTTCCAGTATTTTGTTATTTCTTAAGGAATTCAGTCACACCCTGTTGGTCCTCCTCTGATTAACGAAAACCCCTAAAAGCTGCGCTCACATTTAAGATCAGATCAGATATCAGATACGTCTTTCCCTGCCACTGACCTCATTATTTGGCAGAAGTTAGATTCCGTAATCCTTCACTGAGGCTGAGCGCGAGTTGAATTGCCTCTGTTGAGCTGATGAGAGGAGGCTTCTTCAGGCACGTTTCAGTGTAGGTGGGCGTCCTTTGAATAGTTCGAACATCTTGCTGCTTCGCCTCGTCACTTAGCTGAATTGGCATCCAAAAAACTCAGCAGGAGAAAACTGTCTTTGTCGCTGGAGATTTCAGCGTTCACGTTCACAACACAAAGAACTTAAGAACCTTCTGCACACCTTTGGGCCGACTCGACATCTTACCCACAGGTTGAGATTTATTCATCTCTAAGCTGTCACAGCTCCGTGTGATCGTCTTCAGAGCGTTCCACTTTTCCTGACAAACTGCTAAAAAGCAGCATATCATTCAGCCTCTCTTCGTGCTCTCAGCAAAATCACACCACCACCATCCTAATCTGATCAAAAAACGGACACTGCAGAACTTATTTCAAATTTCATACACAGTCAAAATGCAGGGAATCAAACCCGCGACCCCCGACAGTGCACTTGTTGAAGTACAGCAGAGGAGATGAAACAGCCTCTGTGACTCTTTCATCACGTTTAAGCTGCTGAATGTGAATTTTGCTTCCCGACGGAAATTCATTCATTTCAGAAGAGGAAAATGTCTGAGTTTGTGACTTTGTACCTTTTGGCTTCGCTGCAGATGATACAGGAAAACAACCCCCCCCCCCCCCCCCCCCATAGCAGCACACCTGTTAAGGAATAAAAAAAAAAAAGTCGTAAATTAAATGAGTATTTTATGTTTGTCCATTTGGCCCGGTATGTTTGACTTATATTGACTTTGATCTTTGTTCTCTCTCTCTGTCTCCCTCCTGCAGAATGTAAAGTTTGGAGAAATCCGCTGAATTTATTCCGAGGAGCTGAATATAATCGGTGAGCATGTCTGCTCTGCTCTGGTTTGGTTTGGTTTTACGCTGAACTCCTTTCACACCTGAACATTAACTTTCTCCTGTAACCTTGTGTTTTTGTTCATTTTCCTCCTCCACATCAGAACATGGCTGAGGTTTCGACTCTAAATGTGACAAAATGTGCTTTTTTTAAATCAAACTCCTTCAGTTTGGTCTGATGTGGATGGAAGCCGGATCGCCTGTCATTCCTCCTTTATGCTCCCTTTGACGTATCTGCCTCCTCTTCATCCTCCCCTGTTGTAATTATCCCGTCAAACTCTCCACCTGTCACCTCCGTCTCTTCACACGGGCCAATCAGAGCCGAGCACAGCTGCTGTTCGATCCCCGGGGCTGCTGACCGGTTAGTTATTATCGCTGTGTGTCTTCTCTGTCTATTTTTGGTCTTCAGATATACGTGGGTGACGGGTCGAGAGCCTCTGACGTACTACGACATGAACCTGTCGGCTCAAGACCACCAGACCTTTTTTACCTGTGACTCAGACCACCTCCGGCCTGCCGACGCCAGTAAGGACACACACCCATGAGCATGCACACAACTTCTTTGTCTTGGTGTGGACGTTTTCACTTGATGTTCCCCCAGAGAGCGCTGAATGAGAGACCCTGAAGGTCAGACCGCTGTGGTGTGGGTGTAAATCTGCACGTCCCTCTGTGAGATGTAACTAAATGTTAGGTCATAAACAGGAAAACAAGGCTGATGACTCTTCTGTTCTCCTCAGCTGAGTTTCAGTAAAAATGTCCTCAGCATCGTCCTCTTTTCGAGATTCGGAAAAAATCTCCCTAACAGCCTTGAATCTCCTGTGATTGTGCGTGCTGTTTGTGTTTGTGTGTGTTGTTTGTGCGGCGGCAGTCATGCAGAAGGCGTGGAGAGAGAGGAACCCGCAGGCTCGCATCTCGGCAGCACACGAAGCCCTGGAGCTGGAAGAGTAAGTTCTCAGGCCGTCCAATCATCTGTGTGGTAATCGGAGGAACATCCAGGCTGTGGAGCAGATGACGCGTTAAATTGGCAGTTTAACAACCAAACCTGAAAAAGCTCCATCAGTGTTTCATTATCCTGTTCAAACTTTTATCCATCCAGAAAACGCAGATGGTTTGTTTTATGCCTCCGCTCGGCCGACAGCTGGAGATTGGAGCCATATTGTTTTTTAGTTTTTTTTTCTTGGGGGGGTTGGTGAAGACTTCACAAACCATTTTCACCGTCACCCCAAAGCTCAGAGACGAACAGTTTGTTTGTCCAAGTCGGGCCTCCTTAGAATGAAACGTCTATTTTAAAGAGAGTCCGAGTTTTTGTTGTTGTTTATCTCCCTCCTACTGCACAAACAAACACATCTTTTTTTTTTATTTAAACTGTTAACTGTAAAAACACAGACCTGTCAGCTGACCTCAGAGAAAAGCGGCTCCGTCTCTCATCTGACTCGAGTTCAGGCTCTAACGAATGACGGAGCTCTGATCACACAACAGGGAGACATGACAGATGCGTGTTTTCGTGGCCGTGGAGGTTTATTTTTAGACCGTCTCAGCTCTCAGCTCTCGACGTGGCCGTGACAGCCGCTTTGATCAGACACCGCCGACGAGCGCAGCCGAACGCGGCTCTGCTGAATTAATGAACGAACCTGGAGGGACGTGACAGGAAACGAGTGTTTCATTCTCTGCTCAACAAAGCAGATTCCAACTGCGAATAAATGAAGTCTCTCCTTCTTTTTCTGCCCTCGTCATTCCATCCGTCTTCCTCTCCTTTCCCCGCCTGCTGTTTCATCTTTCCTGTCCTGTTCTTCCCCTCCTCCTTCTCTCCTTCAGCTGTGCGACAGCGTACATCCTCCTGGCGGAGGAGGAGGCCACCACCATCATGGAGGCCGAGCGTCTGTTTAAACAGGCGCTGAAAGCTGGAGAGACCTGCTACAGGCGCAGCCAGCAGCTGCAGCATCACGGGACACAGTACGAAGCCCAGCACAGTGAGATGGTTAATTCATCTTCCAGTTTTGAAACGATTTGAAGGGCGAACTCGGTGTGCTAACGTGTGTGTGTGTGTGTGTGTGATCACCAGGAAGAGACACTAATGTGTTGGTGTATATAAAGAGAAGATTGGCCATGTGCTCCAGAAAGCTCGGTCGGACACGAGAAGCAGTTAAAATGATGAGAGATGTAAGTACACACCCTGCCAGCACAACACACACCACACACACACACACACTTTGTTGTAAATGAGCCGAAGCTGCTGTTGCTGACTGTGCATGTTGTCGCCTCCTGTCTGGTATTACATGTAACAACAGTTGTGTGTTTTCCAGTTAATGAAGGAGTTCCCTCTCCTCAGTATGTTCAACATCCACGAGAACCTGCTGGAGTCGTTATTAGAACTCCAGAACTACGCAGACGTCCAGGCCGTTCTGGCCAAGTATGACGGTGAGAGTAACACACAGACACACACACAACAGTAAAATATCATTTACTAGTATTGTTGTTGTTATTCATTCTTTTGGCTGCCAAGAATCAGACAGCTTATTTGACACAGCTTCCGTTTGTCTGACAGTAAACCTGCTTCATTTTGTTGTTTTAGATGTTTGTTGCGGCCAATTTCCAGGAAACTGATTACAAACATTTAGAAATGATGAAATAATTTTTAAAAAATGAATTTTTCTTTGTGGAAACTGATGTTGCTCACTTGGACAACATGAGCGTTAAAAGGTGAAAGTGTCGTCTTTATCCACGTCGGCCTCATCGTCAGTTTCACGTTAATCTGAGACACCAAAAGAAACCCAAACTCATGATCTCCAGTCTCGCTAACCTCTCTCGCTCTCTCTCTCTCTCCACAGATATTAGTTTACCCAAATCTGCAACAATATGCTACACAGCAGCTCTGCTCAAAGCGAGGGCGGTGTCAGACAAGTGAGTATCATTTTCCTTCAGAAACAATGCTCATACCTGCTCTGTAACGTAAGAGTTTAAACAGAGCTGAAGCCTGAAGGGGGGGCAACAGGGCAACGGGGGGGGGGCAACAGGGCAACGGGGGGGGCAACAGGGCAGAGCGGGGATCCTGACAGACATCAGATCAGAAGCTTTTCTTCAGTGCTGCTCATCATTTTAAAACCAGATATGGACGAGAAGAAACAGAGAGATGCAAACTAGCCACCTTTTTTTCTGTTCTGGCCCAGTTCTGGTTCTTCTCCAGTTCTTCTCTGGTCCTGTTCTGGTTCTTCTCCAGTTCTGTTCTGGTTCTTCTCCAGTTCTTCTCTGGTCCTGTTCTGGTTCTTCTCCAGTTCTGTTCTGTTCTTCTCCAGTTCTGTTCTGGCCCTGTTCTGTTCTTCTCTGGTCCTGTTCTGGTTCTTCTCCAGTTCTGTTCTGGTCCTGTTCTGGTCCTGTTCTGGTTCTTCTCCAGTTCTGTTCTGGTTCTTCTCCAGTTCTGTTCTGGTCCTGTTCTGGTTCTGGCTCTCTCAGCCCTGAGCTCTGATGCAAATCAGCTGTTTGTAACCGAAACACTGCAGAGCAACAAGTCAGCTCCACAATGACTTTAATGAGAAAAGTGTGTGTGTGTGTCTGTCTGTCTGTCCGTCCGTCTGTCTGTCTGTCCGTCCGTCCGTCCGTCTGTCTTCTTTCAGGTTCTCTCCAGAGGCGGCGTCCCGGCGAGGGCTGAGCACCGCAGAGATGAACGCAGTAGAAGCCATCCACAGAGCGGTGGAGTTCAACCCTCACGTCCCCAAAGTGAGTGTCAGAGGACACACAAACACACAACACACCTGCTGTCATGGCCAGCTGACCTCTGACCTCTGAACCCTCCTCTTCCTCAGTATCTGCTGGAGATGAAGAGTCTGATTCTTCCTCCAGAACACATCTTGAAGCGAGGCGACAGCGAGGCCATCGCCTACGCCTTCTTCCACCTGCAGCACTGGAAAAGGGTGGAGGGGGCGCTCAACCTGCTGCACTGCACCTGGGAGGGCAGTGAGTACACACACAGGCACACACACACACACACACACAGGCAGACACACACACACACACACACACACACAGGCAGACACACACACAGGCACGCACACAGGCACGCACAGGCACAAACACACACACAGGCACGCACAGGCAGACACACACACACACACACACACACAGACACGCACACACAGGCACACACATGCACGCACACAGACACGCACACACACACACACTCACACTCACAGACACAGGCACACACACACACACACACACACACACACACACACACACACACACTCACACTCACAGACACAGGCGCGCACACACACACACACACAGACACGCACACACACACACACACACACACTCACAGACACAGGCGCACACACACACACACACACACACACACACACACACACACACACACACACACACACACACTGAGGATTTCCCATCCAAGCAGTCTGAAGCCCTTTGTTGAAAGCAGTGTTGTGTTTGTAGCATTCAGAATGATCCCGTATCCTCTGGAGAAGGGTCACCTGTTCTACCCGTACCCCATCTGCACAGAGACAGCCGACAGAGAGCTGCTACCCAGTAAGAGCCGCCCCGACACACACACACACACACACACACACACACACACACCTGTTCTGATGGTAGAACTGAAATAAGAAGTTTAACATCACAGGCGACTCCGTTCGTTGTGTTTTTCTGAGTAATCAGGTGGTTAAATTCGTCGTTGATAGTTGTGGTGATGAGATATATTCTTGAATTGTGTGTGTGTGTGTGTGTGTGTGTGTGTGTGTCTGTCTGTCTTCCTGCTGTCTGTGAAGCAGCTCGTCTGTCCTCACACAGAAACAGCTCAATTGATTTGGCGTCCAGCCACCAGCAGCGATGCAGTGTGTGTTGTGTTGCATGCAGAGGGTGGATGTTTGTTTACTTTGTGTTTGTAAAGGGAAATCATTTCTCTTATATCTGAAAAGACGGTTAATTAAACGGCTTCATTAAACACGGCCGGCACAAATTCAACAGATCTCTGAATCGACCGTTTTGGGGTTTGTTTGTTTTTGTTTAAGCGTGTCGAGCTCTGAAAGTGAAGTGAAAGAACGATGTGAAATTTTTTTTAAATTTGTGCGTCAGGATGAAGTGACTAAGCTTTAGATGTGCTCTGAGCTAACATGATGTCCTGTGTGTGTGTGTGTGTGTGTCTGTGTGTGTCACGTGGAAGCAGTGTTTCACGAGGTGTCAGTCTACCCGAAGAAGGAGCTGCCTTTCTTCATCCTCTTCACAGCCGGACTCTGCTCCTTCACCGCCATGCTGGCTCTGCTCACACATCAGTTCCCCGAGCTCATGGGAGTGTTTGCTAAAGCTGTGAGTCTGTACAGACACACACACACACACACATTTTTGTGTTGAAAGTTTCACACTGGGAGAAAAGTGGGCATTTAGCTGCAGGATTCTGAATGGTGTTGGTGACCTTCGACCTTTTCTCAGCTGTGAAACTTCGGTTTATTACTCGGTCCTGATGAACCGACCTTTGGGCCCCGATGTTTGAGTCCTGCAGCTGCTCAGTTTTCCACAGGTCCAGGTCCAGGTTCAGGTCCAGATCCAGGTGCAGGACAGGTCCAGGTTCAGGTCCAGGTTCAGGTCCAGGTCCAGATCCAGGTCCAGATCCAGGTGCAGGACAGGTCCAGGTTCAGGTGCAGGTGCAGGTGCAGGTCCAGATCCAGATCCAGGTCCAGGTTCAGGTCAATCACACTGTGCCGGAGCTGGCTGTTGTCATGGCAGCCAGCGGGGGGCGCTGCCTCCCCTTCGGCCCCTCAGCGCTGTGCTGCTCACCTGGAATGTGCCCCCCCCCCCCCCCCCCCCCCCCCTCAAAGTGACACTATCAGCAGACACCATCTTTCTGCTGAGACACATTTACACACACAGAGCTCTCTGGACTGCAGACCGATCTCGTTTTTATTGTGTGGAGACGTTTCTGCCTCTTTGGCCCCACACCTGCTCTGACACCACCGCTGCTGCTATTCCTCGTCGCTCCATTAAGCTCGGTTCCTGTGTGGGAGCGCTGCGTCCCTGCTCGCTGTCTTGCAGGACAGCCTCTGGCCTCAAACACACACAGGACACACACCGACACTTTGAAGCTGAAACAGATGGTGTGATATGATGTGAGTCTTTGTGCGACTCCCAGGTCGACACATGCAGGTAGAGAGGAGCGTGACACGGGCCCCGTCATGGCGTCTTATCTGTCATTGGGCAAAATGGGAACGTCTATGACCTCCATGTTGTTCTGGTGGAGCCCCTATCAGGCTTGTTGCCTAAACACCGAGCAGAGTGGATCAAATCTACTTTGGTGTTTCAACAAGTTTAAAGCTGAACCAGTTAGAAGAGACGAAGAGGAAGTTAATTCAACAGTTTCACAGTTAAAAAAAAAAAAACAAACATAATCCCCCCCCCCCCCCCCCCCCCCCCCCTCCTTTTATTTATTTATTTTTTTAATTGCTGCTATATTATTTCATCACCAGCACGCAATGAATTCTTGGATAGGTAACGCTGCTCATTGGAGCCTGGTAACCATGGCAACGTGTAAGAAAGGAAATGAAGGATTTCTCTGTGGATGAATTTAGTTATTTATTTTTGAATAATGTTTATAAATGGAGTTTGTATTTTTTTTTTGTCCTGGGTCAAAAAAAGGCAACCTTTTAAAATTTTACTCAGTCAAAAAAAAAAACTAACTATAATTTAAAGTTCATTCTGGCCTCCTGTGACACTGAACTCAGCTTTCACTTGGACTTGAACACGTTGTGTAGTTTGTAAAGTTTGTCTCCTGTCGTTGTGTGTCTGCAGTTCCTCAGCACGTTGTTCGCTCCGCTCAACTTCATCATGGAGAAGGTGGAGAGCATCCTGCCGTCGAGCCTCTGGCACCAGCTCACCCGCATCTGACCCCACACCAGGATCACCCGGACAGAACCAGCTGGACTGAAACCCAGAATGCTGCGTGGACTGGACTGACACCTTCGTGCCAAGAGTTCAAACCAAACGGAGAAACAGCCCCAAAAGGAAGCAGAACAATGAAATCCACAATCGGTTTTGACTTTGATAGTTTTTGTTTTGGTTTTTTTTTTTTTGAAGTGGGGAGGGGAGGGGTCAATCATTTCAAGCTGTTCTTTTGTTTTTTCAAAAGAAGGTCAAATTGCCAAAACCCACAGAGTGTAGATGGAGACGACGGGCGCAGACATCAGACAAGAAAACAGGAATCCAGAAATGTTTTTGACTTTATTTGATATGTTTGCATTTTTTGGATTTTCAATCATTTCAAGCTGTTTTTTTGTTGTTTAAAAAAAAGGTGATAAATTGCCATCATTAAAAAAGTGAAAAGACAAAAAAATACAATAAAGGACTTTTTGTGTATTGCTGCAAGCGGCTTCTTCCCGCCATTTTGATTCACGCACAGATTAACAACCATCAGCTGGATCTGAGTTTTACTGTTTATCCTTCACATCTGTTTGTTTCTGTCGTCTCACTCTGCAGGTTTATCTGCAGCCGCTACACTTTTTTTTCCGACTTTTCTCTGAACAGAAATCGTTTCTGAGCTCTGCTGATGCTGCTGCTAAATGGTTAGCATGCTAACATGTCTGCTGCACGTCTGGATACAAACGTCGACGTGCAAAGGAATGAAATTTAACGCTGAACTCACTTTTCCTCTCACCTGGTTAGCTGATCTTAATGCTAACATCAAATGTAACAAAATGTACAAATGGCTGCTTTTGGCATTTTGACAACTATAAAGACAGTTCAACAACTTTCTGATCAGTTTTCAAAGTAAAAAGGCTAAAAAAACCTGAAACTGAAGCATAAATAAAAAAGAAAGAGCAGTTTGAATTGTGGGTAAAACTAAAACACTTCTTTTTAAAGAAGGAGAAAAATTTTCTTTTTTGGCCGAGCAGTTCATGAGTGCGATGATATTCACAGTGACGTGAATCATCATCATCACAAAGTCGTGACAAAACAAAGATTTCCTTTAAGGATTTGTTTTAATAATTATAAAAAAAAAAAGCAGTGAGCTGATAACTTGTGATGAGCATTCTGGCTGATTCACTATATCTGATTTTAAGTTACACAAAAATATTTACATGTTATGAACAAAGGCCTCTGATTGGAAAACAAAAAAGTGTCTCAGTGTTTAAATGTTTCCGTCACTGACTCTGGTCGTCGTGTGTCGGAGATCTTTCTACACAGAACATCACAAACTAAAGTTTTTACGGACTGGAGAGGAAATAAATAGTGTGATAGAAGATTGACTGCTCTAAAGGGAGATGAACAACCGAAGACTTTTTAAAACTCTGAGCTGGTCCGACAGCCGCTGCAGGTTGTTGGCTGATAAAGTTTGAAGGTCCAGACGGTTTGATTATAAATCAGGTCTACATTCTACATGAACACAGCGGCGTCCCCTACTGGGTTCACAAACTGAGTCTGAAAACCAGCCGTCACGACTTCCTGATCTTTGTGATGTCACCACCCCGCCAAACCCCGCCCACCTGGACTCACCATCAAACTTTGCAGGATTTGGTGTCTGTGGTTTTACCTGAAATCTGTTGAACGAGGAGGCCAATCAGAGGAGAGGATCTCTCCTCTCTTCTGATTGGCTGCAATGATCCAGATCCCCTCCAGCGAGCTGGACCTCAACGGAGACCCAGACCAGCTGTTGGCTGATCAGGTGATCGATGGGGAAGACATCTTGGTTCAGGAGCTGAAGGCGGTGTCAAAATGTCTCAATTTGACAGCAGATGGACGATCTGCAGCCCGGCAGGAGAACAGTAGTACGAAGCAACGCGACACAGTGCGACTGCTGGTTAAAGGTGGCGGCGGCGTTGGAGGAAGTGACGTCACGTCTGGCCCTTACAGGTGTGGACGTCGACCTGCTGGTGGCAGTCGCGGCAGTGCACGGCGCAGCACCAGTGGAACTTGCACTCACACTTGGTGGTGTGGCTGACCCGAGACGTGTCGTAGCCTCGACCGCAGCACATGACCTCGCAGCTGTCCACGCCACGTGACGTCCGGTTACAAACCCGCCCATCCGTCCCCATCGACCCTGGAGAGAGAGAGAGAGAGAGAGAGAGAGAGATTATCTTCCAATCTAAACGCAGCAGGAATCAACCTCCAATACAAATCTGCACCGAATGCAAAACTGGTTTTAAATTGATTAATTTACTGTTTTTATATGAATTCAACCCATCGCACACCAACAACCAACAACTCACCGACAGCTTTTACTTTCCATTCCAATCTTTTGCTGCTTCTGGATGGAAATAACATGAAAAGAAGTTATTCCCGCCTTTTTTTTTTTTTTTTAGTTAAACTGGATGACCTCGGCGCCAAAGCCGACGATTTCAGCGAACCAATGTTAGTTTTTATTTAGTAAACGAACCAAAGCTGAAGAACCAGGCGGAGACAGTTTGACTCCTGAACTGAAAAGGTGAAAGGCATCCTGGGAAATCAGTCAGGAAAGAGACAATCAGGAATGTGACTTTCAGAATGAGAGCTGCCACCGGGCCAATGAGAGCGGGCCTGCTGGTTGGAGGAGCCAATGGGAGCGCAGAATGAAAGGGGGGGGGGGGTATGACGGAGAATGTGAGACG
This sequence comes from Echeneis naucrates, assembly GCF_900963305.1. Lineage (NCBI taxonomy): Eukaryota > Metazoa > Chordata > Actinopteri > Carangiformes > Echeneidae > Echeneis > Echeneis naucrates. The sequence goes on along the minus strand of NC_042526.1, from coordinate 1,780,418 downwards.
GCGGGGAGATGAGGCATCGATGACAGGAAACGTCAAGGCCGCAATCCAACCCTTCATCAGCTGTTCATTTTATAGGAGACGGCCATCACTCACACACACACACACACACACACACACTATTATTGTGTCATTTTTCTGGAAAAACGACAACCAGCTCGTCCATCACCTGACTGACTTATCACTTTCTGGGACAGGATGCTAAGCTAATGCTAACTGTGATAAAAGCTGCTGACCAAAAACAACAACAGTTTTAGTTTCTATAGTAACAAACAAGCAACAAACAGCAACTTTCAGGGGTAAACTAACTTTGGGTGTCAAAACCTGATCTCTATCTGATCACCATCAGGGGGCGACGCCTCTGGCTGTAACAACAAGTCAGACTGTGTTGAAGTCTTTGGGAAAATGTCCCTCCTCGCTGATGATTTCTTCTGGTTTGGGAGAAATGGCCGACAGACAAATTACAGACTTGAGACGGCCGAAACCTGAATGAAACGCAGAATTTGAGTGGACAATTAACAACCAATAGAAGCTCAGTTAGGGACGGTCACCACGACAACTGAAAATTATTCGACAAATATCAAAACTTTTCTCTGATTTATATCATCATGTAAAACCTGAATCTGATCTTGGTTAAAGATCTGAACTGCTGAGGACAAAACCTGTTACTGTTTCACTGTGTGTGTGTGTGTGTGTGTGTTCAGCTTCTCCTGTATAAATAAAAGGGTAAAAAAAAAAAAACAACAACAACAAAAGATGCTCTGACTTCTAGTACCATCTCGAACATTGTTCTGGAATTTGCCGGTGTTTACATTGTGCTCTGCTCCGACTGTACGCCGTCCCTGCACCATTCCCTCACCAGGTAATCTGTCTGGGCACGACCGGGGGCCCCGCCCCTCTCTGGCAGGGAGCCCGTCCGTCATCCTCGGTATGCTGCGCTGCTAGGGGTGACATCACGGCCAGAGTCCTCCTGCTCTCTGCGTCTGCTTATTGAATTAAGATGAGGGGGCGCTGAGAGATGAGTTTAGCACCTGAGCCTCGCCGGGGCCGAGGGGAATTGATTTCACACTTTAAAGAGGCACCGAGGAGCCGTCTCACTATCTGTGGGCTCCGAGCCTGTGTGTGTGTGTGTGTGTGTGTGTGTGTGTTTCCAGAGTGATTGACGGTGAGTTTGCATGTCTTTGAGAGGTTTTGCTAAGTGTGTGTGATCAGGAGAAGAACAAGGGTGAATAACTCAAAAGTGTGTGTTTCAACAAAGATTGTGTGCCATATTTCTGTGTGTGTGTGTGTGTGTGTGTGTGTGTGTGTGTGTGTGTAAAAGAGAAAGTGTGATTCGATGTACTTGATGTGCCATGACTGAGGGCGAGTTTCTCTCTGTGTGTCCCAGAGGGGTTTGTCTTTAGAGAGCGAGTTGGTTCTCATGAGAGGCCCAAGGCCAGTGTGTGTGTGTGTGTGTGTGTGTGTGTGTGTTACCTCACCCTGCTTACATGTACACAGCTCATGAAGCCTTCATGTCTGCTGTGAAGCCTCTACTTGTTCCCAAACGAGGTCCATCAGGAGGGACCATGAATTTAGGATTCAGTGATTCAGATCGTCCTGTTTGTTTCATACAACGGCAGAAAAATGGACCATCTTCTCCAGTTCATCGTCAGATAAAACACAGAGGAGCAACAAACCCAACGGAGCTCCAACCAGAGAGGAGCTAAGCCTTCATCAACAGGACCAACAGGGACAAAAACTGTTATTCTGCTCTTTAGACGCATACAGGAAGGCGACAACGCACATTTTCAAATAATTATCAATATCAGAGGTGATGACGTCTTGGTCTTTAGACACCTTCAGTGTGTAACTGTCACAAAACTAAAATAAGTTTGCTCTGTTTGTTTTGTTTTTGTGTTTGTGTGCCACCATTTCCATAAATGGTCCCATGACTTTTAACCTGCACACAAATTTTACCACGACACACAACGGAACGCAACAAAGCCTTTAACTGCCGGATGTAACATGGACACAAAATACAGCGGCGGCACGGTGGAATTAAACACATTCAATATTTTATTTGTAGCGTTACAGAGAAGAAGAATCTCTCTTCGACATGAAGCACACCGTAAACTGCTCTGGGGTGTGTGTTGTACTCTCCTGCGTGTGTGCGTTCCTCCTTAAGCTGCCAATCGTGCCCCCAGGTGTGTGTGTGTTGCCAGTGGCTGTGATTTATAGTGATGTGCGGTGCTCTAAGGTTTCAGCCTACAGAAGCGTGTAATGGCTCTTAAACTGACCGACACCTGATCGCCACGGATCATCTGCTGCCTGGCAGGCACACACAGGCACACGCACACACACACACACAGGCACACGCACACACGCACACACACACACACACACACGCAGGCGCACACACACACACGCAGGCGCACACACACACACGCAGGCGCAGGCACACACACACACACACACACACACACACACATGCAGGCGCACACACACACACACACGCAGGCGCAGGCACACACACACACGCAGGCGCAGGCACACACACACACACTCACTCTCTTCATCTTTTTCTCCCGCTCACAGTTTTCATACACAAACATTTTCCTTCTCACACTCACTGTCTTGCTCCAAACTGTGAACATAAACACACTTCACTTCACCGACTCACACATTTCTTTAACTGCCCGTCAGTCACGACGGCCTGGACGACAACTGCAGTCCGTGAAGTGACTGCACACTCTGACCGCACCGTCTGCTGCTGGATGGACAACGAGAACAAATACTGCTGCTGAATCATCATCAAGGTCCAGCCTTTATGAAAACTAAATGCAAACATGATCTTTATTATCGATTATTCAGCTCCAGTCTGGTCCCTTTTTTTTTTTCTTATGATTTAACGGACGGATCCTGGAGCTGGATCTACTTCCTGATCTCAGGAGATCAGTTTCATCTTTGAAAACAGGAGGGAAAGAAACAGACCACCGTGATTCAGCAAATCTGAACCAGACCGTCTGCTCCACTGTCTCTATAACTCAACAGCTGAGACGAAATCCTCAAAGTGTTGTGACGTCAACCGACAGTTTTGAAGCCTCCAGTTTGTAATTTGGACGTGGCCATCTTGATGTTTGCAGGAGAAGGTGATTTCTGATACTTTAACCTGACTCAGAGACTTCTTGCCTCATTGTTTTGAACAGCAAAAGCTATATCCAATTAAAAAAAAACAAAAACAAAAACATATTTTAGGAGCCCTGTTGGTTTCTGGGAGATAGACAATCCAAAATTTATTTTAGAGGCTCAGAGGAAAGAAACGCAGCTCTGAATCCATATTTCTGCACCGAAGATTCAACAGGAAAACAACTAAAACAGTTTAAAGATGAGACAACAGGAAATTGGTTAAATTGTTTAAAACCCTCAGAGCTGAGACGCTACGTTCGACTTTCCTGATTAAACATGACTGAGGAGAAAGTTCACTGAGGTAGAAGCAGCTGGAGGTTTTTGTTTGTGATGAGGCTGCGCTGAGCTGCTTCAGCTGAAATCTGAAATGTTTCCTTCTTCGGTTTGGGTCATTTCACAGACTGAGAAATGACTCATTTGAACTGAGGTGGAAACAAACAACCAACATGGCCGATGGTTCACGCTCAACGCGTCTGATTGGCCAGTCTGCATGGCAGAACGGCGTGCCGGTTACCTGACTCGTGGTCCCGTATGCAGTAGTCCGGCGATACCTCGAAGTAAACCAGGTCGTTCTTGCTGGGCCGTTTGAAGTGTGAGTGTGCGGCGGTGAACCCGGTGCCGTACTGGTTGACGGCGACCTGCACCGCGCCGTTGTACCGCTTCCGCAGGTGGTCGCTGGTGCGCCGGAAGTCGGCCATGGCCAACCAGCAGGTTCGGATGCTGCAGGAGCCGCTGACACCGTGACATTTACACTCCAGATTCATGAAGCGCTTCACGGCCTGCAGAAGGAAACAGAAACAGGAAGTCATTCCAGAAGAAAACTGGGTGCGGACTGTTTTTAATAGAAGGTATTAAACTGTAGTGACTGGCACAGTGGGCCAGCAGTATTACATCACAGGGTCTGGGTTCGAACCCTGAACCTAGGGGCCTTTCTGTGAGATGTCTGTAGGTTTGTGTGCTTCCCTGGACCTCCTCCAACAGTCCAAAGACATGAAGGCGGGTTCATGAATGTAGAATACGATTTGGAGGTTTGATGTCTCTGTTGTGCCGGACCGGCTGCATTCATCTTTTTAACTAGAGAGCAACAATTTTATCACATTTCTAATTTGTTTCAAAAGTTGAATATTTTCAGTATTTCTCGTCACAGTTTATAGTTTTTAACTTCTAAATCTGCTGAAATCCGTCTTTTCATGAAGAGCTCTGTTCTACGTGCAGCATCCAAATCTACATTTTTTCAGTCCCAACCGTGTTCTTCCTGCCCAGCGGTCCCATTTCAGTCTTCTGTATCCGTGACAGAGATGCTGCGATGGACTCGGATGTTCAGAGAAAACTGGATCAGAAGGAGCCAGTGGAGGTGGATGAAGAAAATGGACGGATGGACCTGTAATGATTTTCCCACTTCCTTTGAAATCTCGTTTCATCACCTTCACATTCTGTCGGCGGCGGACAAACAGCTGCTTTATTAACCTTTTTTTTCCCTCTCATCAGTCTATGTTTCCTCACCTTCCTGCCGGCTCGATTGTTGTGCAGGTTCATCAGCGCTCGGGCGTCTCTCTCCTTCCTCTCCTTGGCGTCCACGAAGGCCTGGCTGAAGCGCATGGCGTGGTCCACGTGGTCGCTGCAGCCACCCCAGTCGAAGGAGCCCTTGGCGTCCCGCGACGAGCCCTTCTTAGTGGGATCGCAGGAGCAGGACTCCAGCTCGCCTTGGCTGCAAGCTCGAGCCAATGTGTAAACCACGCCGGCTGAGGAGATGGCGTAGACAAAGGCCACCTCGCGGCTGCCTGTTGGGGGACGTGGGGGGGTGAGAATGTTATTGAACAAAAAGGCAAATACCGGAAACAGAGACAGCTCCACACAACAATCTCAGACAGTTTGACAAAGACAGTCCGTCTTGGAAGTAGATCATCAAAAAGTTACGATGGACGTCTTGTACATCAGCTCTGAGCTCCACATCCATAAACCAAACATCAAACTCTTATTCTACTGATCTTGACCCCGACTTTCTGACACTGGCTGCCTGACGGCAGCGATCCATCAAACATTTGGCCACTGCTGCTACCTGTAGGACCCGTATTTGTTGCTGTTGTCGTCTACAAGAAGCTTTTTATTTCATGCAAGGCCTGAAAAAAAAAAGAAAGAGAATAAAGGACGCTTCATCTACCTCCAAGGTGGATAAACATCTAACGTTTACCAGCACTGCCCCGATATCTGCCCTTATCTGCCTCTGCATGTAACTGATCTGAGAGGCATCAAAGGCTGAAGCTGCATTTGTTTGTCGGCAACTTCTGCCACTGAACTATCACACATGTGAAGGCGAGTCAGCGACGGCAATCAGAGAAGTGTTTAGAGCTGAAACTCAGATTTTTATGTTCTTTAATCTATAAAAAGGTCAAACGCTAAACATGTCAGCTAAATTTAAATGTAACTTTTAATTCTCTATGAAATGTCGAAGTTTTGTCTGATTATAAACGGTCTGCACACACGAGTAAGGACCAGAAAAATTACCTGAAAACATGTTTATCACTTCATTTATATTTGAATTCACACTTAACAGTTAAATGAAATTTGCCTGCTTTGAGATTTTAGGTCATTTTGTATTTCAGAACTCAGGGGTTCAATCTGATAAGACCGAAGTGAAAAGCTGATAAATCCTCATTATAGAGGAGCTTTAATCTACAAACATTTGATTTTATTTACTTGATAAATGATGTTAAAAGATAAGCCCAATAATTTTAACAGAAACACTCAAACGTGATCAGAAACGCTGAATGTTTGTTCTGATTGTTATTTTTATCTGATTTCTGCACAGCTTCTTGTGCAAGAATTCACATTTCAACAGTGATGACTTTTATGTTTTTGCTTTTATTGAGCAAGAGAGAAAAAAAAAAATCAAAGCATCAAAATCTTTTGCCATCAATATTTAAACTGGTGTTTGTCAGACCAAAACACCTGACAAAGACATGCATGTATTCAGAGATATGTGCGCTCCACCAGCAGCTAAGTTGAGCGTGCCTAACGATGTTAACGAGAAGGACGCTGGGAGAAAAACTCTGGTGTAATTGTTTGAAATTAGCCTGCTGACATTGACAATAAGGAGCTTCTGACGGCGCCGGGATGTTCCGTGATAACGTGGTGTGACACGGCCGGGGCCCAGGCTGGGAGGTCCAAATACCACACGGCTGATTAGAGGCCCCAACATGAAACAAACTAAGTTGAGGGATCCGCTTCGCAGGTTAAATCTCAGGGCATGGGAGAGGAACATCAGACCGCCAGGTCTCCACGATCCTCCAGCGGCAATAAATAAAGATTATGACTTCTTATAGCAAATCCTTACAGGGGATACTGGGCTGATTTTAGCTTCATCACATCTGTCACAGACTGTGACAGGACACTTATTCCACTACTTTTTGTTAATCCTTTCCATCCCCGACGTTGACATTCACACTCTGCTGCTCAGGAGGATTAATTTATCACCTTCTATACAACATTCATTTTCAACTACATCCCTCTAAATGTTCAATAAATAAAATGTCTTCCTCAGAGACTGTATTTGAATAATCTTTTTAGTTGATGCTGAAATTAATTGATTGATCTAATCTATAAAAGGTTTTTGGGGAAAAAAAATATTCAAAGAAAAGCAGGAAATTCTCACATGTGAGAAGTGATAGATGTTTGTATTGAATAATTAATTAAATGATGAGCGAAAATTAAAAATTGCTGCCAATCAGTAGCTGAATCTTTTCAGGACTGAACCTGTTAAGCAGAAGTCACAACGTTACCATAACGAAGAGGTGAGCGACGTGTTAAAGCTCCAAACATGAGAGCAGACTGACGGAGAAACCAGCCGACTGCAGCGACATGATAAATGTACAATTGTAAAGTGAGGCGAGGTGTGGAATGTGATCTGACCTGAAAAGAAGAAGAAGAAGAAGAAGAAGAAGAAGAAGGAATCTGTGAAGGAATTATCTGTTTCCCAGAAAGCCTCTGTGTCTCAGTAAATATAACCAACTCATTAAAAACTGAACCATTGTCTGTGTTGGCCAGCATTAACTTCAGGCTGTTGGTCTACTGTGTGTGTGTGTGTGTGTGTGTGTGTGTGTGTGTGTGCGCTGTAACACACATGATCACACAGCGATTCATTTCCAAAAGATGCCGGCAGCACACAATGACCTGGAAACACAAGCCAGCAGATACGGTAGCAGGCAATCTACTCAGTGCCTTCCTGTTCTTAGTGTTCAGCTTCTGACAGCCCCTCAAGACACTGTATCATGAATAAGATAATCTGTGCACACACACACACACACACACTCTTTCTGCACCTCATCCTACACCTGATATCTTTAGTTCAAAAACAGTGACGGTGTTAAACGATTCTTCATGTTTTTCTTCAGTTAAAATGTCTGATTTTCAAATAAATACTTAGGTTTGATAAAATTGTCCTCATCAGTCTGTGAACCGCAACAAATGATTTTACGACTAAAATTAGCACTTCATGCTAACCCCTAATCTGTCAAACCTCCGCTTGTCTCCTGCCTGTCCTCACACAGGGGTCAAAGGTCAACAGAGCAGGAGCTCTTTTAAGGACGCCTGCACATGACTGTTTGATTTCAGATGCCCCAGGTGAAGAACTGTCCTGCTTCTCCACCGCCCCAAATTGAAAATGATAAAAATTGTATCTCTTAAGATTACTTATCCCCACCGCCCCCCCCTTCCACTCACTGCGGAGCAGCAGGCGCCCGAACAGGTTGTGGTCCCTCGCCGTGGTGTTGCAGTTCCAGCGGTGGCTGCGGAACTGATGCTGGCACTCCGAGATCCAGTCCTTCATCCCGGCCCCTATGGCCTGCATCACTCGGGGGTGTTGGCGGCACAGCTGGCGCTGTTTGTTCACCAGACCGGGGATGTTGTCGCACATCACCTGGGAGCCCAGGGTGCCCATGTACCTGTGGAGAGGAAGCCCGACTATAAATAAATAATAAATAAAATAAAATAAAATAATAAATCACTCACCAAAGGGGAAAAAAAAAAAAAAATCACGTTAAAGCAGAATTTGGTCACTTCTGTGTCTCAAATTTTAAACTACACTTTGTCTGCAGCTTCAGAACAGAATAATGACTTTAGCTCTGCAGACAAGTTAATTCTACTATAATAATAAACCAACGAGGAGGGGAGAAAAAAAAGAAAAGAAAAGAAAAGAAAAACTTGTGTTGAAATCTCCCCCAACAAGTCCACACTCCTGTGTACCTGCAGAACAAGGTGATGAAAGACTGGTAGGGAATTTGAACACTTGCAGGCTGCATGCAGGGAATCTCTTAAACAATTAGAGAGAGAAAGAAGAAGAGTGGGAAAAAAAGAAGGGGTGAGAAAAATAATCTGTATGAAGTTTGGAATCTGAAAACAGAACCTCTGCAAATATTCATTATTAGACTGAAGAGAAAGACAGCAAATAAGAAGAAATTAAATGATATCAAATGACTTTATCCTGGAAACGTATCTGTACCAAGGCTCAGTCTTCAACAAGCTGCAAAAATACAGTTCAGACAGCTGAGCAGGGAGTGAAGTCACCAAATTTCTCATTAGCCAAAAAGGGAAAGAGTAATTAGGAAACTGTCCGCTGGGTATTTCTCACACGTGGAGGGGGAAAAAGTGGCTGGAAATCATTTTAAACCCATCACATGCCACTATTAGGAGAGCTAACAGTTAATTAAAACAACTTCTGCTTATTTTGTGAACGCATCAGGCCTTTGCAGCTGCATTCAGCTGGAGATGTGAATTAAAAAAAAAGGAGCAGAACTCACCACCAGGACGCATCGAGCTCGGCGGTCAGCCAGCAGATTGCTACAGATAAATAAAAACATATTCCACTTGGCAATAAGTTCATATTAACCAATTGTCGGTCCTTTATGGATCTGGACGGAGCATTTCCACGGAAGAAAGAAAACTAGAAAACATGGGAGAAAGTCAGGATTTTCATCCAGCTCGGATTCAGAAAGTGATCCAGCGGCGCAGTCGGAGCTGGTGCGTAAAAGCCATGACCGGCTCCGGTCCGGGGCTGCTGGTCGACCGGCTGAGACCTTCAGAGGAGGCAGGCAGATGATGTTATCAGGTTTAAATGACTTTACAGGAGGGGTGGGCAGAGCGCCGCTTCAGGAATGAGGTGAAGAAATGAGATGTCTCAGAGTATCTGTTCAGGCTGGTTTGACACCAGTCAGGCTTGGCCCGCGTCCAGAACTGGAGCTCCGCGGCTTTGGGATGTTGGTCCAGGCTGGTGGGGCTCCTCAGTCAAACTGCTGGGGTGGGGGTGGGGGGGGGTGGAGGAGACATCTCAGCCAATGACAGTCATCAACAAATTCACAATTCAGAATAAAACGGAACGGAAAATGAAAGTCTCGTCAATTTTTGTTAAAGATCATCACTACATTTGACACTGGATCCAAATATTTAAAATCATCCAACTACACCACAGAACGTCCGGTCTGTTTTCCCAACGGCAGCCCAGATACAGCTCAATTCTCAGCCTCTTCCATCCAGACTTAAAAGCGGAGGGCGCATTACGCACAGGTGCCAAATATTTCTGATCCCCAAAGGATGACGCGCTGTTCTTTTACAGCCTTGTACAAACCATCACTCAGTCACACTAATGACTGAGGAATGGTGGTTGAACACACACAGGAAAAGGAAAATTAGGCGGAGATTCTCCCAAAGCGGCACCTAAAGGTGATGTGTCCGTCCCCATTGGATTATCTACCGACGTCTTTTTGAAGTCCCAGCAGCACCGTCAAACGGGATTTCCTCCATCTTTGATCTGGTCCGGACACCCTGACCAGATGAGATTAATGGATCCATGATCCCCGTGGAAGAAAATCATAAAACAACAAGGATTTAAGAGCTTCTCTCGGCCCATTGAATGCTGCTGAAATAAGAAATCCAGTTTAATTGGGATAATTTCACCGCTTTAAGGGGCCTCGGCCTCTTTCTACCATTTCACCATTTGGACGTTCAGACCTCCAGAAATCCTGCTGCCAAAAGTTGAGGTCAAGTAAAGAGCCTTAAAGTTGCAGTCCATCTAATGACCATAAATCAGATTGTGTTGAAGTTCTATGGGAAAATGTCCCTCCTCAGTAAACATTTTCCTGTTGAGTTTATGGTCTCAGTCTTCAGTTTCAAGTCTTCAATACAACATGATTTTTTTTAAATGATGCTCCATTTAGAGGGAAACAGACCAGGAAGGAGGGGAGTGGTTAGGGGGCGGGGCTACAATGATTGACAGACTAACACCCAATCAGGATAGATGACAAAGCAGGTTAGGTCTACCTTCTTCTGTTTGAAACTTGAAGAAACCAAATAAAACCAAGATGGCTGACAAACAAACTCTAAAGATTGCAATCTGTCATAATATCAACAGAAGCAGCAAATAAATACGTGGTTTCAATATGGCAGCGAACAAATTTCCACTTTGTAGAGCTGCTTTTGCTTTTTGTGCATTATCTTCAGTATCAACAATATCTTTACGTCATTCTTTAGAAAGCATGAATTGAGCAACTTGAAAACTAACATCTTATCTAAAGCTTACTAATTGACATGCTGCATTTTGACCAACACCAACACTGATATTTTTATCTTATTTGTCAGGATAAAAGAAAGTAGAATGTTTCGAGCTGCGTCCAATCCTAGATAAAATAATTCCCTTTTGGTTAGGGTTAGGGTTAGGGTCTGACCGAAGACGAGAGTGTCAGATTTGTCGTGGTTTAAATCAGGGTTAGTATTTCACATTTCAGTCTTTTCTTTCGAGGACTGAGAGTCCCTACAAGAAACTGCTCTTCAAAAGAAACTTTAATTTCAACTCAAGTTTTTTGAACATAAAATAACTCCAAAAGAATTTCGAACTAAACTCAAGTCAGAGGAACAGCAAAAATCAAAAGTTCCTGTCTTGTCCAAGAGTATTTTAAAAAAGATGAACACTTTCATTTATTACTTTCTAAATTCAAACACAAAATATTTAAAGTACTTTAACTGATTAGTAGATGCTCCTGTATGTGTGCAGGTAAAACTTTCCACCAGCAGCTTTGTAGAGGAGGAGGAGGAAGGCAGCTTTGAGCGAGTTCAGCACAACTCTGGTCAGGTACCGCATCCTCCAGTTGCCGTGGGAACCAGGAGGAGGAGGCCGACAGCAGTCTTCGGCTTCGTTTATCTGAAGGAGGAGGAGGAAGAAGAAAGATTCACATGGGAAGCACACACACTTGCAGAAATACCGTAGATGTGATAACACACACCAAATCCTGCAGTTGGAGCAAAAGTGACCGGATACAGGAAGTAAAAAAGGTTCTGGGGTCAATTTGATATAATCCTGTCCGGATTAAGGCGGCGTAGTGATCAAACAGTTCCAGGCCAGTTAAAGCTTGACCGGGTGGGAAATATTGGCTCAGTTACTTTTGTATGGGAATCAAAAGCAGACCAGCTCATGTTGAGGGTGAGGACATGTCTGGACTCACTGTACCACCGCGGGGGGAAAGAAAAAAACTGAGTCACCAAAAACTTCCTGCGCCAAGTCCTCAAGGATTCATCAGCCAAGTGGAGAGTCGGGTCTTGGTCACGGTCAAGTCACAGAGGAGTAATGCTGTTCATGCTGAGCTCCAGAGACGGAGTGACACGGTGTCACACTGGATTCCTGTCATGTGAGAAAGTTCGATGATACAAAGAGTTCAAGCTCTTCCTGCAAATTGCGGCTCAGGATCTTGTGGTTTGGCAGCAAACCCAGCTTTGTTTATTTTATTTTTTTTAAAATACCAACTTCCTGAATTCTAACAGGAAATGTCGCGAGTAAGTGCCGGGAAGGCATAATTCCCACTGGACATAAATGCACCATTAATAAAGACTTGCATGTGCTGGTTCTAGAAGTTAGTTATTGCAGAAATGCACCCTGGGATCTGTAGTTAATTTCTATTTTCCAAGTTAATTTGGAGTGAGGATATTATAAAGGGGCTTTTATGTCCATCCAAGCCAATGGAAAGGCTCCAGCTGTGAGTCATATGATGCCACCAATGGGGGGCGGGGGGGGTCCATGGGAACATTACCTCCAGAAGTGTCAGAAATAGCTTCTCACACTCTTCTCGTCTATAAGCAAGAACATTCATGCTCCAGATTTTACACCACACCAAAATAAGCAACTTTGGAGTCTCAGCATTGCAGAAATTGGTTTGTGGGTTTTGTATTTTTTTTGAAGGTCAGAGAGAAGATTCAAGACCACGGCTCTTCCTGCAATCCACAAATACCAATCCAAACCTTCACGCTCCTATTTGGCCCACCAACTTCCATTTTTTTTTCTTCCCTTCCCTCTCTCATAGGTAAGGGGAGATTCCCCACGTTATGTTGATAAGATGGAGAACTGAAGAAGATCCTCCATCATCTTTTCCCGATAAATCATTCAAATAAAGAAAGTCATAAAAAAAAAAAAAAAAAAAAAAAAAAAAAAGATGCATAGCAAAGATAAAGAAAAGAAATTTGGAGAAATCTCTTTTTGGCTATAATATAATTGTTTGTGTGTGTGTGTGTGTGTGTGTGTATAAAGGCCCCTCCCATCAGGGCTGAGAGCCAGCGGGTCCAAATGGGCTCCGTTGGCTGTCAGATTCCTGTCTGACATGACGGCGGACCTCCTCACCACCGCTGTCAAAAACACGCGCGCGCTTCTATTAACCATTGGCCACCTCCTTCCCCCCCCCCCCCCCCACCTTAAACTCCCTCACCCCGCCAATTTGCATCCTCTCCCCCTTCCCTCACCAATCCCCTCATCCCTCTGCCTCATCGTCTGTGCGCTGACAGGTCGATGTCACAGCGGTGCTGACTTATGGGCTGTGAGGATTCTGCCCTGTCAGGAATGACTCTCTCCTCTTAGAACACACACACACACACACACACACACACACACACACACACACACACACACACACACACACACACACACACACACACACACACACACACACACACACACACACACACACACACACACACACACGTCAGGTGCACTCATGCAAGCACTTCCGAACATACCTGTCGTAGCTCGCCATAATTCATACACACCAACTTCTGAGACACACACACACACACACACACACACGATGGAATGAAAATTGATTTGAAGTATAAATGTGTTTGAACCTGAATGAAATTCAGCAGTGAAAAATTAGAACAACTGACATCAGCTCGTGTCACAAAAAATTCAAGAAATAAAAAATAAAATAGATGAATCAGTAAATAAATTTTTGGACTAATTCATATTTTATTTGTCAAATTTCCTCTTTAGTTATTATTTATATCTAACGTTCTAGCAAAAGTTTTGAATTATTCTTATTTACTGTAGCTGTCGTTACTCACAATAAAGATTGCTTTTATAAACATAGCTTTTTCTAAAATTAGGGAAAATAAAGTTCTTGCGTTACATGTCGATTAAAAAAATAAATAAAGACTCATCCTGGAGGTTTGTGTTCTTTGTATTATCATCTCCATATTTGATTCTATAAAATATTAGCTGGCAATCTGAAACCATAAAATTTACATCAACACACATTTATCCAAATTCACTGGATCTCCTTTTAATAGCTAATACATAACTCAAATATTTTTCTAATTTTGTTCACTGAGCCTCCTGTTAAACAGTTTCAGATAGCGTGTTTTGTGGTTTTAAAACTATTGTGGCACCTGAAAAAAGGTAGCAAGTGTATGTGTGTTGACCTTATATATCAGATTACGAAGGCAGGTGACTTCCTTGTGCAGGTCGTTAGTCTGCATCACCAGCTCATTGCAGATAGCCTGGGCCTCCTTCTTCGGGTCCAGCGAGAAGACCAGCTGCATGAAGGACCAGACGGACAGAGACCAAGTATGAGTTCACAAATCCACCTGCAAATAAAAACTGGACGATCTCAACTCTGTGAGTTGACATGAACGCAAAACGCATTCCATTTAACATGAAATATGTGATGAGTGTGCTTAGTACCGGGACCACACCAACGCACACCACGTACCTGAGAGGCATGGCTAGGAAAACGGTTGATGACATCGTGAATTGTCTCCGTCAGGTAGCAGCACTGCTGTTGGACACTTAGCAGGAAGTTTTGAAAATCTTCACCCCTGAAAAATAGAAGCAACCAATGGAAATGACCTGATAAAATACACACAAAGCTAACTGAGATGCATGCACTGTAAATTTATATAAATATATTTTAAGAGAAAATACAATTTCTATTTATCATTGTTTGGTATGTCTGCAGGCTTTTTCAGCTTATTGCTGATTAAAGAAGAAATTAATCCACTCACTAGTTAAGACAAAAAAAATGTAAAAATCTTTCCTACTCAGGATTTTCTCCAGGTTTTCTTTTTTTTTTTTTTTTTTTAAGTTTTTCTAAGTTCAGTATTTGTGGACAATTTTCATGATTTCCTGAATAAACATCTGATCCAAAAATCCTAAAAATTAATCACAACATTAATAACAAATGGCTTTAACTACCGACTGCAGCACATTTCCCAATATAAACATTGATTAGTTTTATTTGTAAACATTTAAAAATGTGGAAATTCAAATATTCAAAAACAGGATAAAAACACACAGTCATTCAGGTTGACCTGGTGGTTGGACAAACACAAATTAGCCATAACATTATGACCACGATAAGGGTTCTGACTCAGGAGGTCTGGACTTCCTGGAAGTTTTGAAGTGGAGCCACCATTGATCTGTATTGGTTGGTCCAGCTAGTCCTGAACTGTTGTTGCAGTGAAAGTTATCCAGCTGAATGAGTCACAGTTTGGCCCCTGTCAAAGTCGCTCTCATCCTCACAATAACGTGGTTTTCCTACTTTCAACACATCAACATTGAAGACTAAATGTCCTACTCACTGACAGGTGCCGCTGATAAGAGTTAATAAACGTTATTAACTAATGTTATGGATGTCTCTCTTCTTGTCTCGCTACACTAGTCTTATCTAATAAAGATGTAAAAAAAAAAATAATAATAAAAAAAATAAATTAACCAAAAATTTCTATGCATAATTAAATCAGGATAATGTTGTAGCCGCCTTAAAGCTGAGGTCAGAGGCTTTATCTTGTTAGAAAGTCAGAAAAAAAAAACAAACAAAAACAACAAAAAACACACGAGCAAAGGGCAGCAACAAGGCAGACTGATGGATAGTTTGGTCCAAACTTTGTGTTAACATTCTGTAAACTCGCCAAACTCCAAGAAATCTGAGCAGGTGGGCATGCCTCCTCCTCCGCTAACCAGTGCTGCCATCCCTCCCTGAAAACATCCACCTTAAATAATTAGTTATTTATATTCATCCACCTTTCCGTTGCTCTCTTCCCATCCCCTGGTCCTGTGGGATATTGATAGTGCTTATCTTAATGGTACATTTCCCTCGGCGAGGGGACTGGGCAGCCAGCCGTCTGGGCCCTCCTCACACTCTGTCAGAGCGGCGAGTAAACACTGTCAGTCAGGCTGAGCTGCACCCTCACCTCCCTTCTGCCCGCTGTTAGTTTATCTAGGCAGCGGAGAGTGATGATGGGCCCCCGGTGGGAAGATTGTCGAAGAGATTGCAGATGGAAAGGACGTTATGTTATGTGGAAATGCTGATACTGGGTGCTTATACACCACTTTGTTGTGGACTTTATCCATCTGGGGAAAGTCAATCGAGCACGCACAAAGTGCCTTGCTCAACGAGAGCAGTGATACATGTTTACTTTCACTACACACACCTTCACATGGTAGTTTCAGAAGAGCAATATTTCAGGCACACATCACTTCTACAGCTTCCTCTGGAGGTGGCAGTGTTTTTTAAAGTCTCAGCTCACCCATACAGTGTTCAGTGGAGCGCTGTTTGTTAAAAAAAATACATCTGTTCCCACAATCAAAGTTTCCTAAAGGCTTAATCAATGTTTCCTCCCTGATAAAGCATTTGGAAGAATCTGAAACTTGCACTGTTTAAACTGATGATGCCTCCTTTGCTAAGAGCATGGAACCGTCTGCAGGGCTGAATCATGCCGACCTCCAGGAACCACAGTCACAGGATATGAAGTAAACCATTGCTCAGCCGAGTTAAAACTTTCCCGGGTGTCTAAGATATCTAGGCCTCCTTAAGCACCCAGATTTTTTTGGAGCTTCATCTTTAGCTTTGCCCTCACCAACTTATTCTTGCATCCCTGCCAACAAACCTACAGCTACCTCCAACAGGGAGGTAGCTGTAGGTTTGGAAGGTTTGGAAGTCCCTATCCGCTGGGATTCAGTAAAAAGTGCATCATTTCAAAGATCGCTCAGACTCCACAGGTACAGGCGCCACTGTTAGATGCTCTGCCATGAGGTCAGGCAGAAATCTTGTACATGACAGTTTTTAATCACAGGTCACTGACGTGTGATGTAAAGATCCTGATGAGGCTCCCAAAGAGGTCAGACTTTCCATCCCTCTCTATATTGGACTGTCTCTCATCTGGCAGGAGGGGCGTGTTGAAGCCAGTGAGTCCGGTTCTGCAGAGGATTCATGAAGTGATTGGGTGGGGTGCGACGGCTCTGTTTGGCCTAAGCCTCGGCCTCTCCATCGTTCATGGCAACACCATCATCTCTCACCTTACAAATCATTACAGCTTCGCTTAAACCATTAGGGCCTGGCTCAGGGATCGGCTGCAGAGGTGTGAGGGTTAAAAGGGAGATAGGACAGTGAGATGCTCATAAGGCTGATAGACTACTTCCAGTGAAGGAGGACAGACTGAGCATTACGGGGAGATGGAGGGTGGCTGGTTGTGGGGAAGGGTTTAAGGTGTGTGGCTGACAAGTGTTTATATTTTTGCTACTACCGTCAACTTTGTCTGTGGCTTCGTGGAGAGTGTTTTGTTGAATGCGTCCGACATCTTATCAGACATTCCTGGGAGATTGAAATGCACTTTTAAAAGGTTCTCAAACATAGAATACATTTCAAATTATTTTTGTTATATTAGTTCTGTGGTGAAGAGAGTGAAACCTGATCTGATTATTATTCCTTCTTTTCTATTAATAGTGCTTTTTAATTAAGTAATCCTCACTATGCTCAGAGCCCTCTAAAGGTTCTTAGACATGACCGTTCTGTTGAACACACAGGCCTGGTTGCTATCACTACAAAAGACACAGCGGCTAAACTGCAGAGAGCTCACAGACAGAATGCAGGATCTCTTCATGATAAATGAAATTGATATATTTTTAATGAAAAGCTTCTGTCTCCACATGTGGCTGCTAAAATGGTTAAAAAAGCGTGTCAGGTTTGTTTAATACTGCCGGTTTTGTCTGTCAGCAGGTTTTTGTTCCATCTTATTCTGCTGCTTGATGTTCAGGTCAAACATAAGGGAGAAAAAAAAAAAAAAAGAATCTCATTGAATGTCTAGGTGCTGTATATCCAGAGCGTAGAGGTGTGATAAGTTACCCAGTGGCTGCAGCTCCCAGTTGATTGAGCGTGTCCAGGTCCACCTTGTCCAGCTGCATCTGTTGCACAGTTCTCAGCAGCTTCTCTTGATGCTCCGGGTCTGTGATACCAATCTGACCAAAAGGAAAAAGCTCTGTCAGCGTGTCTATTGATCCAAAAGCCTCTCTTTGTTGTAGTTTCTAAAAAAGGGTAAAAGGAAAAAGTAAAAGCTTTTCACTCCCCATTTTCTCTACACTACTGAATAAAGGTACCTTTGGAAACATCCTTTTAATAGAATGACTAAAGTGTGGGCTTTCTAACGAAAACTGTTTGGACTTTTGTTTACCTCTGAAAGATCTATTGTTTACAGAAATCCAGTTCAAACATTGCAAACAGTTTAATTTCATTTTATTGAATTTGTGGCCTTGAAAAGGTGTGACGTCAGCAGCCACCCTCGTCTCATTCTGAGTCACCCCGCAGGCCGACAATAAGCCACTGAGCTGACAGACGGACAGATGTTACAGTCGTGCTCTACCTTCTCCAGGTCCTCCTTCTCCATGGTCAATAATTCGCCCCAGGTGATGTCATTATCCTGCACACGTGTGAGAAAAAGAAAACATCACTCAGTGTTCACCGAATCAAAACTTCTTCAGCTGCACCTGACCCCACCCCACCCGAGACGGATGCGCCTGCATGAGGCTTTGTCGTACAATGACAGCAATCTACCTGCACCCATCAGACCCACTCCTCATAAATCAGATAGGCACTAAAACCTGGGCTGACCCTCAGTTTAATTCAGGCCAAGCCAGTCCAGCACACTGAGTCCATTATTGAGCGTGGAGTAAAGTATGTAAACGGTCCATCTCTTGACATGTCTGCGAGCGTGTGGGTGTCACTCTGTCGGCAATGCAGCTGTGCTCAACACAGCTGTACCTCACCGTATTGAACTGTGTGTAACAGTCTGATGTCTTTGTTCAGCTCCTTGGCATCAGTTACATAAAACAATAGAAGTCTCTCACATTAGAAAAAGGCACCGTGCCTACAAAAATACACCCACCACACTGAAATCTTATTCTACCATGCAATCAGTACTCACAGTAATGATGTCAGTGAGGCAGTCGAGATCAAGGCCGTGCAGGAGGAGCTCAAGGTCGTCAAGCTTGGTGGCACTGAGGAGTTCAGAGAGTTCACACTTATTCTAAGGTATTAACCCAAGTATGAACCAGAGGGAATGAGATTTGTGCTAAAGCTGTATGAATGGAGATCTACTGAGTAGTTTGAGCATCAGTAACATACTGAAAAGAGAAATGAGGAAAGGTTCAGTTTAAGGGCTCCGTATGCCAAAGAGGAGAGAGCTGGTTGAAGATTATAAAATAATCAGTTGTTTTTGTTTGTCTTTTATGGTCTCCTGTGGATGTGTGAAGCTGCGATCATACTTGTAGAGCAGCAGAATATGGTGGAACAACACTCATGAAAAGAGCTAAGCAGTTACACAAATGTTGATCATACATGAAGTAACGTGCCAAAAAAAATTCATTCATTAAAAAAAAAAAAAACATTCCACCTTAAGAGTTAAAGTTCCTAGTAGCTGCCCAAGACCCATCTTTCCTATAAATTCACCTGTAGGTCTAAGGAAGGACGTTTGGGTGCATTTTAGATTTTAAACACTTTGTACAGTTAGTAAATTTATATTTTTGAAAAGGCACCAGGTAACAAACATTTACATGCAATATATTAATATAGAGGAATGAACTAAATCCCTCCAGTGTTTTTGACTTGAATCTTTCACGCCCTTATTGAAGCTGGTGGGCAAAACAAAAAACATCTCCTCTCTCTCTGGGGATCAAGCGAGTGCAGCAGAAGTGTAACTGAGTTCAGACACATCAGAGTAACCGCAGTGCACATACAGCTTTGGCCTGACAAGCTTTACAAACGAGCCCATCCTCTCATGACGTGAGCTGCACCTTCTGGGTTTTCAAGATCTCTGTAGCTGACACGAGAGAGAGACTGCAACTATGTTTACAGGCTTACAGGCTGTAATTACAGACACGCAGACACGCTGAAAAACAATGTTTCTGGCTGATGGTGATTACCCAGCCGTGCTCCAATGGACTAAACATTCATGAAAGGGGTTTATTATTGTTTATGTCTGGTTGAGCAACAACACCTGCTGCACAGGCATCGGTCACAGAAAATCAACAGGGGGCGGCAAGCACAGCAGCTACAGTGAGGTACGAGGCAGCTGCCAGCTGGAGAACGAGGATGAGGCTGTGCAGACTTGTGGCCATGATGCTACAACTTGGATCTACTCAAAATCTAAGGCTTTTCAGTGGTGTCACACCTTTGTTTGGAAGATGGAGATTCAGAGTTGGTCATGAAGAACTTAGACAGGTTCTGCTCCATGGAGCTAAAGGGCTCCACAGTGGAGATATGGGATGAAGAGGCCAGGATCCGGGATATCTGAGGACAGATGCCGGTGAGACGACATGTCGTTAGCTTATAGGTAATATCTTTATCAGTCATAAACATCACAATGAGCGAAGAGTCAAGCAACACAACACATATTTGAACTACCAGAGTTTAACTTTTACAGAATTCCTGAGCAGGAATTCAGAACTTTATATCTAGATTATTGTAACATCTTACAAATCCTAAATGACTGACCTGTGTGTGGTTATGGAGCACCGCCAAGTCTGCAGGGATTTTTCCAGCTTTGTTCATTATAGTTCTGTCTGCTCCCAACTGGACAAGCTTTAGCACTGCCCCCTCTCGGCCGTGCTGCACAGCTATAGCAAGGGCCTGAGAGAAAACATTAGATATCACACACCAAGTAAAAATGAACAAATCCCACGCTGTATTAACCAAAATGCAGCAGCACAACCTGCACATTCCCATTGGAGGGACCTACTGAGGAGGAAGAAAGAATAAAATAAGTAAAAATCACAGACAAACCGTGTATCCGTTGATATCCTGTAGATTGATATTTGCTCCATAGGCTAACAGCAGGTTGATGACTTTACTGTAGCCGTCCCTGGCTGCCAGCATTAGGCAGGTCATCTGTGACCTAAAAAGATAGAGAAAGATAAAGAGATAAGAGGCATGAAGGCAGCATAGGATGAGGAAATGAAATTAATTAATGACCGAGTTGATGAAGAAAGGAGGAAACAGGAGCAACGGTACAGAGGGACCACCAGGGTGCAGCAAATACCATGTAATCTCTGACAAATAGGACACAATTCAGACATTTTCATCTGTGAATAATGCGCTTGGGTTTGCTTCTTATGTTTTCTTGGTAGTGCCTGAAGTCTCTCCTAATCTATTGTCGTTTTGCGCCGAGACAACCCTGCCCAGCTTTTACTACATAACAATGACATCAGGCAAAGCTGTGATAGAAGAGAGCGTGCATTTCTTTGATTCTACTGTTGGATATCAACAGAATACGACTGTTCACTGTTCATCCCTTTCCATTTCTTCATAAACACAAAAGAGCTGCATTGGTGTCAGATTCAAGACCTTTAGGCTGATATTTCAAATGTGGAATCCACCTGAACAAGCACAGCATATAAATAACCTCTGCGCCTTATCACCTCTGGCTCAAACACAGCAGGTGAGGAAAAATACATCAATCCAAAGAGGTGGGCAAGTCCACAGGCAATTCATCACTACTATTGTTCTTAATGACTGATCTGTGTGTCTGGGAGGGAAACAAGAAAGAGGCAGAGGGGTATAATCTATAATTCATGTGAATAAACGCATTGCCCAATGAAACACAGAATGAGGTAAGTTAAAAACAAATAAATGAAAAAAAAAAAATAAATAAAAAATCAAGACGCCAACAGTGACATTACAGACTCTGGGTTTCAAAATGGCAGGTAAACCAATGTGTGATATCATGATGGGTGTGAGTCATTGATGAAAATTTGATATGTAATGGTAAAAACAACAGCTTCTGCCATTTGGATGTTACACATGGCCACATTGTGATTTGAATCACCTGAGAAGCAGGTGAGTTCAGATTAATGTTTCTCATTGCAGTTACAGATTTTGATTAAATCTTATGTTGAGTATTTTTCACAATACTCAATTCACAAACAGGATGTGGCCTTGTCTGCGAGTTCCGTGAACTGACCCTCTAATAAGACACTCTTGATAAATTCCTGTGAATCCATGAAACAGACCTAATACATTTTTAATGACCACAGATATTAAAGATGCTGCAGCGTCAGGCTTTATTTTATTTTTTACTCTCCATGAAAATTTGTCAACTAGCAATAATCTATCAACGGTAAATGCCACTGACATTGGTGCTTTCCTTGGGATTCTTTCTGAGCTGTTCTGCTGTTATCAATATGATGATGCTGGCAGTAAAAGTTGAATATTGCATTGCTCTATCTGATCTGAAAATCTTCTTGAGCAAAGGTGACGTTTGTTTAGCAGGTGACAGTGTGCATGAAGGGTCTCTGGGTTTTTAAGCCACAGCTTAATCTTTCTTCAACTCAAATCCAAGAGTTAATGTTTTATGTGAACTCAAACAAATAAAACAAATGGCCACATTTCCTCCACGCCCTCCAATCTGACACTTCCTCTTTGACCCATGAGAACAATTTGAGAAGCATAATTCATTTCTGTTTTCATGTCCAGTGCTACTGTATTTTCCCAAGGGTGGTTTTTGTTGCGAGACAGGTGCCAAGGTCACTTACACAAGGTTTCAGTGTGTTTCACTGTGTATGTCCTTCAGACTGTGAGTTTTGGCAGCTTCCCAAACAGACAGCAGATCGATATGCAGACAAGTCAGCGTAAACATCTTTTGTGGTGTCGAGACTAGAAGAATGACTTCCAAAACCACCTGACTCAATGAGCAAACACAAAGACACCAGCTCCCAGAGAATCTACCTATCTTTTATAGGTTGACTGATGATTATTCTGTTCACATTTGTTGCTCTGAACACGTTTTCACAGGCAAACTGGAAGTCAAGGTGGGGATTCAGGTTTAACACCAATCATCCCGTTCTTCAACAGTTTTTATCTCAAAGCTGACTAAATTCAGGCCCTTCCAGCCCATTCATTTTGAACAACTGCATGTGCTTCCTGCAGTATGCTCCAGCTAACACAACTATGCTAAACGCAGATCAGTAAAGTGAATGTAGACAATGAATAAATCAAATAAAAAGGACAAATTGAGGAAATGGACCCATCATCGTGCTCCTGCAGGACTTTAAAGGACGACAGAGAACGTTTGTTTACACTAAGGCAGAAGGATGAGCAGCTGGTATTAATCATTGGTTTGATATTCAGACGTAAGAGGGGATGAGGAGGAAGTGGAGGGGGAGAAGGGGTTTATCCTCTGGACCCACATGAACCTGACATTCTCCTTTGATTCTGAATGTCGGGGGCCGTTTCTCCCTCCTCCATCTTCTCCTCCTCACCACCTCCTCTCATCTGCATCCTTCTGTGTCTTGTTACCTTCCTTCAAATATTTTGTCTGGGAAGGAACCAATCAGTTTCATAACGCTGTAGCATGTCGATGTGTGTCATCAGGGAGGGTCTCTGGCGACGTGTTTCGTGAGTGCAATGGCAAACTGGCAGTGACAGAGTGGCAGAGGATTAGGCTAGGCTTAACAAGAAAGCCATCATGGGCTGGACCTTCACTTTGACCCAGCAAAAATCCACAGATGATAACAGTAAAACATGCTTCAAGAATGACCTCCCTTCATCCTTTTCCACAACATGTAATTTTTCTTGTCACCAGGGCAGGAAATAAGATTTTACATCCATTTCAAACTTCTGCAGTCACTTGTAATAATTTCTGGTAAAATCCATTCCATATCCCCGCTGGTGATGTTTTTCAGCATTTTTACATATGTAGCTTGTTTATTTCTCTAATTGCACTCATTTTGTCTGATCAGTCGTCATGATATTCCTGAATGTATGTGGTTTAATGAAGTCAGTGTGTGTTTGCAGCAGTCTGTAGGACGAGCCCATGGATGCTGAAATGTACAATTTTCAATGTTTCGTGTCTGGAGTGACTTGGAGTAAAACGTAGAAAAAGGAGCTACACCCAAATGTTGAGTGATAAATTAACACGTTTTTCAGGAATTGAACATTTCAGCATTTTAAATTCCTTTTTGGGATGATTATTATGGAATAATATTTTTTTTCCCCCCGGGGTCACAAAAATTTAAATTACAACAAAACAGCTTGATATATTGTACTCTGCATGTACTGAATTAGTGCACTGAATATCTATAATTTTGCTGGGTTCCACTGTGAAACAGTATCTAATTTTTATCTACCATAATAAAAATGACAGTAAAGAGAATCTGATTCAAAAAAAATTATGGAGAAAATATAATTCAAAAATACTGCTATTTTTTTGATGCACCTGTGTGTGTGTGTGTGTGTGTGTGTGTGTGTGTGAGTGAGTATATATTAAAATAAAGGGGAGAACGTGGCTTTTGTTGTGCCACACATATATATATATATATATATATATATATATATATATATATATATATATATATATATATTTTTTTTTTTTTTTTTTTTTTTTTTTTTTTCCCCCCCCCCAGTCTATTGTGGTTAAACATTGGCAAAGCATGGTGGTCAAGTTTGGTGCAACCCCAAGAAATTTAGCATTTTAAGACTGAACCTGTTTTCTTAAGCACAACAGCACAGGGCATTTTGACCAACAATGACCAAAACCATGCTCACTGTAAAAGCTCTCCCACCTGGCCCTTACACTGTGTGTGTGTCTGTCTGTCTGTAACCCGTCTGTACGTGCACATGCCATAACAGGACATTCCAAACCAAATCACACAAATATGCTCTGTATGAAGCACTGCGGTGCATAATGCTACCACATGGCAGCCGAACATAACGAGAGCCATCAAAGGAAATTTGATCCAGCAGCTCGCTTGTTTGCGCGACCCGGTTTAAGTCAAGTCCGGAGTGTTTTTGCTTGGCCTGCATCACTGGGGGTGTGGCAGTCCGCACTGTGTTGAAAATCCTGTAAACATTATGATCTAAAAGGCATCTACAAACCCCCCCTCACCTGTCCACCATGTTGGGATCGGCATGTCTGGACAGAAGAAGCTCCACGCAGTGAACAATCTTCTCTTCATCGGCAGATGCTGTGCAGCTGGCCATGAGCACTGTCCAATGATCTGCGGACAGTGTGAAGAACCATCATCTCAATTTTATGATATGCTTGATGTTTTTACATGCTTTTCCATTTTTCCTTCAAAAGTTTACATTTTTTTTTTTTTTTTTTTTAAATGTCCCCAAGTTTCCACATATTCAGAATCAGCACGACCTCACACCACTTAATGGCTGTTCAATGCTTAAAAATAAATAAATAAATCTTGTTGTCCAGTTCTCTGTCTTTATTCTGTCAAAACAATGACCTCAGAACAACTTCTCCTCGCTCTGAACACAGGACTGAAGGTTACTAACCAGAACAGCAGACACTGCTGAAGATGTAAGAAACCATGATCCTCTATCCTGCAATTACAGACTTATGAACATGTTCATTTGTCTACAGTCCATGTTTAAGATGCTACACTTTCTGCAGCACATGAAATTTTATTTCTTATTTCAAACCCCTAATTATCTAAAAACCATATTGGTGCCCACTCATATTTACAGAAAACACAGACACATTGTGGATATCCTTCATTTGGATATATGAAAATGTATAAATTGTTCATAATTACTCGTACAAATTCTACTATTTAACAAAACAATTAACAAGGAAGTGAATTGTCTTTTTTCATCCTAATGAAGTCATACATCATGCTGTAATAAAAAAGAAAAGGCCTGGACGGGGACCTGTTGATGGAGATGGATAGCCGTTTATCTGGCATCAGGAAGTGTGGCAGCTTTTATGGGACCGAGTGACTTCAGAGCAGTCGTCTCCTTATCTTATGCAGATAATACTGAAATGCAAGGCAACGCTCTCCATTCCTGTTTTGTTCCGCTAATGAGCGAATCCCCAACCTGTGTGTATCACTGCGTGTATCTAAATGCATTATTGTGTTTTCCTGTGTGTGTGCATATACCGAGGCCCCAACATCTGCATGTGGGTTCCTGGGTCATTGTGGCCGTGCATGTTTGGCTCCATATCTGAGTGTAAGTGTGTGTGTTTATACTATGTGTGTGTGGGTGTAAACCGGACTGCCTGGTTTGCGTCTACAAAGGGCTGGGGTAAATAAATCATAGGCCTGAGAATTGGCGAGAGTATATGACAGCAGCGTGGGGATCGTTATCAATCACTCTGACCATTCCTCCGCTCAGCCATGCTGCCTGGACAAACGCCGCCAGGACGTGACCACACGTCATCCTCCCGTTTAATTGTTTCCTTAATCCGCCTTGAGCATCAGATGCTGAGACCATGTGAAATCAGTCACACACACACACACACACACACACACACACACACACACACACACACACACACACACACACACACACACACACACACACACACACACACACACACACACACACACACACACACACACACACACACACACACACACACACACACACACACACAGAATTGAATTAATTGACATCAGATATCAACAGCATGACTGGTGCTGTGGCTCCAAACTCGGTTCTGGGGACTGTCAAAGGCCACGGGATGGTTTCCAGTGAATACCCAGGAAAATTAAGAATTCACTGACCTCAACGTAATGTCGTCTTACTGCAGCAGGAACAGACACAAAGGAATGCTAAAACTGTGGACTCGCACACGCACAGGTCACTGACTCATTGTGGTGTGTTTAGTTTGCATATTGTCTATTGAGGCTGCTGCTATGCATGATGTGGAAATTTGAGTAAGTTAAAAAAAAAACAAACAAACAAACAAACAAACAAACAAACAACTATCCATCCATTATCTATACCACCTACCTGTGCAGTTTGAGTACCTGGAGGAAACCCATACAGACACAGGCACCCAGAACTTTCTTGATAACCACTGTTGCACCGTGCCGCTGCCAAGCACACAAACTACTGTCAACTATAAACTGCTGACTCATCATATGGAGTATGCTTTGTCATGTTACTTGCTCAGTTTATTCATCATTAATTTGTTTAGCTGTTAACCAATAACTTTCAATTAATTTACAACATTAATCCATAAAGTAAACATTTCCTCCACACCTTATTCATTTGAATTACTTCAAAACGCTAAAGCAGCAGCAGATAGCAGCAACAGCTTTAATCTGTTTTTCGATCCTTATGCAACAGAAAAACAAGGAGGACATGATCTTAACTGTAATAGAGATGTGACAGAAACACTGGCGGTAGGGCCACAGCTAATAATCACTATTTGTATCCGCGCATTTGCTCTGTAAAATATCTAAATAATGCAAATGGCCTATCACATGTTCTCATCGATGAAGCTTGCATCATTAAATTGCATTTTTCATCTGACCAACAGTTCAAATATATTCAATTAATGAGAGAGAGAAAAAAAAAAACAACAACACAAAAACCCAACAATAGTGAAACAGAAAATCCTGTTTTGATAAGTATAGAAACATTGTTGACTATAAAAATTGCCATTGCTATGCTGTAACTAAAATAAGGTTATCACATACATAATCATTCACAGCTTTACTGTCAACTCTCTACAACTACAAGACCTTTTGTTGTGACATTTTATTGTCTCTTTGAGCTAACTGGTATTTAGACGTTAAGTTTGTTTATAAAGTTTCTGGGAAGTCACACTCAAAAAGTTATCGAAATCGGCGGAGGTTGGGAGTTAAATTGGTTTCGGATGGTATCGGAACAAACAGTTTTAGTAGGACTGTAAGGGCTGGTTCCTCCAGATGTTGCTCCACTCATTGGATATCAAAGAATCGCATCCAATTATTGTCTTATTATTACTGCTGACTTTTATGAATAGCGGCAGTGACCAAATGAGTACATTAAGCTTTGATACCTTTATAACCAATCATTTGTTTAAAAGGACCAAATTTCAGCAATATTCCTGTGACCACAGTCCATTCTCTGTCTGTCCAACAGGATTTGTGGTTTTCAGGTTTTCATGTGTGTATGACTGCAGTTTTCTTGACAAGGCAGAGTTCTTCCGCCATGCCTGTTTTACCCAGACTGACCTTGATCCAACAGATGCCTTCAATTTTTCCTCGCTTTGAGACGGCAGCACAGTGTGCATGAACTTAAAAACAATTCAGTGGATAAGAAGTGTGTCTCTGCACGAGTTCCTCTCTGGCGTCATCACCATTAAATAATGTCAGATGAAGGACCAATTGGTTCCCAAGTCTTTGGCTACAGCAGGTGAGGAAATTGAAAAAAGGTGAAACGGGGGGGGGAAATAGCTGGATATCAACGTAACAGGGACCGCTGGGAGGATTAGTTATGGCTGTTTCATTTCCAAGTCTATGTAATGGTGTTGCCTAATCACAATGTCTGCTCTAGTTTATTTTTCTGAAATTTAGTGGGTGAGGGATCACACAGAGGTCACTGGAACCTCATACACCACCAGTACTAAATAGTATATATTTTTCTGTCTCATTCCCGTTTCGAATTGTGACCCATGTTGGCCTCACCTTTGCTGAAGTTTGCGCTGGCCCCTCTGTTCAGGAGCAGTTTTGCCAGGTCGTAATTAGCCACACTGACGGCACACATGAGAGGAGTCCATTCAAAGCTGAGCCTGGTCTCCACGTCCATGCCTGCCCACATCAAAAGCTCAAATTATGCAAGGTAATAAAATTATTAAATGAAAATTAAATCAAAGATTAATCCCGTTGTGCGCACACACACAACCAATGCTTCTTTTCATCAATGTTTGTTTTTAGTTTGTCTCCAAATCAATTTCATTGCAGTACTAAAAACTAAAAATAACCACCCATGGCAAAAGAAATGTCAGTTTTGTAATATTAGTGTCACATTATCTTATTGCATCACAAATGTAGAGAGCACTTGCCGTTATTCAACAGATGTTCCACGGTTGCAGTGTCTCCATTGCTGATGGCTCTTTTCAACAGCAATAAATTATCTTGTGTGTGCATTACATCATGTGGAGCCTGTGAAATTAGGGAACTATCAGAGTAAACAAACCAAAAACTAAAAATGTGCAACTAATGAGAACAATTCTTTACCATTAGGTGTAATACGTACTGACATGATTTGACATGATATTATTATATTTTTTTATTATTATTTTGAGTCAAGTCCCAAGTGCAGCTCCATTAGGAGGGGCACTAATTCCATCATAAACATTTACCATCACAATCACAAGTGTATTTTGCAATTATCTTGGCTTCTAGTGATGCAACAAAACATAAATACAGCTTAACGCAGATACAGGTCAAACTTCCCAGAAGGAAAGCATTTAGATTTTTTGGGTGCTGTATTTGTATTTGTTTGGGTCCTTATTTGTGCTAATAAAAAGAAACATTATATCATCCTTGTTTCCCTTTTATTTAACATAGTCAATCATGAATATTGACACAAAAAACAAAAATCATAATATAAAACCTATTTGGAAAAGGCTAAAAAGGTTTTAATGTTTATTTATCAGGATCTTTATGAAGCTGTCTTCATAAACTGATTAGCTCCTCTATTTATATTGAAGATAGCATTATGGGGAGGTCGAGCCTTAAAATAGGCAACTAATCACATATTGTGTTTATGGATAAGCCATTTTAAGTGTAAACATAGTTAGACTGGTGAGAAATTAACATCTTTATATAAACCAGAAACAATAGAGGAAGATTAGAAAGAGGCAGCTTTTTTTAAGCAGTTAAACAGCTAACATTGAAAATTTTGATTGGTAATTCTTCATATTGACATAGGAACGAGAAAGTATACTCATCTGTACTGATTAATTGTTATTAGTTATTTATTCAGTGTTGATGCATTAATATGAAGCAAACACCCAAAATTTGGACTTTAATTTGCGCAATCTTGCTAACGAGCGGCTAACGCTAACGGCAGTGGACGGTGGAAAACGCGCTTTGAGCCGTAACAAGAACAAAATAATAAACATGTTATATCTACAAAATACACCAAATGGCCATGAATAGTTTTTATCGGTGTGTTTGATTTAAAAAATCTCGTGTTACCATTATTTTATAAGGCTTATAACAGCTTATGTTAGCTAGCATCGTCCGCCATTTTAGACGACAAAGTTTAGCATGTTTTTCCGAACCAACCTCCTCCGTGCATGTCGACTTCTTCTCCGGAGCAAACCCGATGCACCATTCGTCGTCGCTATCGTCGCTTTCCGCTCCTGCCGGGATGGCGTTTTTCAGGGGAGTGCTCATGTTTAATTTGTATGTTTTCCCCCCCTCCAGTCGTTGTGTACAGCTACAGCGTCCCGCAGCATGTGAAGTGGGAGCCGGTGTGTCAACCGATTCGGTCCACCCAAGTTCCTGTCCCCCTTTACGCTGATTTACTGCTGAATCGTGTGTAGGTGCTCTGTTACCGTGTGTACTTAAAGAAGAAACGTGGTGATACACACCAGGTAATAATACGACCAAGATATATGATGTAGAATGACCCGATCGTTATGGAGAAATAATCCAGGTAGGGTGAGGATTATACATCGTGGCCATGTCTGTACGTGCTCCAGTTAAGAATATGACCACGATGTATAATCCTCATCCTACCTGTCATTCTACATCATACATCGTGGCCGTATTCTTACCCGGAACACTCATTAGCTTGTAGCCAGAGTTTGGATGTCTTCTGTGGACATCACTTACAACAACACGGTCCAACTCCTCATCACAGAATACAGGTCTGTGTGCCTGCACACACACACAAAACATTAACGAGTAATGTCGCGGTCCTTGTTTGTGTTGTTGTGACTGAAACGGTGGAGTGCTTCTTCTACATTTGCGGTCAATATCTTTGTGCAGAAATAAAGCCAATAAGTTAAATAAAAATTAAATTCCTCTGCCCTGTCACTGTCTCTGTTACCTGACTGCAGCTGGAGCACTCTCCTCTCTGTCTCTTCCTTTCTGATGGAGCTCCCAAACTCAGCTGTTTCTGTCAAAGATAAAGTTTTGTGTCGGGCTTTAAAACAAGCTAGGCTAATGGACGTTAGCATTAGAGCTGTCCAGTTAGCTTACGTTACAAGCTAACGGCCCTGTTTCTTACCTTGCTCTACGTTTCTCGTCCCAAATTCACCGTCACCACCTTTAAAAAAAATATTTGAAGAGAAAATTTCTTAACCCTTTATTTTCTTATCCTTCTTTCTTTTCCTTTGAGATCACCGGACTGATGTCTGACTGGACATTTTCCTACCAAACTTCCGACAACAGACAACAGGCTAGCATAGCAACAGTAACCAAGGGGCGGGGCTTAGCGAAGGATCGGTGGCCAAACCATTTGTTGGGGGGGGGGGCGGTTACAATTAGGAAGAAAACACTAAAATAGTTGTTTTTTTATGTCCCTTTTTCCTCCATGAACAAATCATCTGTTTTACTGGTCTAGTCCGTTGTCTCCGGTCTGGTCTCGGTCAGCTCCTGGAGGGGTGCCGTCACCCGTGCGGTCTGGTTCGGCCTAGGTCCTGGGGGGGGGGGGCGCCGTATCTGCATTAGCCCAGTCCAATACTCGCAACCAATTAACTCCGTAGACAAGTTCAGGTATCCACACCGGAATCGAACTACTATTACATACAGTCACAGTAAATCATACATATTCAACATTACATCACTTGTTACATTGACCTCAGGTATTACATTCACAGTCCATTTACATCATATATACATATTTATCCATATTTACAGTCCATTACATCACTAAACCCCGGGGTTACATTATATCATACATACCATCACCTACGCTAGCCTAGCCTACCCTAGTCAGGATTCGAACCCTTCCCACGTTACCACTGCCCCACAGCGCTGCTCAAGTTGCAGCATGCAGTTACGCTATTTCACCATTTCACATTTACGTCACCTGACCTAACGTAATGACGTACTCACCCAGAGTGGGCTGCGATTGGCTCCATCACCCCACGTGACCTGTTCTTCTTTGCTCCGAGTCCACGCCTGTTGATTTGTTTATAATTTTTATGAGTAAATAAATACCACGCTTTGTTGCTGAATTTTTGTTGTGTATATGCTACAGTTTAACTGGTTGATCGATCAGTGATAATTATGTAGACCTATAGCCTATTTTATGGGCATATCGCGCAAGAGATAACAGATAATGTGTAGGCTATCAGGAGAAAATATTTACAGTGACTTTCGTATAAACCATGCACTTACTTGGAACTAACGCCGGGCAGAATCTAATTCCCAACCCAGTTACCCAAAGGGCGGCCAGGATGAGCGTTTGTCATGTGAGTGTATGTTCTTTATGGTAAAATGGACAAACTTGTGTTCAACAGTTCGTGAATTCATAAAAAATACGGACACTATCCGGTGGGTGTTTCCGAGGAGCAGAAATATGTCATTCGCAGGCGCTCCGCCCGTTTTCCAAATAAACGGTAAGCTATAGTAACGTCATACATCAAAAACAATGTCATCAATCCGTCAGTCGAGCATGCTAACCAGTTAGCTAACCAGTTAGCTAGCAGCCCATTTCGAAGCGACTAACTAGTGTAAGTGATCCGGCGGCGAGGTTTACTTAACAGCGGTGGGCGGTGACTTCACCCAGCTGGGCTCATTAACGGCCAAACCTCCATCAATCAGCTGAGGCGGGTGGATACGAAGGGGGTGAAGCCCAGCTACACTGCGGTGGGGGTGTTAAATTTCCTTTAATGTTATTTAATAAGTCTCCGGTTGTGTTTATGTGTCCTTGCTAGTCCTGTTAGCTTAAACGCAAACATTAACGGGTTAGCTAAAAGAAGCTAATGTCGGAATTTATCTGTAAATATCTGTGTCTGCTTATTGCTGGATGCTTTTTCTTGCTGGTTGTATTTAATATTAATGCTTTACGGTGTTTTGTTAGATACCATTGACTGAAGCTAAGCCTATGTGTTTAAAGCTCAATGCTATTTAAGCTAACGACTATGTTAGCACTAGCATTAGCATGCATGTTTATTTAAGCTGCAGACCATGCTGGTTTAATAGGGGTGAGTTTACATGTTTAAAACTTTAATGTGTGTCCTGATTTATGTGCTGAGAGAAAATACTAACATGGAGTCATTTTATCTGAATCCTGTACACACCCACACAGGTGTTTACACGTTTACCTGCAGTTGAAACTTTCTTCTCATGACAGTATGACAGACACCTCCCTTATTATCTCGTTTGATTTAGTTGTCTCTTATCTTGTGCTGGAACAACTTTGACTGATATATCCCAATATTTGCAGTAATGTGATTGTCAGCTTAGTTAGCTAACTTTAAACTAAGCCTGCCATTATTTGAGAATAAGTGATTGAACCTATAAAGACGTTTTTATTCTACAAGAATCCAAAGTCGTGGATTTAATGAGACTAACACTACAGTTCACAATCTTACATTTGGGGAGTTTATAATGTTCAGTTTTGTCATTAGAGACCAAAATTATCATTAAATTAAATCTCTAAAACCAAACTGGACATTTAAACCTTCATGCTGTATGGTGCAGGATTGATGGGTTGTGAGATGCCATGTTTTTGGTTTAGTATCTTTGGCTAAAGAGGACAGTACATTTCCAGTAGAGGTCACTCTTCCTCTGGGCAAGGCTTCTAACTTCACTATTCGTCAACAGCTACAAACAATCTGTCTTCATACTTTGTGTGTGTTTTTCTCAGTTTCTCACTGTAATCACACAGCTCTGCCTCTTGTTTTATTCTTTTTGCACACAATTTACAGGAACCTAGAAAAAGAGACATTTTCTTCTCCTTGGGAAGGGAAGGAGCTCATGTCCTAACTGGCATTACAACTCCAATGTGATGTATGTTCAGGTTTAGTGAAACACATTGTGTGCTGTAATTAAGTTACAATCAGGTGTTAATCATATCGTCAATCATCATAACACCTTTTCAAAGCAGTCTGTATCTATGCAATCAATTGGAACAGCATTTAATTGCATATCAACAACAAACTGGACTTGCATATTTAAATAATTTTGATGATATTGATCCCATCTTTAGATGTCGGTGTCTACCTGAAAGCAGACATAGTGTATAGGTCTTATATTTTACTGAGAGAAAATTGGATTATTACATTAGTTTGTACATTTTAATTTTTGACATCCTCTTGGGGGATATAGCAGGGGAAGGAATCAAACCCATCACTTAAACGTCTACAGCCAAGATGTTAAAGGGCCACTTTAGAGGATTTGAGGGTCTCTAATGGAATATGACATTCCTAATTATGCTTTCATTCATGTATTATCATCTATCACTGCTTTTAGATATGCTTGGAACTACAACAGATATAGAACTATCCATTCATATCGACTTTGGACATTCAGATATACACAGACCAGCTTTAGTGGATCTGTATCTGCACGATATTCTGCACTGCACTTCTGCGATGGCTGATTGAATAGGTTCATGAACAGGCAGGTTTACATGAGGTCCTAATAACCAAGTGTTTGGGGTGTGTATGTTTCCTAAAACAGATACTCATCATGCAGCCCCCCTGGACATAACTGAAGTGCTGACAGTGAATGAGATACCCAGGGACCAAAGGCTAAACGAATCCTCACACTTTATCTTTGTTCCCCGAAGGAATGTTTGGAGGTTTTGATCCTCCCTCCAGCTGAAACTGTGTGAACCTGAAACTGATAAGAAAGTTTCAACTTCATTTAGATCTCCCAGAACTGTTTAAACTAATTCATTTGATTATTTTATTTTATTTTATTTTATTTATTTATTTATTTTTTTGTGAATGATGAAGAGAAAGAAACTAAGTGGGTTGAAATAAATAAACAAAAAGCCTCAGATTTAGTTAATTCCACCTGCAGCAGTGTCTCAAATAACTTTATCCTGCTGATCTTCTGATTTCAGTTGGAGTAATCATATCTTGACTTTTTTTATTATCCCTGGAAAATACTGTGATTTCTTGTTTTTGGAGGCCTGGGATGTTGTTTTAATGCTAACAATACGCAACAATATTAAGACGCATGTTAACTTTATAAAAGTAAAGTTGCAGCTCCAGCAATTTGGATGTTGCACTCGGCCATGTTGTGGTATTAATTATATTTTTGATTAATTGTTCAGCCCCAGTTTCCCTTTTGGGGCTTTTTGTTTGTGCACTGATAAGTTATAAATGTGCATATCATAGGTGAGAAAGTTGGGAATGTAATCATCTACAGCACAAGCCTAGTTTCACTTTAACAAGACGGAATGGAAACAATTGCTCCTGAGCTCTGTTGGTGGATCAGCTGGGGTTCCTGCCTCCTCATCGCGTTGCCATAATATCCAAGCTGGGCTCGTCAGCGTGGAAATGACGTGTTTCTCCGCGAGTTTTGGCGAGCCCATAAAGGATGGACTGTCCTGTGACTGTCACACTGAGGGAGGAGAGACCGAGAGCCGACCGAGGGAGGCCGAACCGGAGGGGTACCAGTCCACCGGAGGAAGATATCCGACTGGTGACATCACATCCAACTGGAGGAGGGGGGGGCGCACAAAGTGAAGAACAGCCCAGAGCCGCCTCTTCTCGGTCCATCTTGTCTGCGGGATTGGAGCCGCAAACGGCGGACGAGGAGGAGGCCTGGAGGGGGGAGAGACGCGCAAATGTGAGCGACGCGCACGGACTCCACTCAGGTGCAGAGACAGCAAAGTGGCGGCGCGCTTAGGATGCAGAAGTCACCTGTGGAAGATGCAAACTTCTTCTCCAAGTTTTTCTTCTGGTAAGACACGTTTGCTGTTCTGGCTCCCCCCCCCTCACCGACGGGATTGTTTTTGGGCCATCGTTTTGGTGACGTGCCCGCAAGAAAATCCTGATTACGGATCCATGAGTGTAGATGTGAAAATTATACCGACTCCACCGTGCAAAACTTTCTACAGTCTTGATTTTTGTTAAAGTGGTTCTCATAATGTCAGGGATCGTCTTCATTCGTCCTTTTTTATACCAAAAAAAATGACACCTGTATGAATCGTCATCTTAAAATGAGCTAAATCCGAGTTAAGCACCGTTTGTCAGGTGGGCTAGTCCCTCCTGGTTGGTAAATCCTCAGTATTTCTACAAAGTGGGAAGAATCATTAACATAAGGCACAACGTTATGAGAAGAAATACTGACCACACTACTGATATGAGAATGAAGTGTAATAATGCATGCCCTCTCTCCTCACACTGCTGTTTCTCACCTGGCTGAGACACACTTTCTGTAAATGATTCAGTTCCAGGGACCAGCAAACATCTGACTTAATCTCCCTTCTCTGTCATTAGTCTGACTGTGAAACCTCAGGGATTACGTTCATTACAGCTGAGACCAGTTTACATTAAAGGTTTCAGACACTCTGGACCTTTTTCCTTGACCACACGAAAACAAATAAAGTTTCACACAGTGTAATCATCTGACAGAGTTGATAAAAATGTGATTGATTGTCCTATTGTGTATATGTGATGGTAATATGATGTTTTTCAGTTTGACTCCAGGTGTCCTAGCTGTAAAATTCTGGTGCTCAACAAGCCAATTTATTTGTTTTTGGTGTTGTTGATGTGCAGGTGGATGACACCACTGCTGAGGAAGGGCTTCAAGAAGAAGTTGGACCTGACAGATGTGTACAAGGCGCCTTCGTTTGATCATGCAGACAACCTCTCTGAGAGGCTCGAAAGGTTTGAGCAGTTGACATGACACAGTTTTTACTGACTGCAAATTGTCATGGTACATGCAGAGATCTGGATTAGATGAAGACTGTTGCCTTATTAGAACAGTTTCTAAACCTTTCAGTAAGAATAATTTCTGTTGATGAGAATTCAATGTGCAAACAATGTTAGCCATCCCTAGAAAGGCATGTTGGGTAATCCATCAATGTGTCAGATATGTGAGCCACATATCAGGTACTGTACCTCTGACACATGCACGACCTCTTCATGTGAACAACACCAAACTTATTTGATGGAAAATTCATAATGTCTTGATGTTTTTTCATACATGCCCTTTACATGTGTTTACAGTAGAAGATCGTTTCCTTCTCTCAGCATTATGTTAAAATATGGGCTGGCATTTAAATGAGGCAAGACATCAACCAAACCTGTGTGTGCCAACAAACAGCCAGACAACAGATGATGGACACAGTTAACTTCTCTCTCTCTGCTTTGTATTTTTGCCTTTGTATGATCTTATGATCTTCTTCATTGGTCTCGGTCTTTCTGTAACTTACATTATCTCGTCCCTTGTCTCTCTGTCCAGATTTGCTCTTTCTGTTCTTTCTCCTCATTGTTTATGTCTTGTCTTTACTCTCATTAAATCACATGCCTCTGTATTTTTCCATTGTTTTCACTCGTTTATCTCCTCTCTTTGCCTCCTTTCCCTCCTTTTTATCACGCTAAACAAATGCCACATCTTTGATGGATTTTTCTCTCTTTTCTCAGGAGTCAGATGTTATCCCAAAGTTTAAATACTTGTGTCTTGCCTAACAACCGCAGCGGTGTCCCAGGTTGGCCTTGGCTCTTGGTCACCCAGGGGCCCACATCATGCTGAGTGGTGCCAAGAAGCCAGTTAATATACACGGGTGTTTAAAAAGCCGACCTTTAGAGAGGGCCCAGAGCCCACCGGGTGATTTATTTATTTATTTTTTTCTGTTTATTCTGATCAGGCTTACACTGAGGGCTTCTGGGAATGTGAACTTTAACTTTCAGTACAACATGCTGAGTCCCGTCAGCCCTTTCATCACCCACATGACTCAATTCTGCTGTTACGTCTGCTGAGGTTTTCATTATGCTGCAGTGTTGCATAATGAATGCATCAAGAGCTGAAAAGATTATTAAGAACAGTCATGTGTTTTGTTTTTTTTTTTGGTTTTTTTTTTTTTCGAGACAGGTTTGTTTAATCTATAGTTGGGTGGTGTTGTCGTGGTGTTCGTTGGCTATAGTTCCTCGTTTGTTTGTGCTAGATTTAACTTTCTCTGAGAATTATGACCTGAAAGACTGGCGATCATATGAATAAATTAAGTCCATAGTCTTTAAAATAAACCAGTCACTTTAATTTTTATTTTAATCCAAATCATCTTCCTTTCACGTGGTGAAATTTGACCACTGACATCGTGAGATGTTTCTGTTTTTCCAATTGTCATGGCAAAGTTAAGCAGGATTCAGACTTTGTTGGCGGAGGTTTTGCTACAGCAATGTTTCTTGTAATTGAAGTGATATTAGAACATATTGGGACCATTTCTGTAGGACTTAACACGAGGTCAAGTTTTGCTGTGGAGGAAAAGGAAACACAATTTTAGCAACATTGATGCAAAAACTTTATTTACCGTTCATGGGTCATGTTGTGGCTGATACCTGATCCACTTAATGATGTATGGAACTGATACTGATCCAGGGGATCAGTTACATTTAATCTTCAAATTGAGACAAATGTACTGTTCAACACTGGTAGTTGTGTTTTGAATACAGCTTTAGCCTTATCTCTTAGGGGCTTGGTAGAGTCCATTGTTGTTTCACTTAAATACAATGGTAGGAAAATGTTTGAAAGTATGCCTTTTTCTATTTTTACGAGTCTCTTCCTCATAATTCTCCCCCCTCCTTCCTCCTCATCCTCTCTGCTTTCCACTTCTTCTCTCATCACTCACCATACAACTGGTCACCCAGACTACTTTGGTCATAAATGACCATCAGAAAACAAAGCAGCTACTTATAGTAGCTGCCCTGCCAAAGCAGTTAAGGGAAGTTAATCCAACATTAGTCAGGTTTACGAAAAGATCAAAATTTGCTCCATTGGTCCAAAACAAAAATTAAGAAAAACTCTGACAAATTTATTCAGCAGAGTAACAAATTCACGAACAAGCAAACAAAATGTGTTTTCATTCTGACAGAATCACCAGCCAAAGTTGTAGAAGAGGTTCTTAAACAATACGACAGGTGGTCTGTTGCCAAAGTAGTAGTAGACGGACAGAATAGCAACAGCCAAACGTTGCTGGCATTTGGCTGGTGGATGTGTTGCTGTCCCTCTGTGTGTGCACTTCTGTTTACTGTGTTGTAACTCTTTCCTCCCTGCAGAGAATGGGACAGGGAGGTGGTGTCAGCCAAGAAGAAGCCCAAGCTGCTGCGAGCGTTGGCCCGCTGCTTCTTCGGCCCCTTCGCCTTCTTTGGTATCCTCCTCTACCTTGGGGTGAGTCTGTCAGGCTAAGGAAGCTAATAGAAATAAAATTAGTAACTTGGTGTGGTGTAAACTTTGTTGATTTTGTGGGTGAAGTAGAAAGGTTTGGCTTAACTCCACATTGATCATTGTGCGGTAAAGGATAGATATCCCAAAACATACTTCCTTCCATCCACAAATGTGAAACATAAAATTCATTATTTTAGCTACTGTGTTTCAACTTAATTATTTCTAAGTGTTTATATATACATTGTGTTCTGGGCCATTCATCATTGATCACATTAATTGCAAATGAAGTTAATATTAAAATACTGTTATCCCTCTAAACTTTGTCAGCTCAATATCAGATATTTTGTTACATTTAACATTTTAGAATTGTGAATTTTTATTAATTTTGAGCTTTTGACTTCAGGTAACTGTTTACATGACCAGCAGTTATGTACAGCAACATAAAACTGGGAAAAGGAACATTTCAACTGAGAAACTGGAACCAGAAGTTGTTGTTTATAATTGAGTTATATTATTCTCTGAAATATCAATAATTAATGACGTTTATAGGCTGTTAGTGGAATTATTTAACAATACTATATTACATTACGTGGTTATTAAAATGCTGTGATTCAGCTTTATTCTAGTCAGAGACAGATCATTCTGGCAAATAGTGAATAGTTGGAATTTGATCTATCTAAAACATTCTTAAATTTATTGACTCTGAATGTTGTTCAATATATAGCACAGAAAAATAAAATGGTTACCATCAGATCTCGACACACTTACTTTTAGACATTCTCACGGTTACCATCCATCCTTTTTCACACAATGCTGCTTCACTGCTCCACCTTTTGAGTTAGTGTGTCTCTCTTTGTGTGTTACCTGTTAACACTGTTGTCCCAGTGCAGAGGCCCTACAGTGTTGTGACGTACAAACATCACAAGCATGTCACACTGAAGTGTCACGAATGGTCTCACTGTCCTGGCCTTATGGGAGGAGGTCGCTAACCCTTTGAGCACCTCGGTAGATGTAATTTCTAGTCTCAACTCATTTAACTTTTTGTCATGCGCAACAAAATGACATGGTGGACACTAAATAAATAAGAGGTGATGCATCAAGAAAGAAAATAAATTTAAAAGTTAATTTGATGGATTAATGTCTGTTCTCTCCCCTCTCTTGTTGTAGGAGGCTTCCAAGACGGTGCAGCCTCAGCTTCTGGGTCGTATCATCGCCTCCTTTGACCCGTTCCACGCTCCGGAGAGAAGCCAGGGATACTTTCTGGCCCTGGGCCTGATGCTGCTCTTCACCGCCCGCTTCCTCCTGCTGCAGCCTGCCATCTTTGGCCTGCATCACCTGGGCATGCAGATCCGCATCGCCCTCTTCAGTCTTATATACAAGAAGGTAAGCAGAGAGGGCTGGTTTTGTGGAGTTGGACACACTGGTGTTTTGTTTGTTGTTTTTTATTTTACATTTTTTTCCCCATAATAAATTCCAGTGATGAAGCTCAGACCTTCATTTAATTCTGCTTCCCCAATTTCTTCATGCCATCATACTACATTTTACTTATTTGCTTGCTGAAATGTATGAGGTTTCTAAAAAGAAATATATATATATATATATATATATATATATATATATATATATATATATATATAAAAATTTGATCTGATCTCATCGTATTATGAGACTAATGTCTCCCAGAACTTGTCACTGAGCGTTTGTTCCCTGATAACAAAGTCAAACAGCTGCTACTTTAAACTGCTGCTGTTGCATCAGTACTGATTAGATACTTCTTATTTGTGAGCATTTCTCAGATTAAATACAAACTTAATCACAGAGACATGTTGCTGGAGCCGCCTCATCCGTTCATCAGCTTCAGTCTCGTTTAGCATACGTGACAGAATGTTCCCAGAAAGCTTCTCACATGTGGAAAGTCCAGCAGTGACAATCCTCAAGATGCTGTGAGGGGCGTGATGGTCTGGTGTCGAAACCTGGCCACGTGTCGCTGGCTTGCACTCTTTTGATTCACCATTCTCCCCTTTGTTCTACAACTGACCTCTGACCTTTTTGACCCTTTTAGACTCTGAAGTTATCAAGCCGAGTCTTGGATAAGATCAGCACCGGTCAGCTGGTCAGTCTGATGTCTGCCCACCTCAACAAACTGGATGAGGTGAGAAAGCCTTGATGTGCTGGTAACTTGAACAGGTATTTATTTCAGCCTGTCTTGTAAACAAAAACTCTTGAGTCATTTCTGACAATTTAGATGCTCTGAATATAAATGTAAGGTGCCTGCTGAGATTATGCTGAATTTTATGTGTGCATGCAATGTTACAGCATTATTCTCAGTGAGCAGGAAACTATATTTGTTCCATAGACCAAAAATAACTTCTTCTCTTGGAGACATTTAAATTTTGGTGCTTGGAATTTAAAAGTCAAACAAAACAGACTGTTTCCTTTTTAATGTATTTTTTGTAGTATTGTAATGGAAAAACATTTTAAAAACACCTCAAGTTAAGTACCCCCAAAAACACACACCCTTCATAAAATCTATTCCAAAATGCTCCAAATTGGATGTCCCTCAATGGTTAAGTGAAAAGAGCAGTGGGGTAATTTTCCACTCACTGAATCCTTTTTTATTACCAAACACTCACCTCTGTTTTTCCTACAGAGAGCCAAATGTAGAACAAAAGATGTGCATCAATACACAACTATCTGTATGTACATTAACAACATGTATTTCTCATTATGCAAGCCAACATAGCTGGAGGGAAAGTGTGTTTTTGTGTGTGTCTGTAGAGGCTGAGCTGAGTCTCGACTTCAGTCTCACTGAGGCGCTGAATGTGGAAATACTCTGCCACCTGCTTTGAGATAATTATCACCTGGCTTGGATGTGGTCTGGGTAATTCATCACTCTCTCTTGGTTGGGGGACACCTAGCTTTGTGTGTGTTTGATGAAAAAAGAAGTTTGAGTTGGTTTCCTCGCAGGTGAGAGGAGAAGATTGAGGGCAGAGGATTGAGGACTGAGAAAGTTGTTTTTCTTTTTGGTTGTTCTTGTTGTACAACTACCCAGTGACACTTTAAATTCAATACATACATCACACACAGCCAAAAGGCTGCTGACTTAAAGCTGGATTTATTTAAATGAGCTGCTTCTGTTTTATTTTTCCAGACATGGATCCGAATAGCCTGCCAACTGTCTGTATGTCCAGTGCTACAAGTTACAAGCCCTCGTGTTTATACCAAAATATGGCTGAATACACAGATGCTGTTTGTTGCTAACATAACCAGCTGTTCACCCGTGTTGCACAGGGTTGAGTTTTGTTTACAGTTGGCTTACCTCTTCTAGACTTACAGGCTATGAGTGACTTCCAAACATTCTTCTTTCTCCTGCGACTCTATACATGTCTACAAGGCACAAATAGCAACCTGTCTTATGCAACCTGAGGTCCTGAGGCAAAGCTCTTTTTAGCCAGCCCACATGTGTGACTGGACGTTCTCTGTTCGGGCTCCTGTATTCAAGAACAGCCTACCTGAGGTGAAGGTTAAACTGGAAAACTCTTCAGCCTCTTTAAAATACAGACTTTCTTTTTTTTTTTTTTTTTTTTTTTTTTGTAATAGGTGGAACTCCTCTAAGTTTGTTACATCTATTATTTACTACTCTTATTATTTAGCTTCTCCTATTCTCTCTTTTTAATTATTATTTG
Organism: Echeneis naucrates; assembly: GCF_900963305.1. Classification (NCBI taxonomy): domain Eukaryota; kingdom Metazoa; phylum Chordata; class Actinopteri; order Carangiformes; family Echeneidae; genus Echeneis; species Echeneis naucrates. The sequence goes on along the minus strand of NC_042526.1, from coordinate 1,737,965 downwards.
AATATATTTTACATGTTTAATCTTATTTTTACCTCCTTACCCCTGGTATTATAAGATTCTCTGAACAGAAAATACAACAGTGGAAAATGTTTCTTAATGTTTTTCCCCCTCATCCTAAATGTTCTCTTGTCTTTTTTAAAGCACTTATTTTTATAACGGTGTAAAATAAATGGAGAAGATGATGATAATCATCACTTTTTGAACGTTTGAGATCTCCATGTTCAGGAGTGAGAGAGCGTTTCCTAATGGAAAGCACCGGAAACATTACAAAGTGGATTGTTGTTGCTGTGATGAAAGTTGTGTTTGTGTTGTATCTGTTTCAGAGTCTGGGTCTGGCCCACTTTGTGTGGATCACCCCCCTGCAGTGTATCCTGTGTGTGGGCCTGATATGGGAGCTGATCGAGGTGAATGGTTTCTGCGCCCTGGCAGCTCTGACCCTGCTGGGCATCATTCAGGCCTGGCTCTCCCAGAAGATGGGACCTCACCGGTGGGGAAGCTTACACACTGTACCCCACACACACTTCACACACTCTTCACATGTAGAAATGTGCATCTTCACTTACATGAGTGTGATTTATTTATTTGTTTATTTTTAAACTCTATGTCCTGGACAGAGCGAAGCGAGCGGGGATGATCAGCCGCCGCCTGGCTCTCACATCTGAGATCATGGAGAACATCCACTCTGTGAAGGCGTACGGCTGGGAGGAGGTGATGGAAACCATCATCAAGAACATCAGGCAGTACGAAAACACCACTACACAATAGACACACACACACACACACACACACACACACAATGGTTGAAGGAAAAAAAAAAATTCCCTGGCAGCTGATGATTTTCTCTATCCTCTGATCCCAGGCTGATGGGAAACACTCACACTTGCTTCATGCTTTGCTGGTTATTAAAAATAATAAAATTAAGGTGTCATAGTCAAGGCCACTTCAGCTGGGAGAGGGGAACCACATAAGATTTGAGCCAGTGCCTTTTTCGTTACTGAATTTCTATACTGCATGTCCAGTGTATCATGTATTATATCTGATCATCAACACACTGTAATATATTTAAATTGTAGTTACACAGGATAGTGAGCAGGAATGAATTGCCAGAATTGAGAAGGAGATGTTAAAATATGTGATCAACCTTCAGAACCATGCTGTCAGCTCCAGGGTCAGGATGGCTGTAACTGTCCAGTGCACTAAACATACTGGAAAGAGTTTTGATGTCATGGTGCAGAAATATGTTGATTAGGATCAGAGCTAACACAGAGACAACAAGACTTCTCGTATACCTGATAGGAGCAGCACGGAAAACTGATGCACTGTTGACCATGTGCAATATTAATATAAGTTCCTCTGCCAGTTTAAATAAGAACGAACTGTAATGAAACCTGTAATGTACTAGTATTATATGTATTTTTTTCTTTTTTCCCCTCCCTCCTCAGAGATGAAATGACGCTGACGAGGAAGATCGGTTCCCTGCGTTACTTCTACAGTGCCTCCTACTTCTTCTCCGCCATTTTGGTCATCGTGTCAGCCATTGTGCCTCACGCTCTCAGCAAAGGCATCATCCTGCGTCGAATCTTCACCACGGCCTCCTACTGCATGGTCCTGCGAATGACGCTAACCCGCCAGCTGCCGGGCTCCATCCAGATGTGGTACGACACGCTGGCACTGGTCCAGAAGATCGAGGTGGGTCCAGATGGCTGCGTCTCAGATCAGATGCTTTTACCTTGTAATGGTGACAGAAATGTGACCAAAATCAAAACATAGTCGGCAGTTTCACAAAAACAAGTTGTACAGAATAAATAAATAAATCAGTCAATGAAAATGTAACATCTTTGTTTTATTTTGAATTCTAGGAATTCCTGATGAAGGAAGAATACAGAACCCTGGAGTACAACCTCACCATGACTGAGCTGGAGCTGGTCAACGTTTCTGCGTCCTGGGACGAGGTTTGTTCATTTCTCTGTGTCACAACTGAAAGTGTCATTTTCTGGGTTTACTGTATCAAATATGTATGCATGGTTGATATAACAATTTGTTAACTACAGTTTGAGAGGAGGAATAACTTGTTGATTCTGAAATGTGAATGCAAAACACCAAATTTTCTGCAAGAAACCTTTTGTTTTTGAACACTGATTCATTAATTGGGTGTTTTTAAGTAAATCTGTTTGAATTTTGCATTAGATAAACACAGATAAATGAGATTGGGTGGAAAAGGACAAAAAAACAAAACTTTCCCTGACTTAACTTATTTGGTTTAACATAAAACGACTCAAAATGCAAAAGTAGTTTTCAACTTTTTTTAACATACAAGAGCAAAATTAAACCCAATGTTGTGTAAAATGGGTTTGATTGTTGGTTTGTTTTTACACATCATTAGGATTTTTACTGATGCTGATAAATCAGTGACATCTTCAATTTGGCCTGGCATTGTTCTAAGTAGAGGTCCCATTGATGAGGTTTATGAGTGCTTTTTTTTAATTGGATTTGTTTATACTAGAAATAAAAACAAGATTTGAATGACGACTGCACAATACGCAAGAAATAATTTATCATATTGTGATGATAGTGGGAGTTATTTGATATGATTTCAGTTGAAATGGTTAATGCTAATATTCAGCCATTCCTTTGTTTCTTCAATATTGACATATTTTCTTTTTGTCTGTATTGAAAGGTGTTAGTAAACTTACTGTGTGTGTTTATGATTACAGAAGTTGAACTCCCTCAAACTAAATGCATTGAAGGTGTCATAGTTAGATTAGTATTATAATCTCATCTATAGGCAGAAACAAGTGTGTTTCACTGACCACCCAACACTGTGAGAAAACCAACATCCGAGTTTGTCTTTCGCCATCCGTCACTTTGCATAATTAATGACTGTGGTGTCGTCACCAAAGTTTGCTGGGAATGCTGAATTTCACTGTTCATCGCCTAATTCCCAGGCTCTCCTCTTGCCTTCTCCTCTTCCTGGAATGTGCCATTCGTAGATGAATGGGGGGGGGTGTTGCCTTTCTTTACTGCTGACAGCACGTACGTCAGCTCATTAGAATGAGAATCGCACCAACGAACCTACACAGACCGGAATGAGTCTGAGCAGTAGAGGAACGCTGACCCATAAAATGTCACAGAAGTCAATGATCAAGCAGGGAGTCAAGCAGAGCTCCCCCTTTCTAACAGTGAGCTGTATCACCCATTAATCTTTACAGAGTAGGTGACAGATGAGGTGAAATAAGGCCATTGTGAAGGCTTTGGGAGTCGACTCGTGCCTTTGGAGATTATCTGGTTTCTCCCAGATTCTCATAGTAATGTAAACTGAACAAAAGACACAAATCTAGTACATGCTGTACACATGTCAGTGAATCACACCTGTTAGAGTTACATGCACCTGTTTATTTTTATTATTATTATTATTATTATGGAGTTGCACTCCAAAACAGAGTGTAGTAAATATATTTTTGCACAGTGGACAAGCAGGATGTAAATAAAGCCAGATTCACAAACACTTTCACAGGTGCTGGATAACAAATCAAAAATGAACTTATTAAAATTTAAATGTTTTTTTATATTTGACAGCAGCAGTTTTGATAAAAAGAAAACTCAGGGAATGATCCAGCCAGCTGAAAACAGAATTGTTCGCTTTCTGCTCAGAGCCATGTTGTCTGTTCAGTCCAACAGAGATCTTTGTTGGCCACTGTCTGGCATTGCCTTATTACTGAATATTGTAATTTTGTCCTATATATTTAAAAAAATATATAGCTAAGATTTTTCTTTTTATTTGCTTTGCCAAAATATGTCAAGAAATTAAACCAACTTCAAAATGAGTATAAAACAGGAAGACGCTGATTTGTGAGTTAAAGTCCAGATTGCTCATATGAATATTACTAGAAGCATATTTAAATCTGTTTATAGATATTTTTCAAAACTATGCCCCATCTTGTGCAGGATGACTACAATCTACATAATGTTTTTGTCTCAGCTTCTTGATGGCCCCCCTCTCCATCAGTCCCTAAAACCAGTGAAAGAAAATGCCCCCCTCTTATTTTTCACTCCTCTGCAGAGCATTGGAGAGCTGTTTGAGAAGATCAAGCAGGAGAACAAAGCCAATGGACACCCAAACGGTGACGCAGGCCTTTTCTTCACCAACCTCTACGTCACGCCTGTCCTCAAGAACATCAGCCTGTACCTGGAGAAGGGCAAGATGCTGGCAGTGGCTGGATCCACTGGCTCAGGGAAGGTGGGTCAAAGAAATCACGTCATCCACTGCAAATTATTGTCAAGTTTCTAGAGGTTATAATTACAAAAGATCTGCTGGCAGCAAGGCCGCAGAAAGGGCGGACTCATTGTCACCCGCCTTGTTTCCTCCAGAGTTCCTTGCTCATGATGATCCTCGGAGAGTTGGTTCCATCAGAGGGTAAAATCAGACACAGCGGCCGCATCTCCTTCTCACCACAAACTTCCTGGATCATGCCGGGTACGATCCGTGACAATATCCTGTTTGGCCTGACCTATGACGAGTACCGCTACACCTCCATCATCAAGGCCTGCCAGCTGGAAGAGGTAGATTCACTTCATCTTTTGTCCTCTTTTCTTCTGTCGTGGTGGCTGTTGTTCCTTTTGTGCTGTTTATGAAACAAACATTATATAATCAAAGAGCCAGATTAAAAGGTTAATGAAGGCAGTGACAACAAAGACGCTTTTGGATTAGGCTGAACGTACAAGTAGTGTGTAACATGACTGTGCAACAAAGGTTTCATATTGCAGTGAGGAGCTCAACAGGCTCGTGCTTGTTGATTCTGATGGAAGAGGCACTGCAGTCAAGGCTCATTAGATATTTTGAGGCTTTTGCGTTGCAGTAAAAAACACCACTTGAATCTATGAAATTTCACAACAGCCACTTTTCTCAGAGGAAAATGTTTGGCGCAGTGACACTGTGGTATTCCTGGAAAGATGAAATAACGGAAAGGATCTTAATTTCTGTGCCCCAATACACGGCACAACTACTGCTTGTTTAGCATGGAAGCTGAACATTTGCTGGCGGTCATCATTCAAAATTAGGAGCTACCACACACAAACCCAAAGGCAGCATTAATAAAACAATAGCATTCCTATTAGTCCTCCAACTTCAAACCAAATGTACGATGAAAAAAATAAAGAATATAATAATTTAAAAAAAAAAAGGTTTTGGTGTAAAATTCCTACAAATAATTCATATTATAGTAGATTTCTCTTGTAAATTCATCTTTGGCAGCTCACAGTCGTTTGCTGGAGCCTCTGCAAAGCATCAAGGAGGTTCAGGTTTCCACATTTACACCCATTATGTCCCACAAACACGCACATTCTTCCTCATATGCTGATACACACACACACACACACCCCACCCAGGGCTCTTATAAGCCTTGATGCTGAGTGATGGCCTCTCAGCAGAATAATGTCTCCTCTGTTGCCATGGAAATCTCCTGTTATTACACTGGGATGGAACATGAGCTCATTGGTTCCCAGTGACGAATGTTACAACACAAACGAGCTGTATGGGCTCGCCGTCGGGCCTCTGGGCTCCAGAGTTAATACTGAATCGTGTCAGCAAATGTTTTATTGTCACTGAAAAACCTGACACTGCAAATGTAAAGTTAAAGGAAGCAACAAATCCCTGAGCACTTCCATCGGGAACACTTTACTAATACTGAGCCTCCCTTTGCTTCGTCATGCCTGCAGCTATCAGTTTTATGTTGTATTACATCCCAAAGGTGTTGTACTGGATCCAGCTCTGGAGACTCGGCAGAGGGGCTGCCAGTCAGTGAACTCACTGTCTTGTTTATGAAACCACCATGAGGTGACTTTTGCTTTAAGAAATTGTTCTTTGTTATAGTGGAAGTAGATGTCATGCTTATTTATCATGCTTCCCCATCCTCATTGTTCTCCTCTCTCCAGCAATAAAGACAAATAATGGTGTTTGAGTGACTGTAACCTTTCAGATTAGGCTGTGCGTTGACCTCTGACATGTCACATCTACAAGATGTCCGTGATGTCTTGAGACAGCAACGACTGACAACTGCTGCACTGTGATTGGCTGATTGGGCAATTGAGAATAATAATAATAATAATAATCAGTTACAGCTGTTCGAGTGCAAAAGTCTGAAAATGTTCAAACTATTATTTTTTTTCATCTGAGCTACATTTGGCGTTTAATAAACTCATAATTCTGTTTTGGGGTTGATGTGAACATTACCATGAAGTAACATTGTATTAGTCAAATAAGCCACCTATTAATAGTCAAAATATAATTTTTGGAAATTGTGTAAACAACAGTGACATTTTGACCGTGACAGTGTTGTTTATAGTGGAATCTGTGTTGTAGTTCATCATATTAATTTAATGCCCATCCCCTTTTACTGTAAGTCGGACAGTGCCTCGGTGGTTTTGACAAAAACACAACATGTTGTCACAGCAAACAAAGACTGGCATCCCCATGTAAAAAAAAAAAAAAAAAAAAAGATAAGAAAGCCGCCTCTATTTTGTCTTTAAGGCTGTCAATAACAATACATTTTGTAATATATCTGGTCAGCTGCCAAAGACAATTTTCTGTGTGACAGTAATGAGTTTGAAAATTGACTGATTTTAGTAAATAAAGCCTTAGATGAGTCTAATCACAAAAATATTTAAAGGTTAATTTTTAACCTTTTGTAAAAGTATTGCTTATCAATAGTAAATCTTTTAGTAAAATTAGGATTCTATCAGATCAGAGGGATTAAAACACCTTTTTACCATTTCTAAATGAGTACACAGAGGATATTTTACTGTAGGAAAAATCCCCAGGGCAACTGGGGCAGATTTGTCCAGACAGAGACTGTAACTTCTGCCCATTGTTGCCCCTTGAAGCAGCAGACAGATCCATGGGTGGTCTTGCCTCGCTGCCGGCCCGGCGGGTGCTTTTTGTTCACACTGAGACGCACAACATATCTTTTCCAATGTTGCCTTATTTCACAAGCTGTTAAACAACCTGTTAACTTGATCCCCCCCTCCCAAACCCTCCCCATGCGCTCCGGTCAGGACAGCGGAAGCTGACATTTAAAAAAGGTAGGAAGCTCTAACGATCATACACTTGTGCTGTCACCTCATCCTTATTGCTGTGGGCGTCTGTTGTCACACCGTGTTTCTCCACTTGTGACATCCTTCATGCGCCTCCTCTTTCTGTGGTTTGTGCCTTTTTTTTTTTTTTTTTTGTGATCTGTGAACACTAATTTCTCTGAATACCTTGTAAAGTGTACGACTTTGTCTTAGTGTTGTTGTGGAGGAAGAGCTGATCGGATTAGAAAGTCTTTATTATCTTTGAGAGGCCAGTAATAAACATAACCAATATAAATAATACAATAAATAAATACGTAAAACCAGACAGCACACAGCAGAGTGCACCATGAGCCGACAGCTGATGGGACAAATGACCTCCTATCAGTTTGATTTGGCCCTTGGAGGGAAAGTATACCTCCCTCCTGATGACAGGAGTTCACACTCTGCATGAAGAGGGGGTGATAGGGGGAGTCTGGGGAGCCCTTCCTGTACTGTTTCAAACTACTACTGCTTTGTTTTTACTCAAACGTGCAGAACACATCGGGAAAAACCAATCAGTGAAGTGAACATTTGCATAAACGCCTCATGCGATAGAACCACAATAACACTTGAGTCTCTTTTCATTTAACTAAGTAACGTAGAAGGAAACTCTACTCAAGGATCCTGCACAAGGACAACAGGCCTTCCTACAGTCCAAAAAGGGGGCAGTTCAAAATGTGAGCACTCCTCATGTCATGCTTCCTCTATAAGTGGTTTAAAAACTCAATCACAAGCTTTTGTTAGACTTCAGTGCAGCAGCCTTGCATATTGCAAACATGAGATAAAGCCTTGAAACCTTGTGCCATGTTTTGAACCTCTGCTCCCAGACCATCAACTTTGATCCTACTGACACAGTGTTGATGCTGTTTTCATTCCAGACTTATCAGGATCAGGAGGTACAGTTTGAAGTTACAGTATATCCTCAAGCCACTGACCTGCTTTCAGTAACTGTAGCAGCCTGAGAGCACAGCTTTCACCCTGGTTATGCATATTTTAGGCTTTTAACCATTATAAAAGCCACGCAATCCAAAGTGGAGGAAGAAACATGAATGAAAACATGAAAACAGAAAATGAAGGAAGTCAGGATTGGTTTTATTTCAGTAAACAGCTCTAGTAAACTCAATACAGGCAGATATGGAAGAGCTGCCTTCACTGTCTTTGTGATTTTTGCCTTTTTGTGAAACACTCTGCTGTTGGCAGTTCCTTTTTTATTATGCTGCTTACATACATTTGGCCCACTGACCCCTCGTTTCCCCTCCCCAGGACTTCGCTTTGCTGCCTGAAAAAGACAAGACGCTCGTAATGGAGGGAGGAGTGACCCTCAGTGGCGGACAAAGGGCTCGCCTCGGCCTGGCCAGGTACTTCCTGCCTGTCAAACGCTCCTCATTCATCCACTTTTGTCTGTCGATGTTACCTCTGCTGATTAGTCACCTTCCCTTTGACTTGACCACCATGTGCATGAATTTAGATTCTTTTTTTTTTTTTTAACATATTTTAATAAGAAATGTACCTTTTTGAAAATGTACCGTATTCACCAAATAGAATTTAATTTCCCTCTTCATATTACCAACATGTGCTCATGTCTGCAGCCTTTATCAATATTAGAACTTTGAATACACACTGCAGATCCCAATAAATACATTTAGGGCCATAAACATATAACTTATCAATATTAGCATAAGAGGCTCTGTTCTCTGAAGGACAATAAAAACAAGCAAATACGAAGGTATTTAGGATTTGATGTCTCTGGCACCGCTTCAAGTCCCAGTTTTGGTTCCCAACGCAGTAAATACCTGCTGTACGTAGTCATTAACTGATAAGAATCACCTATCGCTCTACTGTGTCTGTCTGACTGCACCAGCTTTATGACCTCAGTTTTTAATGACGACTCCTCTCAGTGACCTTTATTATCCCATTAAATCGGTGCGTGTCCCACAATATGAGTGCAGTCTGCCTCATATTCCGATGCATTATTTATTGCTTTGGTGACCGCACGTCAATTTACAGCCATTTGTTGCTTCTTCTGACGTTATTGATTTTATCCACGCACAAACCTGACTTCCTCATTTAAACTGCTGATCTTTCCTTCCTTTTTTTGTGTCTATTGCTGTTTTTATTTTATCCCCAGATTGTTTTCTAATTGTGTGTGTGTGTTTTGTAACTCAGAGCTGTGTATAAAGATGCCGACCTCTACCTGCTGGATGCACCTTTCACCCACCTGGACATCGTGACGGAGAAAGAGATCTTTGACAAGTGAGTATCCCCACAGAGAGTCTTTCATGTGCAGGAGGTGGGAGGGGGTGTGGGGACTGTTTAAGTTAAAGGTCAAGGTTTTTATTTGTTGTCTCAGCCACAGTTAGGTTGATTGTGTTGAGCTACGGCTGCTTCGTCACACTGTAACCTCAGGAAATGGGATTGTTTTGGTTTTTTTTTTTTTTAGGTAAGTATCTTTTGATGATGATGGTTTTAAAGTGTGGACTTTGGCAGTCATTCATAGGGGGACAAGCTGCCAAAGTCCCTCTGCTGAATGAGCGCTTTGTTATGTCTGATTATAGTTGTGGTGATAAGCGGACAGTAGCTTGTTATTTTTGAATGTGGGCCATTATTTGACAACCTCACCTTCCTTCGCTCTTTCTTTGTTCTTGAAGGTTGAGATGCAAGTTATCTCAGTTTTCTGTATCCCTGCACAGGTGCGTCTGTAAACTTATGGCCTCCAAGACTCGTATTGTGGTCACCAGCAAGTTGGAGCATCTGAAAAGAGCGGACAAAATCCTCCTGCTGCACAATGGCGACTGCTACTTCTACGGCACCTTCTCTGAGCTGCAGGCCCAGCGCCCCGACTTCAGCTCCCTCCTCCTCGGTCTTGAGGCTTATGACAACATCAATGCAGAGCGCCGCAGCTCCATCCTCACCGAGACCTTCCGAAGGGTCTCCATCGATGAAACTGCCGGCTTCAGAGGTCCAGAGCCAATTCGACAGTCGTTCCGCCAGCCGCCGCCTCCGCTGGTAATTTCTGGTTCTCAGGGCCATCCTGTAGTTGACAGCTACCCAGAAAAGCGCAAACAGTCCCTCATCCTCAATCCTCTGGCAGCTGCCCGCAAGTTCTCCTTCATCGGGAACCCCCAACAGACTTCAAACACTCCCCAGTCCACTACAATAGAGGACGGGGTGCGTGAACTGTCGGAGAGAAAATTCTCCGTCGTGCCCGAGGATGACCAAGTAGAGGAGGTGCTCCCCAGGGGCAACCTGTACCACCACGGGCTGCAGCACCTCAACGGGCAGCGGCGCCAGTCCGTCCTGGCCTTCATCACCAACGCTCAGGGCAACGAGCGGAGGGAGCAGATGCAAACCTCCTTCAGGAAAAAGCTGTCCATCACACCTGAGTGCGACCTGGCATCAGAGCTGGACATTTACGCCCGCCGCCTGTCCAAGGACAGCGTCTATGACATCAGTGAGGAGGTGGATGAAGAGGACATGGAGGTAGGGCTTTGGTCACGTAGAAATGTCGGCTGTTTTTATTATTACACTTCCAGAGAAATCAGTTTTCTTCACTTGACTTCACTAACGTTTTTGTGACATTGTGCCGAGCTGATGTTGGGTCTACTGTGTTGTTTCTGCACAGCATTGCTTCGCTGACGAACGTGAGAACATCTTTGAAACTACCTCATGGAGCACCTACCTTCGCTACATCACCACAAATAGGAGCTTAGTCTACGTCCTCATCTTCATCGTCTTTGTCTTCATCATTGAGGTTAAACCACTACGATTTTCAAGTATTTTTTTTGTTAGCTACTTTTTTTTTCATTTTACTAAATAGATTTTTGAACTACTTCTTCTTTCCACCAACAGGTTGCTGGTTCAGTTATCGGCATTTTTCTCATTACTGAGTAAGTGTTTTCATTTTCCCATTGCCGAGATACGAAATATCAAATCTGTTTTTGTGAGTCTTGGGCTTCTAATGTTTATCTCATATGTTGAGGATGTTTTAATAAGAATCACATTTATTAGTATAATTGAAGATTACGTGTTGGCATGTTAAAATAGGGTTTAAAAGGTTAATTTTATTTTGGATAAAGGATCTAAATCATGTCATCTCCTAACACGCTAAACATTCCTGACTTCAGTTCACTTCTTTATTAAATAGATTTACTCACTATTTACACCAAGATCTCCTACAGCAATGAAGCTTTCCCTTTTTTATTGAAAAAATTTTGTTTTTTATTATTTAAATGCTTTAACCTGTTAAACTTTTCCATGTTTAGAGCTTTGATGCTGTGAAACATGATTTGTATTGTACTGTTCTCGATCTAAACGTCAGTCTCACTCTGTTCTACCAGCAAGATCTGGAGGGACGGCGCCAACCCTTCATCACCCAACTACATCAGCGAGCAGCATCCCAACGCCTCGTCGCCGCCTGTCCACCTGGCAGTCATCGTCTCGCCGACCAGCGCCTACTACATCATCTACATCTACGTGGCCACGTCAGAGAGCGTGCTGGCCCTGGGCTGCTTCAGGGGTCTCCCACTGGTGCACACGTTGCTCACAGTGTCCAAAAGGCTGCACGAGCAGATGCTGAGCGCTGTGTTACGAGCCCCCATGGCTGTGCTCAACACGATGAAGACAGGTGCTTCTCCATCTTCTCTATAGCTTTCATAGAAAAATACAAATATCATACATCGCTGTTTGGAGTGTCCTTGAGTTCGTCTGCTTGATATTTAATTGTTTTGATGTCTTTTTTTTTTTTTTTTTAAGTCATCTACTTTTTTCCCCTCTTCCAGGCCGAATCATGAACAGGTTCACCAAGGACATGGCCACCATTGATGACATGTTGCCCCTTGTGCTGTTTGACCTCATCCAGGTATTTAACCCACACACATCAAAGAATAAGTTAACAACACAGTGTCCTTAAAAAAGCATCAAAACGTTTTATAACAACTTGTCGTGAAATGTCTTTTTTCCCATCGCACACCAGCTGACATTGATCGTCACAGGCGCCATTTTCACAGTTTCCATCATACGGCCATACATCTTCATCGCCGCCATCCCATTGGCCCTCATCTTTGTCATCCTCAGGAAGTACTTCCTACGAACTGGACAGCAGCTGAAACTGCTGGAGGCAGAAGGTGAGAGCAAAGCAACATAGTGCAACAACATGGTCAGAGTATATATAATTAGAGTGTGTGTGTGTAAATAGTGTTTGTCAGGACAGCTTTTGTATAATGTAATACTTCCTGTCAGGTCATAACATTCGATTGAATTTAGAGGCCTGACTAGGGAGACCTTTTCCCGGAAAAGGAAAATACACATTATACACACAAAATATAAATAATATAAATGCAAATATTTAAAATAAAATAGTAAAATTGCTTCAATTTATTGAATGTAGAATGTAAACAACATAAAAATTTGTTTTACCCAACTACACCTTTTTTTTTTTTTTTTTTTATGTGAAGTTTAACACTGAGAGAGAAGGATTCTGCAGACATTCAGTAATGAAATGGCAAATATTTAGGAAGAGGACAAGTGAAAACATAATAAAATCCAATAGAGTGAACGCAGGAAGCCCGACTGGGCAGGGGCGCCGTGGGGTTCATACAGTCTTCACAGCTGCCCATCAGCAGACAGCCGGTGGATGGCCCAGGGCCAAACAGGCAGACGTCACGTCGAAGAACAAAAACACGGCAGAGGAAGAGCCGAGGGAGATGACTGACCTGAGAGGCGGGACCAGCTGCAGGAAGTGAAGCAGAGAGAGAAGATGAGGTTTTCTTCCAATTAGCTGTGAAAGGAATCAGAAGTTTCTAAGAGCTTGTTTGATCATAAGACCGTTTAGTTTAACAGTGAAGTGATGTGTCATATGTATATTTTTTTTATTTTTTTTATTTATTTATTTTTTTGGCACTCATTGAAGACAAGCTAGATTCAAATCTGTGGGTGTACGACCTTCACTGCTTGTATCCTCAGTGTCGTTCTTACAAAGCATTAATTTAAGTCCTCGGCGGGTGTTAACAACCTCCTCCTGGTGAAACTCCCCTTTTTAACCGTCCTTTCCTTTTTGATACAAGACATGACAATGTTTGTCTCCTTTTGATCCACAACAAACTGCTGAGTTGTGGATCTGCACGAGGCTCAAACATGTGGCTGAGTCTTTGAGAGTAGTTTGGGTTCTTTGTTTTTTTGGACACTTTCTTTGGGTTGGTTTGTAAAATTACATCCACAATTTCACTACCTAGTTCCAGAAATGATCTCTCTTCAACAACAGTTTTTATACTGAAGAATCCAGCTTATAAAAGCTAAATGCAGTCATTTGCAGAAATTCATCTATCAAGGAATTATAAAGTCATTAGGTAACATGATTTCCTTTTTCCATGCAAGAACATATTCATACATTATGACATGATGTGATTTTTTGCTTAATTTAAATGCAGTTTAGAAGTAACAAACACCAGAAAATGTGCCAAATGTGAAACAGGTCACCGTGCTGTGTTCTTTCGGACTTCCCTGCTCTGCTCCTCTGGTTCAGCAGTTGAATGTGTGTTTTGGGTGATGACAGCGAGCTCTTTCCGGTGCAGCTCGGAGCATGTTGCAGTTCAGAGAAATGAGCTGAGTCGGGATTTCCTCCATCCCCATCCTGGTGTCACGAGCGGTCAGTCGGACAGATCACAGTGGAAATTATGCGTATCGGTCACTCAAGTATTTATTGTGTTTGCGTGAAGAAAATGCTGTCAAGTTTTAAACCAGTTGAGTTTAAGAATAATGCGTTCACAGCGTGACCTGTTTGACACGATGAACTGCGGGCATGTCCGCTGCAAACTTGAAGTAAATATACCAACTTTAATGTTTCCTTCCTCACTTCCTCAATTCCTCTCTGATCAGGGGAGACCCAAGCAGGAATAAAAAAGGATGCATTTGTCTCAGTTTTTGGTTTGGAGTTCAAACGCAGCAATGCAGAGGGAGTTTAACATGTACAAGGACAGGCAGGTCTGTGAAGGTCACCGTCAATGAAAGTTAGCTTTCCTCCCCCGAGGTGTTGGTTTTCTCCCTGATCACCGACCTGCACTTCTCCTTATTAGCTAACATTTGTTTTCTGTCATGCCTCATCTGATCCTTCTGCTCCACATCTCATGATTGATTAGGCAAAATCATCCAAATTAGTTTTGTCTCATTTCCTTTTCTTCAATGTGACGCAACACAGACACACACACAAAAAAATCTGTTACGCGTCTCCTACTTCTTTCATCACACACCTCTAATTATCTCTAATCCGAGCTACTTCACTTCATTTACTTTATTGATGGGCCCAACTGAACTAATATTTTGCTTCGCTGCTTGAGAGAAAGATATCGACTCTCCTCTGCTTCGTCCTGCAGCTCGCAGCCCCATCTTCTCCCACCTCATCATCTCGCTGAAGGGCTTATGGACGATCCGGGCGTTTGGGCGGCAGACCTACTTCGAGATGCTCTTCCACAAGGCGCTGAACACTCACACGGCCACCTGGTTCCACTACCTGGCCACGCTGCGATGGTTCCTCTTCCGCTGCGACATGATCTTTGTCCTGTTCTTCAGCGCTGCCGCTTTCATCGCCGTGGGAACCAACCGTGAGTGTTTCCTAGTAGGAAAATGTGCTTTTGGGGAAAACCATCGACAATTCGACGCCTTTAGTAACTGTTGATGTTACGTTTTTTTTTTTTTTTTTTTTTTAATCAACTCTAATGTGATGAAAGTCGAGTTGACATCAACTGCTTTGCAACGAGTTGTACTCTGACAACCTACGAATTCTACGCAGAATTAACGCAGAATAAATATTTCCACCCTACTTCCCCATTCTCTTTAGATGGGTTTTATGAAGAGGAACTCTGAAAACGTGACATGGTTTTTACTTTGGAGAAAGGTCTTTGGGATTGGAGGTTTGCTGGTTAGAATCCCTGGTATCTGACTGAGCACATAACAAAATCTCCCTTTTGTGTTAGTGAGTCGTTATGTGAACAATATGACATAAAAACACTCTGTCTCCATGATTGACAGATGAAAATAAATGTGCATTATTGCTTTTTCACTTTTAGGAACACCTTCTGGGAATTTTGTGGAGACAATCACTAGAACTCACTAAGGAAGTGCTTAGATTTTGGAGGCCAGACATCAAATGTCAAGTTCACAGTAACCTCACAAAGTTTTTGCCTTGTGGGAATTTCTTCTTTTGATGTAAATTTGGGGCAAAAGGGCAACCGGATTTAGGGACAAACCGGTTATATCATAGTGGCTAAAAAGTCAAAGGTCAAGATCGCCGTGACCTCACACAACTGTTTTTGGCTGTAAGTCAGGATTTCACACGGCAGTTTAATCATATCTGAAATGTTTACTGGATATACAGAGGTCAAAGGTTCATTTCACTGTGACGTCACCAAGCACATTTTAGGTCATGTGCTGATATATGTTACTTATGATACAGCTTAACATTAGGGAGAAAAATGAAGTTATATTTTATATCCAAAAGGTGAAAGATGACATCACAATATTCCTTAAAAACCGCTCCGGTTGTTTGTCAGGAAGGGGGTGAAGGTCCTGTTTCCTGAAAAACCACGATTCTAGATTTTGTTTTCGTTTGAGTTGAGACTGACCTTTTGAATTCGTGCAGCACAACTGAAAGAGTCGGGAGGAAGATCTTGTAATTCCAGTGAGTTAGTTAGTAAACACTTCATTATTTCCACTGAAGTGAAGAAGCGTCAGTCTTATCTGTGTGTCACAGTGTGCAGAGTCAGATATCGGGATCATAACAGAACAGCTTGTCTGTGAAAACCCATCAAACCTGCTGGAACACCGCCGGATAAAATGTCACGTACAGAAAGGAAGCAAAACGTTTGTTTTATTAAATGAATGGGAAACACAAGTACACTCACACACTCACACGTGTTGCTGCGTCATAGCCTGTGTTTATGTTGAGAGCAGATTAAAGGGTCATTTCCCGGCTCATCAGGTTCCAATAGAGCCAGCCGGCAAGCTGCAATACCTGAGCGCCGCTCTGACATCAGAGAGAGCGAGTTTGATTGGACAACGCCAATGACTGTGTTTGTGTGTTTGTGTGTATACAGAGGACAAACCGGGGGAGATCGGCATCATCGTGGCCCTGGCCATGCTCATCCTGGGGACTTTCCAATGGGCTGTCATCACCAGCATCACAGTGGACGGGCTGGTATGTGGCTCACACACACATTCAGGCATGTTTTGCCGAAAAAGAACGGGTTTACTTTTTGACACCTGCGTCTCTGCAGCTCATGTGGTGCTCCACCTACCTCCATTTAATCCAGCACTTTGCCTGCTTTGGTTCAGAGCTGAAGCTGCTGGACACTCTGCACTCTGGATGGTTGGCTGTCACACCCACCTTTTCCAGATGACTCTTTCATTTAGAAGTTAATGGATATACGTGGAACAGCTGCTTCTGCTAAACAGTCAGAAATATCATTTACAGGACGGTGTAGCAGAAAAGACAAGCTTTCCTCCCTGCACACAGATACAGCTAACTGTAGCTCACATAGTAAAGAGTGCTGAAGTGTCTTGTTGACGTTTGCGATTTTTCTTCGGACAGAAGTTGATGTGGTACCTCGTAGTTGAATAGGTCAAGGGTCAAATTATGAATTGCAACTATGAAATCCACATCGACCTGTTTGCAACCATCCAGTGGTTGTTTTTCTCCACATGTAGGTTAGTGGAGCTGACAGAGCTTATCACAGTGCAGGACGTTTTGTTCAGCGCACACACACTGACACACAACAGCGGTGGTGTGTGTTTGGAGGAGTTGGCGCAATTCCTCAGTGTGACTAATATCAAAATGTTAGCTGGAAAAAAATTATTAAAGCTGCAAGATAACATTTTCATAGAAAGAAGCTACAAAAATATCAAGGAATTTCAGCGTGTGTGTTTTTCTTATTTTTGCTTTTGATGAAACTTTGAGGAAGAAAGAGAAGAATCTGTAAGAGAGGAAGTATTTCTTATATTGAAGTTTTAAAATCGTTTATTGAGATGAAAAAGCTGGAGAGAAATGAACTCCATTCAAATCAGCCACAGCATGACGTATATGGACCATGTTCTGCTGGGACCTAAACCTGGTTCAGCCCAAGTCCAGGTCTCCATGGAAACCCAGATGTCATTCCAGCGTCTGTGGACTGAATTTCACCTCACAACTTCTACGGCTTAAAGAATCTGCTCCAACAGAGGAGTCCAGACCTCCAGGGTTCATAATGTTAAGGCTGTTGGATCAAAGAGGAAAATAATACATTCAGTGATAATCCGTTGAATCCTTCAGGAGCAAAGGTGAAGAAAGTTAAATTAAATTCATGATGGAGAGTAATAATGTGAATTTATTTCCTCCTCTCAGATGCGTTCGGTGGATCGGGTCTTCAAATTCATCGACCTGCCGTCGGAGGAGCCACGACCGGGGAAGTCGGGCGGCAAAGGAGACCTCATCATCGACAACCCACAAGCTCAAGACTGCTGGCCCAACCGCGGCCAGATGAACGTCCAGGGCCTCACCGTGAAATACACCGAGGCTGGACGCTCCGTCCTCAGCGACATCTCCTTCTCTGTGGACGGGGGGCAGAGTGTGAGTCATGACGTGCTTTAATGAAGTTTGGCAGAGTGATGCGTGTTAGCTCAGCTTTATAGGATTTTCAAACAGCAGACCTCCACAGTTAAAGGCTCAAACGTCAGAGCGAGGTGACGTGTGTCTGCACCAGCTTCGGGCGGGATTTTATATGAATGTGTGTCTGTGTTTGTATTTGCACTCTTCTTGAGCTTCTTTACTGTTTTCTAACAATTTCAGCTTTTTGTTTTGTGTTTTTTTTTTTTTTTTGCTGCTTTTGTTTCACGGGTGTCGCCTCCAGACGCAGCTGTGACTGACGGATTTGTCAGAAACATCAGACAAACATAATGAAGAGGAGTTTCTCAGGCTAAGATTCAGACAGAAGCAACTCCTGACTCGTTGGATATGAAAACATTAAAAAAGTTGCCGTTTAAGTTAGAACTTGGAGGAATTTGTGCGGGTAATTTAGAAATATACAAGTGAATAAAATGTTCTTCTTTGGGGCCAAACTACAAATCTGGCAACAAATATCCACAAATAAGACCCAGAGGGAGTGTGTTAATAAAACAGATGATCGTAATGAGCGGGAACGGTATGATTATAAACAGCAGCTCACATCTGTAATATCTGGACTTCAGATTCTTTATGCTGTGATTCTCAGGCAGCGTTGGCCAGCTCACTTATCTGCTCTCGCTCTCTGCTCCTGGCAGTAATTATAGTCGGTCTGAGCTGCTGGTAATGAATCCGGGAGAAAGACAGAGCTCAGTGAGTGTCGGGGCTTCAGCCTCGTCCCATTAGCTGCTCTATGGCCTCCAGATTAAAAGAGCTAATTGTTGCCTGGAGGCTGCAGCAGGAAGGATGGAGAGCCTTCAGACTCGTCTCAGTGTACATGCAGCGCATTCAGCGCTCTGCTGGAATGCATACGAATGAATTAAAGCAGACGAGTTCACGTATTCATCAAATTCAAACCTCTTTGTCTGTGCAGGTTGGTCTGCTGGGCCGAACAGGTTCGGGGAAGAGCACCCTGCTTTCTGCCCTGCTGCGTCTCGCCTCCACAGATGGAGAAATCTCCATCGACGGCGTCTCCTGGAGCTCCGTATCAGTGAACACCTGGAGGAAAGCGTTCGGCGTGGTGCCGCAGGTACGTCTGCAAGGCGTCAGGCTTCTCTTCCATGACAATTTTTCTGGTTTATTTAATCAATTTTACAGTTTTATTCTTTTTAAATCCTAAACATACAAACCTGAATATCGACTTAATGATCTATGGCTTTTGACTTGACAGTGAGATGTCAATATTTCTCTCTTGGTTGAGCAGAAGGTTTTTATCCTGACGGGAACTTTCCGGATGAACCTGGACCCGTACGGACGTTACAGCGACGAGGAGCTGTGGAGGGTGGCTGAGGAGGTCAGAAAATCATCTGGTCTCACCTACAAACACTTTCTTCCTTCCATCAGTCGGAGCTAATGAAGCTCTTTGAACCAGCCAGTTTTAAATCTCCCGCTGCATTTGTGGTTTTCTTAGTTTTGCCTTGATATGAAGGACCACGGGTCTCAGTCGCATTGACGATACGAGAGTAAAGCTTTTCTCTGAGGTCTCATTCTGTCTAAGAGCTGCTGAAAATCCTCCGCTCTAATGTCAGCTGATCATTTCTGATGTATATCATAAACCAAAAACTGGTGAAACTGCATGAGATGTAACAAAGATCATTCATTTGGTCTTTGCAATACAGAGCAGTTCAGAGTTTCAGTATAAATTCAGCTCGTACGTAAACACAGAGGTCACACTCAGTTTGTCAAACACTGAACATTTTTTTTTGACTCCTGTTCTCTTGTCCGCAGGTTGGCCTGAAGTCGGTGATCGAGCAGTTTCCGGACAAGCTGGACTTCCAGCTGGAGGACGGAGGATACGTGCTGTCCAACGGACACAAGCAGCTGATGTGTCTCGCTCGGTCCATCCTCAGCAAAGCCCGCATCCTGCTGCTGGACGAGCCCTCCGCCTACCTCGACCCCATGTGAGTAGGAGCGTTTTCTCTCTGCGAGACGTTAGAAGCTTTAATCTGCAATATTCCTAAGGCAGGATAGTTTCTGCTGTACGTTCAAACACCTGAAAGTGATCCAGGATCTGTAGAGTGAGATCACAGTTTGAGCATCAGCCAACCGAGAACAATGTTCCTGTCACTGCATATGGTGACAATCTAGAGTGCTTACAGTCATTCTGAAGTGTGTGTGTGTGTGTGTGTGTGTGTGTGTGGGGGGGGGGGCATATGTGAACAGGGGGTCATGATGGTAAATGAAGCCTATAATGAGCAGTCTAGTTTAACCTGAGGGCATCTCTGCCTGCTCTAACGGGAACAGAGCTCGATAATGTGACGACATTTGATGATGATGATGATGATGATGATTGGTGTGTATGTGTGTTTGCGTTTGAGCAGAACATTGCGGGTCCTGAGGAAGACTCTGAAGTACGCCTTCTCGGGCTGCACCGTCATCATGTCCGAACACAGAGTGGAGCCGCTGCTGGAGTGTCAGTCGTTCCTGGTGAGTTTTGGTTTGAACGTGTCGAGCAGCTCTGCTTCCTCGTGACGCCTGTTTCCATTCCCTTATTGTGGCTGAAGACACGTCTGTTTGAATGTTAGTAATGAACATAGAGTGGCAGTAACATGGGGGACTGACCTCAGTGTGGCTGGAGGAAGGATAAATATCAGTTTGATATTAGGCACTCAAACACACACAGAGCTCTCTGTGTCCTGTCCCTGGACTGGAGGAGCCAGAGCCCAAAACCTGAATACTGGACGACCTGCTCTACGTCCTGAGCTGCCACTGGATAGATCCATACTGTGGAGATTAGAGATTATCGATTTCACAGGCACTGCAGACGTTATAGATACTGTAGATCAGTATTGGAGATAGTTTAGATTGACAGTGTCGCTGTAGATGGATGGATGGAGGAAAACCAGTTTCTGGGTCAAATCTTCTCTCTCTGTCTTTAATCTCTGATTCTTTGAATCATTGCTGGATGACTCCCACACACACACACTCATCAGCTGAGTGTTTGGTTGTTGGTTTGTGGAGTCAATTCGATGTGGCAGAAACGTGACGTCGCTCTCCTCCCTCCTCTGTGTCCAGATGATCGAGGGCAGCTCCATGAAAACTTACGACTCCATCCAGAAGCTCATGAACGAGACGAGCCACCTGAAACAGGCCATGAGCCCCGCCGACCGGCTCCGCCTCTTCCCCGCGCTGCACCGCCTCAACTCCAGCAAGAGGGCGGCGCCGCAGACCGCCAAGATCTCGTCGCTGCCCGAGGAGGCCGAGGACGACGTCCACGACACTCGACTGTAAACAGCCAGGCACACAAACACACACAAGAGCACAAACATCCGAGGAGAGCGTTTGGCCAATGATGAAGACTTTTCAGTCGAGATTGGACATTAAATCTTTTTTCTTTTTCTTTTTTTTTGTCCTTTCAAGCAGAACCTAATGGAGTTAAGGCAAAAATGGAATGTGTAGAAAAAATATGTTGAATCAGGTTTCTATCTTATTTACAGCAAAAGAAAAATTAACTGAATTATATAAGATTCTTAAATTAGGACGAACACGCACAATCAGCAACACACAACTGTCGGAGAATGAGTGCAGTTTATTTCCAGCTTTGCCCACATGAGGCTCTTTGGATCAGGATGTTATGGAGATGTTAACGTTTCAGCTCAATGCGTTGTGGAGTTCTGAAGCTCGGGAGATGAAAGGCGACGCACACTAACACAGAAACACACAAACATCTGGGCAGATGCTTCAAGTGCCCTTATAAACCGTACCGGGGTCGAACCGTTTGTCTCCTGACATCTGTTCGTTTTCGTTTTGTTGGTCTGAATTACGGAGCTTCAGACTGAGCTGACACACCGAGGCCACTGTAGTTTGTGTTAACGTTGTGCGTTTTCTCAAAACTCCACTGTGAGACACATCACAAACACCGAATCCGATCGGCTTCAGGTAGCTGACAGGAAATAACAGGCGACCTCTGCTCAGTCTGAGGAATTGTTTATACTGAATCGGCAACACGTCTGTGTTTGTGTTATTATCGGCATTTTATTTATTGTTGGTCGCTGAGACGTCTCAATTTTATTAAAGCTCTCTTACTTTAATTTATTGTGACACATTCGACTTTTATTATAGAAGAAATTACACATTGATTGTAACGATCTGGATTTTGTGCTTTCCCATATTGTGATTTCTGTTATATTTGGATAAATGAAGCGCTCTAATGAACCTTTAACAGTTTAAAATCTGTGTTTTTCACACAGCCGTGTTTATCTGTCAAATATCTCCTGGTGAACTTTTCCACTATACGTATAGACTCCACTGTGTTCTGTCAGTAAGCTGCTATATTCACTTTTCCTGCTTCTGGAGCCCGTTTGAAGTTTGAAATTTATCCGTCAGCCATCTTTTTTTTATCTGAGCTGTTCTGTCCTCTGTCCTGATTGGGTGGTACAGTCATTCAATCACTCAGTAGCCCCGCCCCCTAACCCCTCCTCTCATTTAAAAAATTAACATCATGTTGTATTTCAGACTGAGACCATAAACTCATCAGGAAAACGTTTACTGAGGAGGAGGAGGGACATTTTCCCATAGACTTCAACACAGTCGGACTCCTCTGGGTCAGACTGATGGCTGTTAGAAAGCCTCCAGGTTTAAGGCTCTTACTGCAGGCCCAGAATCTCCATCCAGGAAAGAAAACAGGTTTCAGGTTTTAATCTGGACCAAGATAACAAATCTCTGAGGCGAAGGCTTGGAGGCCAAATTAATCGATTTCGGTTGCCGACAGGAGAATATGAGAACATCCGAGTTCTTCTGCTGTGGCTCCATCTTTGACCTTGACCGAGCTCCGACTCAGACGCCCGTATTTTCCTGCCTGTATGCACTTTAGAGCCCCCAGGTACTCATCGGTCACATGACCAAACAACAAGCCTCTGTCTGCTCTGCCTCCTCCATTTGAATCAGAGCGAGAAGCCAGTGATTAGCTTTTTTTTTTTTTTTTACAAAAACATTTTCTATTTGAAGTCTATTTTTTCACGGCTATATCAAAACTTTATATTATTATTGTTTCCAAAATTCGTATCTGTTGCTTCCTTCTGAAACTGGAAACTGTAACGTCGTATTTCCTTCTTCGGCTGAGGGAACATTAAGGTACCGCAGAGAAACAGCTGGATGTGAAAACTGTGACCAAATTTTTTTTTTTTAAACAGTGGAAATGAAGAACAGTGCTGTTTCTTACACATAGGAAAAGGACTGATGTCCAAAAATATGTATAAATGTATTTGTTTGTTCAATCATATATATTTCCAGTAAAACTTCAGATTTAGAGAATTTTATGGTGTCCGTCTTTTTTTTTTTTGTTTGTTCATTTGAAGTTAATGGGCATCAGCTGATTCCTCCTTTTGGGTGGACAGTATTTGTTCAACAGGATCCAGAAGAACTTCTGGACTCAGCTGTCTGCTCCCCGAGCTCAGTCCCGGTTTGGGAACGAGTGGAGTACGTGGCGAACATCCTTCAGCTGCTTGTTGAAGTATGTTTGTAATTATTTTTGATTACATGAACTCGTATTGAAGTTGAGCTGATTCTGAATACGTGGAAACTTCTTTTTTTTTTTTATATTAAAAAATGGAAACTTTATAATGAAAAACAAAAATGTATGAAAAACGGAAAACGACTCGACTCAGATTTAAAGTGAATTATTAAGAGAAGTGACGATCAGCTCAAAAACATCCACTTTACATTTAAACATGATTAAATAAACAAACAAACAAAACAGACTAAGTCCAAAGGGGATTTTGAACAGTGTCATTTTAATGTTTGTGCTTGAAAGACAATTCTTTAAACTTCAAACAGCTCCAAATCATACGGTGACTAAAATCTCTCCTGTACATATGTATAGATATATTTATATTTTTATATAAACAACGTCTGCTTAAAATAAAACTTGTCCTTACAAATAAAAACACAGTGATAATGGAAAGCAAAGTAAAAGTATGACTTGCACCGTCGGGCTCAGCCGGGTCAGACCGAACAGGACTGTGGAGCGAAACGATTTAAAATATTTATTATGGCTTACGGTGGACAAGAGGACATCCTGTGTTGTACAGTTCTATTACTTATTGCCACGTCTGCTTCACTTTGAAACAAGTGACGGCTTCAGAGCCAAACTCACTTTACAAACACTATGTACAGCTTTCTCTTTATTTTGGATTTCGTCAGCAGTTTCACTTCGAAGGTTTCATCACTGTACAAGCGTCAGACACATACACCGATCTATAGAGCATTTAAACGTACTAATTCTTATGTACAAATATATTTGGTAAAACCCTGATTAATTTCAACAGTATTTCAACCAACCTCGCAACTATTTAAAGATAAAACACGTGAATATCTCAAAATACTTAATAGGAAAAACAACAGAAGAGAGAAAATAAAAAAAAAAAACTAAAACAAAATAATAAACCTGCTTGTTTCTTCTCACTAACACCTGTAAGTACTCTAAGTGATGTACTGCAGTTCTCCTGAAACTCAAAGTACACAAGAATACTGATTGAGGCAGCTTCCGCCAGTCGGATACTTTCAGCTGATCAAGTGGAATCGGTTAAATCGGCCGTCTGTCCATGTTCGTTTTTTTTATTTCTCTGCAATGATCAAAACACTTCAAATACTGTTATAGAATAAAACTATGGTCCCCAAGTACACAACTGTAGTACAGTGTAACAAGTACGGATAACGAGTACAAATACTAAAGGTCAAAGGTCGTCAGGTACCTAGTCTTTACATGGTGGAGGAGGAGGAAGTCTACTTGTTGTTGTTTTCATGCAGGTCTCTGTGGAGGATCCAGATGTCCTCGTGTGATTGGTTGTTGTCGATGTTGTTGCGGTAGTTGTTGTTGGGTGGAGCCTGCTTCGTTCTGCTGCTGCTGTTGGTGGTGGCGGTGATGGTGGTGGTGGTGGTGGAGGTTCTGCTGCGGCTGGGGGGCGTCTGGGTTCGGACGGGGCTGCTGCTGCTGCTGCTGTTGTTGTTGTTACTGCTGCTGCCGATGATGATGGCGGTGGCGGCGGGCACTCGGCTCTGCTGCCCCCTGCTGCTCGGGACGGGCAGCTGCGATTTGGCGCGGAGGCCTGAACGGCGATCGCTGCTCTGGACGGCTGCCTGATTGGACGGCTGTCCGGACGGATGGACGGCAGTCTGCAGGAGGAGACGGGAAGGCCACGTTACAGTCACTGAGCTCATCCAGCTGCAGGACACGTCCACTTCAGTGATTGGTCAGACGTGTGTGACGTAAGAAAACGCTAAGAATCGTTTTGATCAGATAGAAATGATCTGGTCTGGGTGTGTGTTTCTGTTCCTTCTATATCTGCTGCAGATTTGTGAGTGACACTTTCTCACAAAGATTTGGAAGGTTTATGTTTTTCTGAATTCAGCTTTTTGATTTTAAACAGCCAAAGCTGCAGCGGAGCAGAGCCGCCTTCAGAGCCACGAGGCTGGACGGGTCAATTATGTGTGAGGTAAGAGCAAACACTCCGGAGACACATGATTAAACGCTGCACAAATACAATCGCACACATGCTTTTAGGAGCTGAGTCACCAGTTTGCGGTTCGGTCAAATCACACAATGGACCGATGACGGCAAACAGGATGAGTAGAGACGACAAAAATAAACACAAACTATCTGTTAAAGTCACCACCAAGTTTTTTTGTGTTACTTTAAACTGGCAGCCAATGATGTATTTTTCTCACCGTCTGCGGTCGCAGCTGGACGGCAGCTTCCTGCTCGGCCTTGTGGGTTGGCGACGCGTCACTGGAAGAGTTGGAGAACAGGATCAGGTCGTCTTTGGCCTGAGAGATCTGTGGGAGTCGGACAGGAGCAGCCGTTAAAACCTGGTCTGAAGGTGAGCGACGACAGTTTCCTCCTCGTCCTGCTGCTTCCTGTCAGTTTGTGTGATCGGAGGCAGGCGGTGAAAGTTTAGTTTGAGTTTGTGTGTCTGTGTGTGAGACCTTGCTGATGTCTGGCTCAGACTTGCTGGAGCACATAGTCTGCAGCTCTCTAATCAGATCTGTCTCATCATCAGAGAAAACAGACAGACCCACAGGCTCCCTGAAACAAACAAACAAACAAACAAACACAAACGTGGTTTTTAGTCTCATCGTCTTTTATGTTGCGGTTTGACTGTTCTGCTCTCTGCTGGCTGCTTCAGGTCCTGCAGCTAACTCTGCTAACTGCTAACTGCTAACTAAGAGGAAACAAACCTCTGGACTTTGGTGTTGGTGATGAGGCTGACATCAGAGTTGGACAGAGACCCTGTAAACAAACAGAAAGGGTTAAGACTTCTGTTTGAGGCTGAATGTGATCCTGTTGCTGTCTTCTGCTTCCTGTGGAGGTCAAACGTAATACTGATATCTGATATTTTGATCACTCTGAACACTCAGGGGCTGTTTACACAAAACAGCTGACAGCCTTATTTCTTTCTAAGGTTTTCTCCTTATCCTGACCTTCCACTGAACGTCTGAGGAGCAGATTGTAGATTTGAGTGAATTAACATGATTCGGATTGGCAGTCAATTCCTCACTAATCAATGAGGTAAGTTCCATCACTGATTAAAACAGCTCAGCGGCGCCACCTTGTGGATGCAAAGATGCAGGACTTAATTCTGGACCGGCAGACGTCCTGAGCGGAGCGGCCATCTTACCCTCTCTGAAGGAGCCGCCGCAGCTCCAGTTTAAGGCGGGGCTTCCCTTCTTGCGGGGGCTGGTGTTAGATCGTCTCAGCTTGCTGCTGTCCCGTCCCTTCCTGCCGCCGCCACTGCCGCCACCATTTCCTTTATAGGAGCCGATGGCCGACAGGGGGAGGGTCCCGCCCTGGAACTCCAGCAGGTACCTGTCCATCTCTAAAGAGAAAACATATCGGTATCTTCCCCCTCACCAGTCACAGAAAGCACGAATCCTCTGCGACGCTCACTCACCGTGGCGAGGCAGGGGGCAGCCCGGCAGGACCGCCTTGTTGACCAGGATGCTGAGAGCGGCTTTCACCACAGCCTGCTGCCCGGCACTCAGCCCGCAGTTGCTAGGAGACGGTCTCTGTGACGACGATGATGAAGAGGAGGTAGTTATGGAGGAGGAAGAGGAGCGTTTGGCTGTTACCCGGGAGATGATGGCTTCTTCCACACGGGGGACGACCACGGCGTTCCAGAGGCGAGCTAGCCACCTGGGCAGACACACACACGTTAATCTATGTCGACATAAAGTTGCATGAGCAGTTATTGACACACACCTGACGACTGCCTGTGTGTTGTTTGGGACCACGGGGCAGGACAGGAAGAGCTGCGGCCCCAGCAAGGCCTCATGAGTCCCCAGACGGGACAGACAGGCGTTGAGCTGCTGCCACACGTGGCTCACCCACAGCACCGAGCGCTCCATGACGCCATCAGGTGTCCAAACACCGGCCCCCATCTGCAGGAACATCAGAGCGTTGTGTGACAGCCGGATCAATGGGCGGTTTCCGACCTTTTCCGGCCCACAAAGGAAATCTGTCATGTTGGTCACGCAAATCTGACTTCAAAACAACGTCAGGACAAATAAAACTGAGTGAGGCAGCAAACTAATAAATGATGACAACATAAAAGTCTGTCGTTTCATCCCGCGGATGAATATTTATGGATTCTGAGAATTTCTCCTCATTAAAGTTAAAGCTCTGCTTCAAAGTCGTTCGAAATACTGAAATAAAAAAACACTGTAGGTGATATTCACGGCTTTACTTTATCTTAGAGAAAGGCTCAAACCTGAAGGAGAAAATGAGGCTGAAATGAATAAAAAAATCTATTTGCTGAAAATATATTTAAATTTCTTGGATGAAAATCTACTTTTCAAACAGAGAATCCACATTTAAACAGTTCAGAGATCTGTGAACTAAAGGAAGCGCTGACAGACCTTATGGAGCAGCTTCCTGCGCAGGTGCCTTCCCAGCAGGCCGTGCAGCGGCTCCTGGTCCCAGCGAAGACTCACCCAGCGGAAGTGCTGCTGGAGGCGGAGCTCTGTGCCCTGGAGGCGTGGCTTGGACAGCGTGGCGATCAAGAAACTGCCCTCACAGAAATGGTGGAGGCCTAAATGGCCAGGGAACAGTACGGATCGTTATTGGAGACGCTTCATTTACTGTGAGATGTTTTATTTTACATGTCTGTGTTTTTATTCCTTATAATTCACGGAAGGAAACGGTTACCGGTGTTCAGG
Organism: Echeneis naucrates; assembly: GCF_900963305.1. NCBI lineage: Eukaryota > Metazoa > Chordata > Actinopteri > Carangiformes > Echeneidae > Echeneis > Echeneis naucrates. Next base: position 1,710,022 of record NC_042526.1, on the reverse strand, counting down.
ACCAGCGGTGAGGCCGAGCCCCTGCTGTCCAGACTGTGGACCAGGTCTCCCAGGAGCCCAGACAGGGAGGAGGCCTTTTCCAGCCCCTCCAGGACCAGAACCACACAACGACCAGCTGGGATCCCGACCCTCAAACCTACAGCCGGCACAAGGAAACCTGGGAGGAGAGGGGCGTATTTTAGCGTGTCTGTGGTTTTATTTTACACACTCTGGATTGACTCATAAATGGCAACGCGGCGAATTGGTTCAGCTCTAAATGTGCGTGTGTTCGTACCGCAGGTGATGAAAGTCTCCAGCAGCTGCTCTTTGGTCAGACTCTCCTCCACCTCCACCCTCACCACGTCACAGACGAGCCCCCCGGCCTCCTGTTTAGACTGGGAGAGGAGGAAGCGTGTTGTCATGGAAACAAAGGAAATCTACTACTACGGGCAGAGAGTGAAGCAGGGCGAGCATTTGAATGAAAAGGGATTTTCCAGAGACATCGCTGCGATCAGAGAGAAAAGAGCCGAGATGGAGCTGCTCAGTGTTCACACAGAATACTTTGAAGAGAGGAGTCAGTTAGTTTAACCAGATGAACCTGATTAACTGAACACTAAGTGTAAAAAGCTCCTGCGGTCCTTGCTGCAGCCTCTGGTTGTCCTGTAGAGCAGGTTTCATCATCCTCCATCCTGATTTAAGAGACTGCTTTGCATGCAGACTGGGATTTATTGCATCACACCGAGCAACAGCCCAAATGAAGTTTCTCTTTAAAGAGACTCCAGTGGAGGTTTCCCAACCTTTTCCTTCCAAGGAGGAAAAGGAAAAGTTCTCAGGTAGAGCCATGAGCACATAAAGGCATGAAACTCTGCTGCCTGATTGGATACACTCACGACTCGCTTTGATTTTAAATTTGGGATGTTGTGGGATTCCTGAGAACACTGGAAATCTTTCCATGTGATGATGAGAGAAGGAGGCTTCTTCTCCTTCTGAAGATGGTAGACACGGCTAGCTGACGTGCAGCGACAGGCTCACCTTGATGCAGCGAGCGACCACGTTGGCGATGTACTCCTGACAGCTGCCCTCCAGCCCGTGAAAGATGAGGCTTCCATACTGTTCGACCTGCACAGAGACGGACGGGGGAGGCGAGTAAATCATCAGCAGAGAGAGACAATAATACCAAAAAAAAATAAAATAAAATAAAATAAAAATCAAACTCATTCCAGCTGCGTTCATCTCGACCTTTTTAAGTCTGGAGCCTTGGAGGCTTTTCTACTAAACTACGGACTTCAAAGAACATCAGGTTTTTTTATCCCTACAAATCAGATATTCAGCCTGCAGCTTTAGACAGATCAGTTTGATTTATTCCTATTTTCTATTCATGTTTTGCCTTTGAAGAGTGTCAGTGACATGTTATGGATTGAGTGGAAACATTAAGTGGATTGATTAACGAGCTGCAGTACAAACTTCCTGAACTGGGTGTTTGTGTTGCTCTTATGAAACATGATTGTGAATCTGCTTTGATTGGCTTCAGTCTTGTTCTCGTCTCTCCAGCAGGGAGCAGTGCTGAGCTTTGATCCCCTCTCCTTTTATCTGTGCTCCCTCCACCGCTGTCTCACTGCAGTCTTATTGTTTCCTCCATATTTTTCAATGTATTACTCATCTAATCCTTCAATCCCTCTCAGTCCTTTGTGTGTGTGTGTGTGTGTGTGTGTACCAGGCGGACGTAGTTGTGCAGCAGCGGCAGAGGGAAGAGAGACTCCAGAGCCAATTCGTCGAGACGAGTCTCAGACAGACCTGTCAAAAAACACAAAAACACAAATAAATCCTTCGCTGCTCCGTGTTGGTAACTGCAGTTCGTCTCCACACTTAAAGTTACAGAGTCCACAAACGTCACAACACTCATCTGCTGCACACAGGAGGGAGTGAAAATGTCTTTGTTGTGACATCACAAAGTCCCAAAGGTCCTGGCAGCTGGTCTTAGTTTCTGTATGGACCTTGAACATAGTTAGACTACATGGATCCTCAAAGGCTGACCTGCTCTTCATCTTTCCTGTGCTTCGTACTGGACCGTGTGATTCATGAACACAATAACCATTAACTGTGTTACATGTTGTCTTCCAGTCATTATCATTCATCACATATCGATTTGAGACGGCTGAAAACCGAAACTCTGGATGTTTCCTGGCTCAACACCAAAGACGGTGACGTCAGACAGGTAGATGCAAACACACACACACACACACACACACACACACACACACACACACACACACACAACACCACAGCTGCTCCCTCGCTCTCTATACAAGATGCCCTCTGAGGGAGAACAGAGAGCGAGGCTGCTGCTCAGCCTCATCTTCATTCTGCCAGACTATTGTTCAGCCTTCTTTTGTTTCAACTCTCTCGCTGAGATGAGAAGCAACAAAACAGAGGCAGCCGTCAACAGTTAGGAAGGATTATTCCAATATCTGACTGTCTGCTCAGGGCTGCAGCTCTGACTCATCCATAATCATTTACAGCGATAGGGGAGAAATACAGCCGGACAAAGATTGCTCCATATTTCACCACCTAGTAATCCCTGCAAGGCCAGTGTCCAACTGTAGATTCAGTTTTCTTTACAGTTCGTTTCTGCTGGTTGGAGCAAATGCTGTCCAATCAGAGCTGCCTACGACAAATTAAGAACGGAGACGTCACACCTTACAGACAGCTGGTTAGCTTCATCCTGGATTCATCCTCCTAAAGTCGTTCATCCTTTCCTGTTATAATTCATTTTGACCAACAGCATCTCCATCCTGTCACTGAACCACAAGTGTCTGAACGACGGTTTGGTGTCACATGGCACTAATCTGATCAATAACAATCGTGACAGAACACAATGAAGTCGAAACAGGAAGACACCCTGGCTTGGATTTCTCAGCATGCAGTGCGGCTCAGTGGGCAGATTCTGGTACATGACGACCCGCGCTGCAAACGTTTCCAAACTGATTTGCAAAAGGCCCTTTCATCCACCAAATGGCATTTTCCATCAGCAATGGGAGCTCTGATTCTGGTGTTGGCTCAGTCCAGCAGCGTGGACACACATGCACACGCACACACACACACACACACACACACACACACAGTTTTGCAGACAGTATTGTACCTTTGAGGCGGATAGTGATGCACTGGCTCAGGGGCTTTCTGACCATTTCCCAGGGAGATAAAGGCAGCTCCTGACCTGGCAACCACTCAGTATCTCCTGGAATAGAAAGAGAAGCAGTCAAACACAGCTGTTCAAAGTGTGAATGAGTTTCTAGGTCAGACACCAGAAATAAGAATGAAATGCCACAAGATGCCCTGAAAGCTTAATGAATATACATCATAAGCACCACCGTGTCTGACTTTGACACAAACACACAACAACGATTTTGATAATTTCCACGTTGTCAGCTTGGTCGTTTTAATTGTCTATTTTCTGCCACAGCTGCTGCGACAATTTCAGCATCTTCGGATGAAATGCTGTAAAGCTACTAAATTTATCCCTCAAAAATTAACAAAACCTATGAGAGCGGAGAAACCGTACGACTGCTCCTCTCTCAGGATCCAATTAGAGAGAAAGACATCACATGAGGACAAGAAGGATCGACGGCAGTAATAAAGACAGGAAAACAGACAAAAGCAGTGGAAAGCACACTCCAGCTTTTCCACAAGCATTCATATTAACACGACAAAACATTCCATGTTTTTAGACTGACTCCAACAAAAGGAGGCGTGTTCACGTCAGTTAGTGACATCATGAACCAAAAGGTCGAAACTCCAACAAAAACATCAGATCAGGAAACTCAGTTTTATGTTAATCTGACTGTTGGAATGTGACAATTAGACCAAAAACACAAGAAGATGTTGAAAGTTGAAGTATGCAGGGATTCAAACTTCGTCATCTTTGTTCTGGAGACAGAAACGTTTGGGAAACGTTGGAGGAGGCTCGACCCGAGCTGACAGCCCAGCTCCAGGCTCAGAGACACATGAATTAAAGCAGTGAAGGGGGAAAACTGGGGGAAGTTGGGGTGCTGAAATACAGTTTCTGAAGAAGCCTCCATTTGTACGGCAGAACCTACCAAACTATTGCTGTAGTGTTTGACCTCCCTGCTCCCAGCATCCCTCAGCCCTCAGGGGAGGCAGCTGAAGAGAAAGGTCGAGCTTTCTCTGACTAATTGGATGTTCAACTTCATGAAAAATGAAACTGCACAACTAGTTTTTCTGTCCTGTAAAAAGTGAAGTGCTCCGCGTTAGACTCTGACCTCTATTGAAGGTGACTGATATTTAACTGAATTTCACATTGATGCTCATCCATAACATAAAGCAAATCAATCTGCATATGTGACAAATAACACCTCAAAAAAACCTCACAAACATACTTTTATTTCATTTTATTTTACTGTAGTTTTGTATGTTAAACATTAACATTATTGTTGTTGCTGTTATTGGATGTGGACATAAACAACATCCGGTTAAACTAAATGGTATTTACTTATAATAATTTGGCTACAATCAGTGGATTTATTAAAAAGTGAATCTTTTCTCATCTAATATGTTTTTAGTTCTGTCACCACCTTGATTTTCACTGGTTAAAATTTTAAGTAAAATAAAAGCTACATGTCAACATTTGTCAAGAAGAATAAATAATTAATGTAGTCAAACACAAGCTGAGTGAAACGGCTGCTGTCCGACCGAGAGTCAAATGTGAATTTGGAACGAAAAGAGACGTGTCGAGGTGAACGGGGTGAAGTCTGCAGTTCCACTCCAGCCGACAGACAGCACACGTTTTCCCCTAAATTGGCATCTTCCTCCCTCCTTCATCCCCCGTCTCATCCATTATGCATTGCTCCTCTGCAGGTTCTTTGCTTTCATCATCCTCCCCCAAAACGCACACTCCCAAACACACACAACCAAACACAACACTCTTCCCTTGTTGCATGTAAAAGCAGTTAACATGCGACATTGAGATGTAGCAACGAGGGAGCGAGAGGGAGTAACTGTCCTCGCCATTTGAGGCCGAGGACATTGATTGTTTTTTTTGTAAGTCTCTCTCTCTGTCTCTCTCTCACACACACACACACACACACAAACACACACACACGGAACTCTAACCCGAAGAGCCGCCTGCTGTTTGAAAAGAAATGAACGACATTCGATCAGAAGGAAAACAGAAACACAGGAACAACATACACACTCACAATTAATTATTCAACAATTACAAAAAAAAGGGAAAAATACCACTGTGTGTGTGTGTGTGTGTGTGTGTGTGTGTGTGTGTGTGTGTGTGTGAGACGCTCTGAGAAACAAACACCTATATTTATATATTTCCTCCGTCAGCACAGATTGGGGGCAGGAAATGGTTTATTTTTTGGGAGGGGGGCGGTTTGGAGACACTGACACTAAAGCTAGTTTTTACTGAGAATCAAAAGTTGTTTGACTTATTTGTTAGCTCACTGCGTAGCTGCTAATATCACAGGAAATACGGCAGCACAGCTCTGGCTACATTAACTTCAGTTCAATGAAGCAAAATGCAACAGTGAGAGGAAGGACTGACGGAGACAGCTCCACCTTCTCTAACGGAAAAGGTGCATGGAAAATGAACTATGAGGATTCTTCAAGGACGGCAATAAGGATAAGAGAGGACTTAATGGAGATGGAAGGGTGGAAGGAAAGGATGGATGGAGGAGTAGGAGGGAGCCGAAGAAATAAACACCAAAAGAGATGTAGAAGTAACAAAGGAAAAAAAACAAACATCTCACCAATGAGGATGGAGGCGATGCTGGCCGGGCCGAGGCCTAGCAGGGGCCGCTGAGCCTCCTCCCTGGATGTCTGAGAGTCTCCACATAGTATCTGGAGGTGAGAGGTGAGGGCGTGGCTGAGGGCGGAGCCTAATTGAGCCCAGCGCATGGACCGGTCCACTGACACTCTGCACAGCACCACCTGGCTGCCGGTGCCCCCCTTGGCCTCGTCCTCCAGGGCCTCCACGGGACACATGGATCCGGCTCCACCTCCAGCTGAACACTGGAGACGCACCAGCACCCGGTACGAGTCTGAGGGAGAGACAATCAATTCACGTCATTGATGCTTCTAACCTCCCTGAGTCCGTTCAGGAACTGACTTGATGAGAAACTGTAAGAAGTCACATGACGTTACGTCCACAGCTGATTAAACGCTTTCATCATTTCAGCCAAACAGTCTGTATGTTCCTCCATCTCACCCGGTTGGATATGCATTCTCCCTGATCCCACCGAAGTTTAATAAATAAACCAGCACAAGAAACTGAAACCTCCATGTGATCAGGCCGCTGTCCCACCGTGCCCTCCCCACCCCCCTCTGCTGTATTTCAGAAACTGAAGCAGTGCTTTGCTGGCCCGCTGTACATCAGCCTGCATTTAAAGGATAAATTAAATATAGATACAGGACTGAAAGTATTGATTAATGGCAATCATCTGTGAATTATTACACACAGCTGTGAACAAACTAAAAAGCCATCGACGTCATCAAGCCAACAACCAAGTTCTTCTCAAACACAAAACACACTCACGGAGGTTTTCCAGTAGATCTTTGCAGTCATCAGTTGCCACGTCATGAATGGTGCGATTGCACTTATCTCTCCTCTCGATGTCCTGTTCTCTGTGGCTGCACAGCACCTCCAGACACTCCTACACACACACACAACGAATGGAGACGTCAATTACCAAAAACCAAAAACTAATATGTCTCCAGCTCAAGCTGCTGTGCTTCTATAAAAGCAGTTTTCAGTGAGTGGACCTCATTGATATTCATCTCAGAGTCTCAGGCCGGTCCGTCTGCTCCGGTGGGTCCTTTGCAGGATGTTTCCAGCCAGCAAGGTCAGCCTCCACATTACCTGTCGCTGTGGAAACTGATGGCGGGACGGGCCTTTAGCGGATGATGTAGTGGACTGAGTATTAGCCGGTGTGTCAGCAGAGTTAGTGTGCTGCACATAAATATGTTTGAACATTAGAGTACAGCTGCAGAACAGCAGTAAATTTGGAGGGAAGGCGTTTTTAGCCGCTGGGAGACAAAAGAGCTCCAAAACAAGCACGACACATGATATGTTACGTTATAAAGCTCTTGCTAATGTATGAAAGAGAAAATTCCCATTTGGATTGGCTCGCAAAGTAAATTAAGTGCTGGAGTCTAAACAAGACATTAAAAGAGCCAAGATGAGTGAGTCAGCAGATTTCTGGCGCTCACGTGTTTTGCCGTCTCATTTTCACCTTGAGGCCCAGGGCAGCAGCCATGTGTGCGGCCGTCCAGCCGTCACTGTTGGCCTGGTTCAGCAGGGCAGCAGGCAGTGCCAGGGTGCCGGAGGGGTCAGGGGTCACGGCGGGGTCACCCAGCGGTGAGTGGCAGAGGAGGAGACGCAGCGTGTCCACGTGTCCTGAGCGCACCGCTGCATGGAGAGCCGTGCAGCCGTCCTGCGAACGTGGAAAAAAAAACAAAATAAAACTGTCAGAAAACTGTCAGACTGAAGTTCAGCAACATTTAAGATAAATTCCTGCGTGTAACATCTGTATGGTCGTATTTTGTGTTATTCAGCAATCTAATATCGAAAAAAATGGCAAAACTATGAAATTAGAGGAAACTGCTTCAAATTCCGAGAACCACACAAGCTTCTGTGATATTGTCAAGGATTCACAAGGAGAACAGACCCTTACTTTAGAGCTTTAGAACTTTAGAACATTCATCGCAGACTTGTGTCACATAGAATGATGTTTCACTCTGAATGATGGTTCCTTCATTCAGAAGTTGCACTTGATGCCTACGTTCACAGTCCGAGGCCTTCCAACCTCCAAAACGAAGCCCGGTTGAACGGGGCTAACTAACGGGTCCTGACTGTCACACACACACTCCGACTGCAGACTCTCCTCCTCCATGTGAAATCATTACGTTTGACCGGACACACTGGCCAACATTTTCTGCCGTCTAAAAATACCCGAGCGCTGCAGAGGTCGGGTATGTTATACAGACTCCAGCAGCTCTCCGGCTCAGCAGGGCAGCCGAGCTCAATGTGGAACAAAGCAGGTAACTAAATATAGGGACCCTTCACATGCTGCCACGGCAACTAATAGCCCCCCTATGGTTGCCATGGAGACCCAGGAAGCCCATACATCTCCAGATCACACCAGTTTTCCCCCCCGAGGAGCCACCATGTGAAGCAGCCAGGCAGTGTGATCAGTGCGTGTTCGTCGTTTCCCTTCAGGGGGAAAATATTCACCAGAATGAATTTTATTTATATACTTTCATTTTTATATTTCCCTTCATTCAGTCACTTGGCAGATCATTTAATCAAAAGTCCATTTTTAGTGTGGGACAACACTAAAACCTTTAATTCCATCATTCTTATTTACAGTTTTTTTAACGTGGCAGTGAGCAGAAGAGTTGCAATATGGACACGTTTCACATAAAGCCAACAAAATGAATGACCTCGTGTTTGCACACTCACGTGCACACGATCTATTACCTTTGCGGCGGAGCAGACTTACTGTGGTGGTGCGTGAGCGATCGGCTCTGGCGCTCAGCAGGAGCCGGACACAGTCCAGCCGTCCTGCCTCACTGGCCAGAAACAGCGGCGTCTGTCCCTCCGCCGCCGTCACTGCATCCACAGCAGCTCCTGCAGCCAGCAGCGCCTCCACACATCTGGAAGGATGTTACATCACAACGAGACATCAATACAAACACAGACTTCACCCACAACTGCAGCTTAAGTCCATCCAGTACATTTGTGTGTATTGGACACATAAAACGTGTTTTAAGTTTATTTTTCAGGTGTAACAACAGATGTCTAAATTTGCTCGTGTATAAAACAAACATATCAGATTTATAATAAATCCTATAAAATTTTACAAATGTCAGAGACAAAGGAAGACGTCACTCAGCTTTACACCAGTCGTGACACAGAGAGCGATCGACTGCAGCTCAGATCATCTGAGGAAAACCTCTCCAATGAGTCACCACCACCGAAAAACCAGTTAACCCCATAAAAAAAACTGTGTGTGTGTGTCACTGTATGTGTGTGTGCGTCTGCATGCCTTTGCATATCCCCCCTCTATAAATAACAGCGTGATCAGATATTACAGCACTGCACATTCCCCAGCTGGTCCTGGGCATCGTGTTTTTTGGCAAGTCCAGACACTGTGGTTGACAGAGACTCTCTGGCTGTAAACGTGGAATCCCGACGATCGATCAGGATCAATGTGAATGATCAGACAGCAGATGAGTCCCTTGGAGTCAGTCTGGCTGATGTTTGAGGAGGAGAAACTAAAGCAGAAGTGAAAGCTGCAAACATGAAGGGGCAGCTGCCCGTTCTCAACGCTGAGCTGGGATTATTTTAGCAGCAGGGAAACCACCTCATGTAGCTTCACAGGTGATGCGGAGCTGACAGTCTGGACTGTGTGCCGCAGTGAACATCGGGGATCAAACTGGTGGGGTGACAGTGCTGAGCAGACATGCTGGCATTTGTTTTGGGCCCCAGAGACTCAGCGTGGCGAGCGATGCCGCAGCGGCGGGTTTGTCACACATGGAAGGTCTAGTTGTGGCTGTCTTGTAGTGAAATGTGTGTCATGAGTCATCAAGAGAAAATACTGCTGCTGTAATATCATCAGTGTCTAACAGACAGAGGGCCAATGTGACGGACAAAGGTCAGGTCCAAGAAGTGCAGGAAAATCAAACAGGGTTAAAGCACTCAGTGTTTTTTAGGGTTCAGATGAATCACATGAAGTAAAAGAAGAATCTCATTGACTATTTCTGTTAATTAATGTGGTAAGATGCCAGATGGTCACTGAATCCTGCTTCATATAATGCTGATGATGAAGGAATGAAATATCTTTCATTTCGGACAAATCCAAGCATTAGATTGTATAAATGAGTTTTCCCTGTCATTTTGTAAACATTCATTCCGATGCCTTTATTATCAATGCCCAGTAAAACACAAAATTATATATAAAAGAAACATGGAATAAAAATACTGCAAGTAGAGTAATAAATGAGGGCGTTAAAGCTGAATGAGTACAAATGAAATAGGTGACATGCTTCAGGTATTACTGCTCATTTAAAGAATACCACTGTGGTAGGATTATTAAGAATTACCTGGAGCTGGACATCAGTGCAGTAATACTGTGGAGCCAGTGTGTGTGTGTGTGTGTGTGTGTGTGTGTGCGTGCGTGCGTGCGTGCTGAAGCTCACCCAGCGTGGCCGTGGGCGGCAGCGAAGTGTAAAGATGTGAGTCCGTTTTTATCTGAAACATCAGCAGGCGATCCAGAAAACAGCAGCAGCTTCACGCACTCTGAGAGAGAGAACACAGAGCGGCGGTGATGAAACATGAATGAAGATCGTAAGAACTACTACAACATGTCAGGGTCAAAGAGGACACCTTTTCTTGTTGCCATGGATACTGCAGATTAGGAATTCTGGGAAAAACAGAACAAATCCCTTTGCATCTTACACCACCACCATTAAATGTCATTTTAATTCAGAGATTAATGGAGAGCTTCTGACTTTTTCACAATCAAAGCTCATTTTAAAACGTGTTTTTAAAAAAATGAAATCCTTCTGCCTACTACTACATTTCCCATAATCCTTAGCGCTGTATCTCAATTAACGTTACGTCCAGACAATCAGGGTTCTGTTGTGGTTCAGATTGGCAAATATTTTACACTAAAGCTATGCAGGGGGTTAAAAGCATTAAGGTTTCAAATTAAAACCTGAGTTGAACGGCGGGTTTTTCTTCTTCTCTCCAGCGGTCGCCATCTTGGCTACGAAGCGGAAACCATCAACGTATTCAGTGAGACAATAAAGGACACGTCGTCAGATGATGAGATTATACCCTAAAATAATAACAATAATAGTGCTACCAAAGACAAGTCTTACTTGGATTAAACAATTAATTTATGGTTTACATTTTTTCTGCTACAGTTGCGACAGAAACCGGATCAAGGTCGTTACTACATGTTGTTATCTGAGCACGGATCACGTGACTCAATGCCATTTTCATTATGTTCAGAATACGTATGTTGGTGTTGGTTCGGAAAAAAATATTCAATTATTAAAAAATATAGCCAAAAAAAGTGTCATAACGATAACACGTTCGATGGAAGTCTTATGGGAAAAGTCAATGCACACATGAAAGAGATGATTTGGAAATGGAAAAAAAAAAAAAAAAACACTGAATGAGAACTAGTTTATTTTTATCTGTATGAACTGAAAAATAAGCTGGTTTGGTGGGTGACGTCATTTCCGGGACGTGAGTCAGTCTTTTGTCTTTGTTCCACAACCATTTGGTTGAATTCGAGTAGCAGTTACGGTTGTGCAGAACACATTTGACTTCCAATATGGACAGAAAGGGGCCCATTAAAAAGCTGCAGGCACCTTTTATGAGATTACGCTGAAAGCCGGCAGAAAGGAGGCAGAAGCAGAAGTGGAGCTTCAGCTCTCCCCCACCACGTCCGTCCAAAAATAGTTTCACATATTCTGAGTATGAACATGTACAACACAATCCCTGTACAGCACGTCGGGCATTCGGAGCAGCGTATCAAGCCTCTGTTCTCTTTGTTGAGATAAATGTATGACTCTGTTATTGTGGGAAGCTTCGACGTTCATGTTTTCACCTCAACCATCACCAGCATGCGTGTTTTCAAATCCTCAACGTATCTGCTCTTCTGGGAAACAGAATATTTGTATCACGGACTGTTTATAAAGGTGGACACGGACTCCAAATATTAAAAGTGAAGCCAACGCTGAAGATGCTGTAGTCTGCTTTTTATCCAACGACAATCAGGAGACGACGCCACAAAGCCAGATTGTATTGAAGTCTATGGGAAATGTCTTTCAAGTCGACTGTACAACGTGAGGTTCAGTTCTTAAATGGGGAGAGCAGACCATAAAGTAGGAAAAAAAAAAAAAAAAAAAAACCAACACAACACAAGATAGTGACTAAATACAAAACAACAGGTGACTTCACAGCGGTTGACACACGTGAAGAAGTGAATGTGGATCAAACAAATGGCTCAGTTAAGAAGAAAAACTGAGGAAAAGTCAAGGACAGTGAAATACTACTGGGATGAAGAGTGAGGTCTGTCTGCATGTGTCTGTGTGAGTCACGCTGATGGAGCAACAAAGACCTGCGCTGTGCGTGTGCCCATGTGGCGTGGGTGTCCATGCATTCATTATTGTGCGTCTTCAATTGCTTGCAAGACACAGTTGTGGGTAGTACTCGTGTATGTTGTGTGCATGTGTTCCAGATGTGAGTTGAGGTGACAGCTAACATAATAGGATCAGCTGCAGCTGCACAGGGCATTTATCTGCCCCGCGTCTTTGTCCTTTCTGCAAACTGCACATGCAGTTGTGTAAAATGAACAGTAAAATGAACCGATGCAGGAAAGAGACATCAAACTTCCTTCCAATACAAATTTCCTATTTTGCTTTTATTTTCTTTGATTTAAAGCTTTTGATAATTGATATAAGCTGTCACCAACGTCTCCTAAACACGGCACAGATTCACGACTTGCTCCCTCTGTGAAATCTGGATGCATGACCAAATGGGCCCTCATGCATGCACAGCTGACACAGAGAGAAAACAGGATTCAAATAGACCACAAAGTGAGCAAAAGAGAAATCAGCTGCGGTGAAAAAGAAGCAGGTGGCAGGGAGATGTTGTGTCTCGGACCTGTCACAGGTTTGATTTCAGGAGCAGCCAAGTCGTGTTCCGTCTGAAGGAGTCTGTGTGTGTTTTCTCTAATGCTGGATCTTTGACTTCACGCTTCACAAAAATAAATAAAAAATAATAACAATAATAAAATCTGCGACTTAATGATTAAAACAGGAAATACATTCTGTTGTGGAGGCTTGTAAGTGTGTCCAGTTATCTTGTCTTTGCAAAAATTCTTTACGTTCTTCAGCAACGCTCTGCTTTACATCAGTTCATTCAGCCTCTAATTCCTCCAGGTTAGTGATCCAGTGAAAATATTTTACTTTAAATTGCACTAACTGAAGAAACTACCTTAGAAAAAGTTAAATATTTACAGCAGAATGAATATCACAGTAAATGATATCATCACGTGTCTGCTGTGTTTAATATTTAAAATTATATAATTATGTTAATTTTTAGTTTTAGGTAAAAGTACTATTGCCATGAAATTATTATTATTACTATTATTAACATTTTACATTTAGGATGAGAAATTGATTTATGTATTCATTCATACATTCATGTGTGGATATATATGAATCAAATTACTCAATACAGGTTACTTTTTTAGATTTAAAAATGGAGTTTATGTATTTGTGCAGATCAGACGTGCTCTCTGAGCTGATCGATCCTGTGCGAGGCCTTTGTGTTGTTTATCCATCAATAACAGTCAATAGGAGCCTCTGGGTATTCCCTGGACCGTGCTCTTTGAAATCAATCCGCCTCGGACCTAAAACACCGACGGGGTTTTCTGGTCCCAAGTGGGCCGGCCTGCTTTAAAATGCACCGTGGGCAAACTTTCTGCGCAACACAACAAACAACTTAACACCTAACGTCACAGCTCAGCCGGCGGTCTGCATCAGTGCGCTGATGAATGAGTAACCATGGCAACAGTGACTTCCCTGGCTACTTGAATGGTCAGACAGAAGGACAATGACTGAGCGTTTGTACTCATTAGGGAAGTCAAGCTAACAGGTTTCCCACTTTTAACGCTAACGGGGGAAATGCTGGATTCTTTATTTTTCTATATTTTTGAATAGCATTTAATATTCAGAGCCTGAAGCTCATAAATTATCCATCAAGTCTTAGCTTTTGATTCTGAAGGTGAACTTCACCCAGGCTAATACAAGCCCATCCACGGTGAAGCCCTGAGGAGGCTGCAGCCGTCTGTCCGTTACCTGCGTGTCCGTTTTGAGCAGCAGCAAACAAGGCAGAGGTTCGGTTGTGGTGGTGGTAGAAGTGGGGTGCTTGGTCAAGATGGTTGGGCTTGTTCTCCATGGCGGTGGTAGAGGTGATGTCGGTGGACATGGTGGTGGTGGTGGTAGTAGCAGAGGAGGAGGAGGAGGAGGAGGTGGTGGTGGTCGGGTCTGGTTGGTTAAGCAGCATTGACAATAAAGTGACATTTCCCTGGGAAGCAGCTTGGAGGAGCAGGGGGCGCCCGCCGTCCAGGGCAGCAGGCCCACCGCCACTTAGAGAGGAGACTACGGAGGGACACCAGCCTGCAGGAGGAGGAGAAGGAGGAGCAGGAGCAGCACAGGTTAAACCAGGAGGAGGGAGAGCAGGAGGGAGAGGAGGCGATCTAGAAGTGCTGAGGACGGGAGAGGAAAGAATGGAGGAGGCGGACGGGTCGGAAGGGAAGGAGACAACACTTCAGATCCAAACATGTCGTAGTCCAGTCTCTTGTGTCAGAGCAGCAGGTGAACCAGGTGGGAAGTCAGAGCTGTTCGTGAATTTACATGGCTGGTTGCTAACAGGCTAACAGCTAAAAGCTTCTGTTGTGCAGCAAGCAATCTTCAATACTCCAACGTGTAGCGGAGAAAACACACTTCAAACACGTCAGGCTGAATTTGAGGGAAACGTGAACGATACGAGGAAAAAGAATTAAAAGAAAAACTTATTAATGTTATTTTGATGTCTGTGTTCACCCTGGATGACCTGGGATTGGCTTCACCATCCCCCTCGATCCAGAAACGGATAAGAAGGAGAAGAATGAATGAAGAAGCCGTACACTTTTCTCTTAATCCTGTCTGAGAGGAAATTATGTTACTAACAAATCGGTGGAATTAAAGGCAGGTTTAGTGGAGAACTGGTAGGACGACATACTGATCCTTTACTTCAGGTTCAGCTGGAACTAATCCAGGATAACTGTGGTTTTATAAACACCAAACACTAAATCCAAGTGAGGCCTAAAAGAAAATTACATTTCATTGTCTTCTTATTTTGTTTAATTTAATCATTGAATGTTGACAAATGCATGTTTTGAAGAATGCCTATTAAACTGAACTATTTCAGGTATATTTCTCAGCATTTTAAAAACAATTCCTTGAAATTCAACCGGACGTGTTTAGTGGGTTCGGACCCATCATTGGGTTTAACAGAGTTCAGAGTTTTAAAGCAGCATAAAGGAGTGCTAAATAGAAACCAGACAAATAATGCACTAAACTCAGATTTTCAGATTCCCAATGTTGTCATCATTGCTCTGGAAATTTTGGGTTTAATTCAAACCTTTTCCAGACTTCTTGTAACGGTGTTGGATTAAATCAGTGTGTGAAGCATCCTGCAGCCGGACAAAAGAGTCTGTCATCACATCGGATAACTGACAACATGATAGATGGCATTCATCTTTCAATACAAGCGTTCACCCACATTATTCAGACATTATGGACACATTATTTAGTTGGGTACTGTTTCAATTCCAGAGCAATGCTTTAACTGATTACACACAGCAAACAGATTAAATACACAACAAGGAAAAGTTCTAACTACTAAACCAACAACTTTACAAAAACTGTAACTAAAGCGTTACGGCTCTACTGAGAGCTGATGTGCCAAAGTCTAAAGCTGCTACTTCAGTTTGTAAAC
Source organism: Echeneis naucrates (assembly GCF_900963305.1). Classification (NCBI taxonomy): domain Eukaryota; kingdom Metazoa; phylum Chordata; class Actinopteri; order Carangiformes; family Echeneidae; genus Echeneis; species Echeneis naucrates. Next base: position 1,694,454 of record NC_042526.1, on the reverse strand, counting down.
CAGTTTTTTTTATGGGTTGAAAATTAGTTAAATTAGTTAGAAAAAGGGAGAACAAAGAGTTTGAGTGCAGACATTTGTCTCACAGAACAGAAAAAATATGTAGCGTGTAGAAAAAGTGCTGCAGGGTATCTCAAGGACAAGGATCGCAGCCGCCATTATGGTTGTACCAGAAAAGTACAAGGGCTGCAAAAACGTGTCTGGCAGCAGAGGGGTGAGATTGTTCCCTGGCTGGAAATGCTAATAAATAAGTCTTGGAAGTAACAGAATAGGATTTATCCCCCACAAGTGAGCAACGGCTTTATCGGACCTGCAGTCAAATTAAATTACCTCTGAAAGGCTTAAAATGCTTTTCACCCAATCCTTAAGAGAGAAATCTGACTTTTAGCCTTCATAATGTCCTTTAATACCAATCTCCTGAAATGGCCATTACATTATTAATGGCCACCATCATCAACTCAGAGCAGCAGTAATGTAAAGTCCATAAAAGATATTTTTAAATTCTGCGAACTACTTAATGTTGGCACTGCTTCGTTTAAATACAATAGGTTATATTAAGTATATAAACCAGCGCTGTCTCTGCATCGGAAAAGTGGCATGACAGTTAGCTAGCTGGTTAGCAAGCTAACTTCATTTGATGAAAGTAACAGGTAGAAGCAGCAAAAACAAAAACCAAAATAACTGCTTTCCATCTCTGGGTGAAGTTTGGCTGTTAATGCTAACGGTGGCTATGAAGCAATAGCTAAACTTACAAATAGTTCTTTTTACATTTTACTTTGTTGGCAACCTTAGTTATCCAAAGAGACAGTGCAGCTTTAATGTGTTTCACATCCGGGAAACATCTGCATGCAAAGAACAGGAGGAGTTTTAGAAGTTCAACATATTCAACAGGTATATTTAAGGACATTTCCAGTTTATTACCAACTTCATTTTGCTCTCCGAAGTTTCAGTAACGTGATTAACAAAATTTGAGAGTCAAGAAACCAACAGTAAGAATACCTTTAATGTTGGTAAGGATCTCTGTGGACACAACCACAGTAAGTAAAGTAGATTTGAATTGAACTGAGAATTTTTTGTATGAACTGTGATGCAAGTAAAAGATCTGATAATCTCTGATGTCAGGAATGAACTATGTTTTTTTTAGTGAGGCCATTTTTTTTTTCTGCTGACGGCATTATGGGCCAAATTCAGAGATAACACCCAGGTTGTAATAAACTGGCATTATTCTTAACTCATACCACACAAGTACAACCAAGCAAAGCACAACAAGCACATCCAAAGATGTAATGTAAAGATTTATATCAAAAGGACTCATACAGAGTGCCGTCGGTAACACAGGAAGGACAAGTTGATGAAAGCTAACACAGGAAGAGTGCAGGAAGTGGAAAAGTGGCCGTGGCATGCTAACGGAAAGGGAAGAGGGGAAGGGAGGGCAAGAGCAGCCTCTGGCATCAGCTTCAGAAAGGATAGGGGTTACTGGTTACTGAAGGCCCACAAACCAGCCTGAGAACCCAAGAGGGGAATATCTGGTTTGCCTCAATCCACCCTGACTTTTTCCTTCCGAGACACAGCTAACCAACCGATGGAAAAATGTGACCACCTGGGAGACAAAAGTGTCCAGAGCGAGGACATGAGAAGGAGAGGTGAGTAGAGAGAATGCAGCGAGCGACATCGGATCTACCACAAACCGAACTGACCCCAGTGCTATTCTGCGTCGCATTCCTGCAGTAAGACCGGATTCGCGGTGACCTGATCACTATGCTCGGCTACGCTAGGCTAGCATCAACCGTGGAGAGACAGCGGGAGAGGAGAGGCAGAAGAGCTGGAGGGAGACGGAGCACAGAGGAGCCCCTTTACCTGATGCTGTTGCCAGGGGGCTGCCTGCTGAGGCACGGGAGCTACGGGAGGATGGAGCGCTAATGGAGGAGGAGGAGGTGGTGGAGGGAGGGTTTATGGAGCAGGGGCTACTGACAGTGGTGGCGGGGCTGATGACGGGGGGGCACTCTGCACATGCTGCTGCCGGCTGCCGCTGAGGGCCCCGGCTGAGCCCCGGAGAGCGGGACTGGGGGCAGGCACCCACCTGAGAGGCAGTCAGGGCTGGGACCAGGTCCAGGGCGGGTTTGGGTGGCAGCTGGGGCGTGGCGGGTTTTAACCCCGCCCCAGGGGAACGGCTGCTGTCCCCCACCACCTTGATAGGTGGGTGAGGAGGAGAGGGGGTCTGGGAAAGCCCTGGCTTTTTGGGAGGGATAGGGGGAGGGTTTCCCCGGTCGATCCTGGCCACCGTCGGCGACTTGAGGCCAATGGGATGGCTCAGGCGGCTGGGAAAAGGGCCTCCTTCTGAGGCAGAGTGAGGCAGACCTGGACGCAGGGGTCCGGCGCCTCCTGCCGGAGGGCTGGTGAAGCGCGACAGAACCTGCGTGACGGTGTGACGGGCTTGCTGCTTGGCGGCAAAGTTGTCGCGGTTAGTGGGGGACAGGTCACGGGCCGGTGGACTCTGGGACGCTGTGCCATTTTGGTCCTGTTCCTGGAACTTGTAACGGGCCGCCTGGACACGGGGGCTGAGCCCGGTGGGTAAGCCGTGGGGGGGCTGGCCCTCTGAGCCATTCTCTGTCTGTGCCAGCCCTCCTGAGCTGCTGTGGACGATCCCCCGGCCAGACGTCTTTGGCAGACTCAGGCCGACATAGTTGGCAGGGGTTGGTTTGACGGGTATGGTGAGGGGTGTCTTCTTGGGGCCCTCCACCTCAGTGGGGGGCAGGTCCGTTTGGCAAGACGCCGTTCGAGAGCTGATGGGCTCTGTGGCTACGGAAACAGATGTCAGGGGTTTAGGTTTGGGTGGCGTGCTGGTGGCAGCAGCAGGTTGGGCGACAGCAGCATCCTTCCCGCCGCCTTGTTCAGTCCTGAGCTGCTCCACCTGCTGCCGCAGACTCTGGCTCTCAGCCTCCTCGCGGCCCAGCCTGGCGCGCAGCTGTTCCCGTTCTGTATCAAACTCGGACAGCTGTTTCTCCATCTTGGCCTCCATCTGTTGGCTGCGCTGCCGCTCGGTGCTTAGCTCCTCCTGCAGCCGGCCAGAGGTGCGACTCTCCTCGTCCAGGCGTGCTTGGAGTTCGTCGAAGCGCTGCGACTCCTCGACCACCCGCGTGGCGAGCTGCTTACACTCTCGGACCAACATCATGACGATGTGCTTGTTCTTCTCTCGTTCATCCTTCAGCTGCGCCGTCAGCTTGCGGTGCTCCTGCTCCAAACTCTGAAGCTGCAGCTTCTCCATCTCCAGCTGGAAGAAACATGAACACAGTGTCAGGTGTCTGTTGCACAAATCAACGGGTACCTAGAGATCAAAACGTGGGTGACTTGTGCTTGTTGTCGATTCCCTTCTGTTACAGATTTATTAATAACTGATAACTAATAACTGACACATTTATCTTTTCTTTTCGGAGCATCAGCGATCAAACCACAAGCTCCATGAACATCATCGCCATGCCAACTGTCTGTGATACACTTAGCATATATCATCCATCACCTGCATAACACAGGAAACCGGGAGCACAAACACGTATTCCTGCCATCTCTGTATTAGACAGAAAACATCTGCTTGGATTTCTCTGTAATGGAACTGATCATATCAGTTTTTAGTCACTAAGCTGAAGAGAGATGAAATGACCAAAAGGAAATCAGATGGAAGGAATGAACTTGATTTAATGGGCAGGCAAGGAGGATCGATCAGATGAAAATCTGACAAAGACCAAACCTTATTAATGAAAGAGTCTGATTTATCTATTCGAAGCATCACAGCCTCTTCAGGCGTTTCATGACTTGTCAGCGTCACGGCCTCTATATCTGGAGCACCGCTGCTATTGTTAGCTCGGTGCTGGATACATGGAGGGTAACAAGGCTTAACCCGAGGCTCCCCGCCCACTCCCCAAGACTTCGCCGCTCTAACAAGCCTTGAAACAAAAGAGTCGACAACCTGCTGCCCTCGTCGCAAACTAGACCCCCTTCCTCTGCTCCTCCGCCAGCCTGACTCCAAACCATCGGGGAGAACATGTGAGCACCAGCTGATGCTGCGGAGGAGCGAGGGAGGCGTGGAGGGAATGCCAGTTGTTACTCAAAAGGAAGTGCTACGGCGAGCTGCTAATTGGGTGAGGATTATGTCTGTTGTAAATCAGCCTCAAAGCCTCCGGAGAACAAAGTCAGAGATGCTGTCGTGGTGGAGACTCGCTGGGCAGCTCAGACCAAAACCAGACAGGATTAAGACGAGTTTATAAATCGTGAGTGGCAATTAAATTCAGCAAACACTGACACCGCTGTGACACAAAGGCACAGTTGGGAAATCCTCTAAAATGGTGCCGACAGAAGTGCTCACTGGATCGTCAAAGCTTTTCGCCCGACCTTGGAGTGTAAGCGGATTGATAATTCCAACTGCTGTGTGGGCAGATTTTTTTCAAAAGACTTCAAGGAACAGCAACTTTTTTGGACCAATCTGAGCTACTTTCCGTAGAGAGGAGTCATCGGACGTACCGAGCGAGACGATGTTGGGTTTGGCTACTTCTGACATAAACAAGCTTCTAACTTTCCCCCCGTGCGATAATATTTTCACTTCCAAATATAGCAGAAATAACAACAGTCTTTGTCTTTAACTCATGTTGTGTATTTGCTGATGTTATCAGGCAACTTTGTGGTTATAAAATCAGTTAACTGGCTGCATTTCTGTCGCTATTTTAAACTTTTCCAACTCTCCGACAAAACAGGAGGAGGAAAACATGGAAATGAGAAAAGCTTCGTTAAAATACTGCAAACAGAAAAAGAGCTTAAATCTGCTGACACCAGTCTGAATCTGAAAAAGCCCCACCATGAGTCTGACCCCCCCCCACACACACACACACACACACACATCAGGAGCTGCTGAGTCATCTACAAACAGTAGCAGCCTCCTAACTCTCCGTACAGTGTAAATACAGACAGATACTCTCCAACACCGCTCCCCTTTTCATGAACCTGGATTAGCAAACTCTAAATCTACGGTTCTCCAGTTGGCCACGTGCAGACTGACAGCATGACACCAGCCAACTGTTGATTTTCTTACGACTCGATGTTCACAACGGATTTAAAGCAGGAAGCATCACGCTACAACTTATTCTGACTGTTTTCAGTTTTTTTTTTTGTTTTTTTTTTTGATGGATGAGCCTCCAACTTCTTCTGCAGAGCTTCTATGCGGCAGTAATTCGTCTGCACTGATCTCATTAAACTCAAAAGAAATGTGTGCACCGGGAGTCCAATCTTTGCTCCTGCTTAAAATAATAATGACATGAAACCATTTTCCCAGGAATACCTGTGGTAGCACCGTTGCCCTCCGGACTTGAGATCTCCCACTGTCTAATGAAATATTTAAATAAAGATTACAAGGCGGGAGAAAAAAGAAAGATCCATCATGAGGGGATGAGGGAAGGAGGAAGCATGAGGAGGAGGAGACAGCGGTCGGGGGACTATTTTAGGAAAAAGGAATTTCAGCAGCAACAGTCGCGGCCTTGCTTCCAATTCCAGCCTCACAACACCAACATCTGACGACACTCACAAAAGCTCGCAAGTACAGAATTGCTTTGTCGTCGTCATCGTTGGCGTAACAGAAGAGGGGGCAAGACTTGAATTCTGAATTCATGACTGATTCATGCAGGAGATGAGGCAGAGAACAGGGGGGTGTTTCATTACGGCTATAAACCGATTGAGTGTGTTATGTACAGACGCCCGCCCGCCTTCAGCTTGCCTGACGCCTCATGGATAATTCAGCAGCTTACTCACAGGAGGACGACAGGAGTGGAGACGGATGGAGAGGACAAAGATAGCGCTGACTGTCCCGGTGAAATCCACTCTACCCGGCAACTAGAGCGCCCTCCGAGTGCTCCGAGCTCGTGACTTTCAGCCGTGTTGGTTCTGAAAGGTTAAAGGCGACAGCGTCATGCCCTGCCGGTGACCGTTCAGCTACGACTGGGCAATCAGCGGCGACACGGGCGATTTATTCTGCGCTGAAGAGGGTAAACTGTTGCTTTTGTTTTATTTTCTCATTCATTTTAAGGTCAAATCAATCAAATGCCTCTCAAGGTCAAAACATTCTGGCAGCGCTGTCTCCACCCCCAGAAAACAGCATTCCTTTAGCGTTTTTTCCGTTTTTTTCGTGGAGGATGCTCTGATGAAGACAGAGAACATCACCCAGGGGTTTGTCAACTGATGTTTTTAAAGCCTTGAGTTTGCAATTTTGCCATTTTTATTTTGTTTTAGAAAGTCTACGTTCCTCTAAACGGGCCGATTGCTTTAAAAATCAACATCATGTTGAGCTGGCACGACACAATCTGACTGAGTCGTCCTCTGATGGTGGTCACATAGAACAGATGTTTGAGACTCTTTATTTTTGGTTTCACTTTATTGACCCAGACACAACATCCAGTCCTGCAGTCAGTCTGTGGTCCAGGTTCTCCGCCTTAAAAAGACGATGCCACAATTAGCTTTAATCTTCCATCCTCATCCTTGGAGCCAAATCTCTCTCTCTCTCTAAGAGAATGGGGTTATTAAAAAAGATACAACTTTATTCTCCAATCTAAGTGAACAAAAACATTTTGGTCCAACTCACCAGCGTAGTGTGTGTGTGTGTGTGTTCACACACTGATACACAAACTCTATTTAACCAGCTTTCCTTTGAAAACAGCCAACTCCTACCTCGCCCTTCCTTCCTTCTTCCATAGCTCCATCTGTATGTGTGTGTCTGCGGTTACACAGCTTCAGCTTGGCTCAAAAACAGTATCATCTCTGTTATCACAACAAGGTTCAGGTACAGGACACACACACACACACACACACACGGTGTTTCCTCTATTACTCACCCACGGTCATTCTGCCAGCCTCACAACCAAACACTTTGACACATCCATATTCCTGAACAGGGACGGAGAAAAAAAATGGGACAAAGCCACAGCAGACATCTGGCTGTCCAGTTAATGAGAGCCACATAATCCTAAAGACACAAACACACACACACACCGTCAGCCATCCAAAATAGAAATGACACACCAGAATTAAGTTCACACACACACACACACACACACACACACACACACAATGTTGCTCCAATCCTCATCATCTGATGCTCAAGCATATACTGAAAATATCAACACGCACAGGAAGACAAATTTCCTCCATCGACTTTGTGCTGCAGATATTTGTGAGTAAATAAACACAATCTGTGGTCGGACAGGAGATGGTGTAAACACAGACCACGTCTTAATCTGACAGCTAATTTTACATCAACACAAACTAATCGATGGCGCCTTTGGCTCTGTAGGAACTCCGGCTCTGCTGTCGGTGCAACACGAGCGCAGCAGGATGATCTTTTGGGGACAATGCATCCCCCTCTCGGTGTCTTACCCTCTTCTGGCGGCTCTCGGCGGCAGCCAGCTGGGCTGACATGCGTTCCTGCATCTTCCTGCAGTGCGCCATGACGGCCTCCAGGACAGAGATGGGGCTGGAGCCCAGAGGCCGCCGTTCGGCGTCTCCTCTGGGGACGCCGCATTCAAAGTCCCTCTGAAGAGCCAGGAAAGGGTCGGTCAGGCTGTAGTGTCCGTACCGCTCCTGGAGGAACACCTCCTTCCTCTGGGCCTGGAGAGAGAAGAGGGAGGAGGTGAAGATCAGTTTTAATCACATCAAACAGTCTCAGCTCCAGATCTCCTGGACGTCATTCATACCAGCCCCCCCATTTCTTCCCACCACCCGCCTGTCCGACTCCACCACCACTCAGCACTGCAGCAGCCGCGGCCGCTCTCGGGTTTCACAGGCAGACGGAGGTGAGGGATCAAGTCTTTTGAGCTGGTTACTGGATAATGTTGAGCTGGGTGTCACAGACCGGACCAGGTATCATCATGGGTTCATTCAAGGTCCGGACCGGCTGACAAAAATAAAAATAAATTAAAAGAAGCGAGATGAGCAAAGAGCCTTCAGCTGCACAGCTGCACCTTCTAATGTTCATCATTCATCTTCCAACTTTGGAGAATGTAAACAGATTCATGTTCAGCAGATGTTTGGGCAGCTCGGCATGACAAGCATCGCTTTTACATCTAAAAAAAAAAAAAATGAAAACAAACAAACACACGAGGGAAACGTAACATTGGCAGAAAGTGTTCAGCAACATCCTGGGGGGGGGGACTTCAGGAACATGAAAATCAAATCAAATCTGAGCACTCAGCAGTCCATTCAGACACAACTGAAACAAAACCATGACAAAGACACACACTTTAAGAAGAAAATCTGTAATCCAGAAACTGTACAGTTCACGTGTAGGATATTTAAACTTGTACAACAATGTAACAGTAGAACTGAACTACTCTTAAACACGAAGAGCAAACTGATTTACTGATAATTTGTTGTGAGTTAAAAAAAAACACAATTTAAGTGTAGTTAATTTGGCAGATGGTGGGATGGTGAGCGCCTGCTGCGTTTTATTTTCACTGCAAACGATGACAGTAAAAATCCGGCGAGTGGAGCTCGGCAACAATAACACCTGCTCTCAATCATCCTGACCGCTCGCTGTAATCCAACGGTCAAATAATACCCGACCGAAACCAACTTGGCTGCAGCACGGCAGCTGCGCCGAGACCAAAGCCTCTGACCATAAGTGGTGGTGAGAGACTACAGCGCACAATCTCCAGACACAAACTCAGGCAGAGAGCAGACTGCAGGAGGAAGACGAAGAGGATTCTCTGCTGCAGAAATTCACCGATGATTAAATCACCGAGCTGCAGGAAGCGCTCCAGTTTTATCGTGAAAGGTGAATGAAGGAGCAAAAAGCATCTTACAAACTACAAACCCGCTCTTCCGTCAACGCCGCTGAACAAGCTGTTAAATAACAAGTTTATTTTAAAGAACCATGATTCACATCTACCGGCGACAGAAGGCTGGTGAGGGAGGAATATTTAATAACCGGGCGAGAGACGTTTGAGATGAAGTGTGGAGGCGAGAAAGGAGACAAAGCGCCAGAGAGTGAATCAGAGACAAAGAGGGACAAGCGACAGGAAGGTGCTGAGAGACGCTTTGCCAAAGAAGGAGATGAAGAGAGTTTGGAAAGTCAAAACGCGCACACACACACACACAAAAAAAAAAAAGAGCACGAGTGTCAAGATTTATAGGTGAATCCCGGGAAGATGGAGGCAGCGGTTGATGCCGTCGGCCAACTGGGAGCAGGCCAACATCAACACACACACCACCACGGAAAGGTGTGTGCAACAATACAAAGATGATTCAGTTGGTGAAAACCGGAAAAAAAACCAGCGAAAACTACGACTGAAGGAAAATGTTTCTTTCTTCCTGCTCTTCTGTCTTTGTGAGGAGACTCGTTGACATAATCAACCCTCAAAATGGGGAAATTCAAAGCAAAAACACCATCGGCTATCACTAAAAACCAAGAAAAACTCAGTGATGAGAAGATGGAACCGGGAGTTCTTTAGTGTCTTTGTTTAGAAAAACAACAATAATTCAACTGCTGAGCTCTAAACACAACAGCAGGCGCCTTAATCTCCAGTAAGCAGCGGAGGCAGCGTCTGCGCAGAGCTCCAAAGTAAATAATCAGGACTGATGCGGTGCCATCTTTAAATTGGCCTTCGGCTCGTCGGCTCTTCCTGTAAATATTTACGCAGCGGCGGAGACCAGGCGGCCGGCTGCTGCTCGTCTGGACCGTCGCTCATCAGCGTTGAAGTGGTTTACTTCACAAATACCAGCTGATATCGTGTATACACAACATGTGACCCTGCTTTGATTCAAAATGACGCCTTTAAAATTGTTTAGTTTCATATCCTCACTCATGAGTAGCTGAAGCTCATTCCCATTAGGCAGAGTCAGACCTTGCACCTTATTCAACTGCACTTCCTGTTTGCCAGGCTCAGAGGTCAGAGGTCAGAGGCCATCCTATTAAAGGCTGAGGGTTATAGCCAGAGGAGCTAAACCCTCCCATCAGCTGTTGGACGCTGGGAATCCCCGAGGCGCCATCGATCCACCGGATCAATCGGCTGTCACGAAAGGAAAGCCTCATTATGCACTCCGGCTTGTTATGGTTTGTAACATGGGCTTTTATTTTGTATTTCTGCATTCAGGTGAACTTTTATTATGAAAAAAAAGTCAGTGCCAACTGCCGATCTCTTTATTAAATTTAATCCAGGTTTCGATCTGAATACAGCAGAGAAGGCTGATGAGTGTTTAACTATGATATCATCTATTCATTTCTTTTTTCACTACTTTAACCCACAGACTTTGGGCTAAAAAGCACTCAGATTATATTGAAGTCTATGGGAAAATGCCCCTCCTCCTCCCTGATTTATCAGCTCAGTAAACGTTTTCCTGATGAGTTTATGGTTCAAGTTCTTCAAAACAACATGATGCTCGTTTTGAAAAGTGATGCTCCCACTTAGAGGAAAACAGACCAGAAAGCAGGTGATGCAAAAACAAAAACAAGACGGTCGACAGCCCTGTTTTATATTTCAATGTTGTGTTTGTCAGATTACAACAACAGCTACAGCATTTTATTACATGACAGTTCATTAGCTGATATTTCTGATGTCTCCATTATGAGTGACAGGCCACAGCTGCCACTGCTTAAAACCAATTAAATACGATGTTTACCTGCTGGTTTGGAGGAGAGGGGGGGTAATGTCAGTATATTTACAAGGGAAGCAGCAGTAACTCTAGTATTTACAAGTGGAGCTGCGGCCGAGAGCTCCCGGCGAGATCTCAGTATTATTAGCATCAACCTTTACAGGCATGTTGTACTCAGTGGGTGAGAGGGTTCAGGGAACAGAGCCAGAAAAAGAGAGAGAGGAGGGAACCAGTGATGGATCGCTGCAGGAGAAGGTGGAGACAGGTGGAGACAGGCGAAGGAGGCGGAGGATGCTCAGTGTCCTCCACGCAAAGCGCATCGCCAATTTAAGGTTTAATGAACTCGCAGCAGCCATTCGAGGCGCTCGCAAAAAAACGTGGGAAAACTGGAAACTGCGGAAAGGGGGAGGGGCCAGGAGAAGGGGTCCGCCCCCAAATAACAGGAAGTACACGAGAAAAGACGCTTTCTTTAAATCTACTGAAGCACAACAATGAACAATGAATCACAACTGCAGCTCAGCTCCTGATCATCACAGCGGCGCTTGGAACAAATTATCTGAGTGTTGATGATCTTCAGTCATCGTTGGAATAATGATATCATTATCACGAGCTGTTCTCTAGAAGCTAAAGCGGTTCCAAATCATTCCAGTTATGATTTATGAATAAATGAATAAAGTTTAACCAAAAATTGGGTTTTATGGGATGGGATGAGTTCCTGTATCTACAATAAAATATTCATAAAAGAAACCTTAGCTTGAATTAAATGATAAATCCAAAACCACGAACTCGCTCATCTAATTCAAGTGCTGCTATTTAATTTCAAGGCACCTTTAAACATTGTGCTGACTTGATTTATTGGTTATGAAGTTCAAATTTAAATTCTGGTGAAACTTGGTTCAGATAAAATAGTGCTGCAGTTTAGTGAGTTTTTTTTTCCCCCCTTTGGACGTTTTAAACATTTGGATCAAATTAAATGAAATCAATAATGAAAGTTAAAAAAAAAAAACAAATCAGTTCCAGCTTTTGTTTAACCACAAAACAACAACAAAATAAATACGGACACCACAGAAATCTGTTTTTCCAACTGGTGAAGATTATGTAATGTTGTCAGATTATGTAACACAACTGTTGTGTTACTGTGACGATCGGGGATGTTTATTGGCGTTTAAAAGCACTGAAGGACAAAGAGTGTGTTACCGATACGACATGAATTCAGTCGTGCATTCAGCTCTCGGCTGAATGATGGAAATGTGTGGAGTAATCGGAGAGCCTGGAGGAGGAACACGATCGCAGCTGCTCAGCCAGAAGAGCTTTCTTGTCCAAACAGTCCAAAGTGATGCTGGTTTCCAGCTGCGGGGCTTTTAATCAACACTTCCTGTCAGCTGCTGTGCTGCCAGTTACGCCTTCGCTGCGATGACGCGGCCACGTCGATAAATGGATCTGTTGATCTGTGAGCTCCTGTTTCAGTCAGGTGGGGTCGGGTCAGCTTCACCCAGTTCACAACACCAATACCTGTTCTTTTATTATCTCAGAGCCGCGTTAAGAAACTCCCCTGGACTTTTTGGGAGTTTTTGCGTCTGCTTTGTGGCTAAGGTTAGCTTCATTCCTTTATCCGTCCAGAGCTGTTTCTAGAATGAAAAATAAATAAATCACAGTTTAAACTCTGATAAGTAACATTTTCTCCCACGACATCCGAATGACTTCATAAAATTGTGCTGAAATTATTACAAAAATCAAACGCAACAGCTTTCCCAGTTTTACTGCGTCCATATGAAAATGTTCATTCAGACATTTGTCGGATGACATAAAGCCACACTGAAACACTAGTATGGACGGGAAAGTGGAACAGGGATGTTTGGAGGTCAGAATCTCGGTCTCAAAAAACTAAAACTTTATGTGATTGTGGTCTTTCTTTTTTTTTTTTTGTAGAAAATGCACGATGAGCGCCGCCTCAGTTTCCGACTTCCACTCCGCCCCGAGCCGTCCGTCACATCCTGGCGATCACGGATCAGCACCATCGGAAATTTCAGGCTGTAAATGTGAAGAAATTAAACCTTGGCACGTCGACAGCCATGCGGCTGTTTTCGGCGCTAACCGACCTGATTTATGCTCCACTCCTGAGGTGGCTCCACATTGACTCCAAGCTCGATTTGGTTTTCTAGGTCAGAGCAGAGACGGGCTGCCAAACAGCAAATTAGGAGCCGGCACTGGCTGAAGAGAAGGAGGCGTTGGGGGGGGTGGGGGGGGCTTTTTAGATACAGTTCTGGTCTCAAGAGATATGGAAACCTGAACACAGCGTGGTGGGTGGATAGACCCTTTGGGATCTATGGCGGGAGTCCCGAGGCCCATCTGTCATTCACACTCATGCATGCACACCAATTAACCCATCTTCGCTTCGACGGGCATTCTCCCAAATTATCAGTCAGTGAGCTGAGATCTGCCCGTGACATTTAAACCCAATAAAGCACGGAACATAAAACTACACTTTCAACACTTAACGTGGTCGAGGTGTCACCTCCAGCTCACGGGGAAGCATTAAAAGATAAATAAATGAAAGGTAAAAAGTAGAGCGGCAACTAGAAGTCCGCTCACTTTATCCTCATAAGCTTTCTGAAATGTTAAAGAACAGTCAGCCAAACACACGTTTCAGTTTCAGACCCTCCAGAAAAAAAAATTGTTGTTTGTTGTTGTATGTTGTTAAAAACTGAATATTTCACCGACCTCAAATCTACCTGAAGCCGTCACTTTGTTCTGCTCTGCAAATCAAGACGATTCAAAAAGTGACTCAACAGTTAATGAATCTGAAAAATCCAACACTACCATTTCCAACTCCACCTTCCTGCCGCGCCCTCCTGGGGGGAGATTTGAATTTTTGAAGTTTTGAATAGAAAGACGAACCCGTTTGAACTCTGTGACACTTTGAACCGTCGACAGGTTGCGTAACTACGAGTGGTCGAAGCGGCTGCGTTCATCTTTTTCATCTTCCTGTTCTCCTCTCTTCATCTGTCCATCTCTCTCTGACAGTCTCTCCCGGGCGTTTCCCCTTTCTCCTTCTCCTCCCTTTCATCTCAGACTAATTTATCCCGTTTCTGCCTCGTCCTCCATTTCTCTTTGTCAAATCAAGTCGATTTCGACATGTTGATCCATCCGGCTGATTGCAGGTCAGACGCTCAGTCAGCTCTGGCTCAGATCTGATTCAGTGTTACACTAAGCACCAACCATCAGCACTGTGGAAACTGACTGAGATTGAGCCAACTTTTTTTTTTTTCTTTTTAATATAAATATCTTTCTCCCATTTTTAAGATGCTGGAGGTTTTTAAAGGAGCGGCGGAATAAAACCCAGAGGCCAAACATCCTGTGAGCTGCCGCAGCAACGTGCTTCTTAGTTATTTATTGTGGTGTTAAACGGCCGATTTGGCCCGTTCACCAACACAACAGTCAACAATCTGGAGCTGTCACGCTCACTGTAGCTCACGGAGGTAATCACGGTCCAGTTAAACGCCGTTTCCCACAGTCGTGATTCAGTCAAACGCAGACACAGGCTTTGTTCTGATGTCTTCCATTATTCACCGATAACTGTGGAAGGTCACGGCGTCACGTTGTCCATCAGTGCCGTCCGTCTGTGCTTTAGCTGGAGGGTGGGGCAGGTTCGGGTGGTGTAAGGTGGCGGCAGCAGAGGCAGAGCAGGACGGCGCTCCGGCTGTGTCCTGACTCAGTTATTGTCTTTATTCTATATCCTTATAAAATGAACATGTTTCTACTGTCCTGGAAATAAAATCCTTCATTGATGAATTAATTCCCCGCCGGCCGGAGCCACAAGACCTTTACACTTGTTTTTGTGGTTGTACACAGAAGCACAAACACACACACGCGCTCACACACCTTGACTGTTAATGTGTTACTATGCAGACTAGCGGCCCGAAGCGGTTATATTTCTTTTACCCAGAATCCCCCTTGATGGCAGCTTTCTCTCCTCATGTTAAATGAGCTCAGCTTGCAGCCTTGATGAAAGTTTGACGAAGCTCCAGATCCTGCACACACACACACACACACACAGAATGAGGCACCAAAACACAAACATACACACGAGGGGGACAAAACAAACGCACAAACTATAGAGCCGCATTCTCACAGCTTGAGGCCGAGTTTAACTGCTGTGTAGAAAAAGTAGTTTACCATCTAATGATAAGTAATCCTCATGTGAGGGAGAACAGAGACCCACTTTGTTCTGTCATGTGATGTTTCATCGGCGCACGCACACACACAGACACACTAACCGATGGTAAATCACAACGCCACGTTCCGTAGGACGTCCTCGCCCTCACGAAAACAATAACAGCCCCCAATGAAACAGCACAAATTGGGGAAATGCTTCAGAGCAAGGACACCACAAACACACACAGACACACACACAGCATGACTTGCAGCTGTGTGGACAGCTCTGCTACCCAGTGGAGTCAGCTCCTTGCAGCCTATTTTTATCCTTAATGCCACAGTAAACCAACACAGGCCTGCTGCTTGATTAAACCTCATAGTCCCTGCGGGCAGACGCACAAAAAGCCCCCCAACATCTGATAGGGCCGGGAGGGTCTTTATTACTGTGTGTGTGTGTGTTCGGGTTTGTGGAGCAGTCATGTGGATGCATATCTATTTTTCTGATTAAATGTGTGTCAGCACGTTATATCCGGCTGATTTAACTTCATGCTGGAAAAAAAAATCCTGCAAGCACAAAAACACACACACACACACACACACAAGCATGCAGATGCACAGTGGTCGACAAACCAAAAACTACAGGGGATTTTTATTGCTGGTTTGTGGATAAAAACAAAGTTTAAAGTAGAAGTGCACACACACACACACACCCCTCAGCACATGTAAACACTCGTGCACTAAAGCTGAATGTGTGTGTTGCCACCCGCTTGGCAAGAGAGGTGAGATGAAAAAGGCCGAGGTACAAGCCAAAGGGCTCGTGTCCAACCGCTCCTCTGATATCACACATCAGTTAAAAATCACAGAGCTCAGCAACTCTGAACACCTGACCACACACACACACACACACACACACACACACACACTAAAATAAATATAGAGCAGAAAACAACACCATCCTGCTCCAGGCAGGAAATAAAATCAGCTGGTAAAAGCTGCACTTTCACTATTTTACCAGAAATGACACAAACACACACACACACACACACACACACAAAAACCCAACAAACACAACAACAGAATGTCTCAGTGCGAGATCATCCTCCACAGCAGCCTGTAAATGAATACACAAAACACCACAGTGACAACAACCACCAAACCAAACTCTTTTTATAGAAGGTTTTGGTTGGGGCCGGCGATCAGCTGTCCAGAGAAGGGCGACGTGACGAGCTCCAACTTCACAGTTTAGACTCAAAACGAACCTCAGAACAAGTGTCCTGGTCATCACTTAACCATTTCAGATATTTCTAAAACATTTTGCCAGATTTTCTGACAATTTATAGAGAAAACGAACTGTGAAGATCAGCAGAGAAACCATCAATCACGACCTCAGGATGTTTAATATTAAACTGCACGGGAATATTTTAAAGATGAGGAGGCTGAATGTGTGCCACTTCCTCTGGACACATTCAGTGGAAACTTAATTCATGAAGGGGATAAAATGAAAACGCTGTGAAGCCTCTGTGTTCTTACAACCAGATGTTCGTAACATTGGTGATCTTTTGACTGAAGCTTCAAAGACGTGCTGGATTATAAGAGGGGGGAGAAAAAATTAAAGGAGTGCAAATGTGATGGAAGTGCAGAAAAGTAAGAGAAGAAAGAAGAAGAAGGTGAAGAAAGCTGACGTGGGAGGAGAAATCAAAAACAGGAATCAAAGAAAGGGGTCAGGTTTACTGAGGAACGAGAAGAAAAAGAAAGAAGACGCAGTCCGGGTCGGCGCCGGCGTTCCCTGAAGAAGAACCGTCTTCTGGGGAAGAAGGAGGCGGAGCTTAGGGAGGTTTCAGGTGGAGCTGAACGCAGTCAATGAGACGAGCAGCAGCGCGACGTGGGATGAAGATGGAGATAAAGAGTGAAATCCCAGCGACGCAGCCGCCGCCCACTCAGATAAATTAAGCAGCTTGGTGAGCGTGGGCACCGGGAACATTTCCTCCTTTTCCTCACACACTTTCTCTGATTCGCCAAGGAAATATTGACGGTTACCTGTTTGTCGAGTGTGCAGTTAAAACTGGTTACTGCTCAACCAGAGTGTTGTTTTAAAAGCCCTTCGAGGAGAAATAACCTCAAACATCACGTCTCCACACAGTCACATGTTCATTAGATCATAATTTCGCTTCCAGCTGCTCAGAAAATGTCAAACACACTGGGAACTATTGATCAGCCTCAAAAGGCCACTGAGCCACGACAGCGAACGGCCATCAGGTCACCTGACAGCCAGCTGAAATCTGACGTGAACTTTGAAGCAGGACAGTGAAGCTTTTAATAAAAAGCTTCTATTGAATCTGCTCTTTAGACCAGAGCACCTTTTTTAATCTTCGTGAAAACAGCCCAGCACTTCTCCTCTCCTTCTCTCTCTTTTTTTTTTTTCTGTCCTTGGCTCATAACCAGAATTTAACGTTACGTAATTTAAAATTAATTGTAATTCCAACCCGAGTCCTGGACCATTTCTTGGTAATGACTGTAAGTCTGAAAGATAGAAACACACATGCAGGACTAAACCTCCTCGGTGAGTCAACGTAGACTCGACATTCAGTCAGATCCTTCCTCCCGTCACTAAAAACCTCTAATGTACATACCAGGGCTTCCCATAAAGAGGCCACGCTGTAATGACGCGGCGCCTTCTGGCACCATTAAAAACAACATCTGAATCAAAACAGCCTGCGAAGGGCAGAATTACATCAACCCCCCGATGATGAAGGGCCGCGACGAAAAGGCATTTCACAGCTAATTTTTTAAATATGATTTAATGGATTGGCCGATTTCAGTCAAGTTATTTTTCTTTAAAATGTTAATGTTAAGTTTTCAACAACCAACCAAATGTGCCACAGACAAAGAGGATGGATTTAATATTCCCACAATATTACCTCCACAGAGGCAGCGCACCTTCTGACGCCTGTGTGATTACTGACTCTCCTGATTTCAGGACTGCAGATTCATTTGCTGTGTGTCAGTGGAAGTTGGTGGAGATCTGCTTACTCTTTAAACAACAACATGATTTTTAACAGATTCTCAATCAAAACTTTCATTTCACCGCTAATTTGGCATCCTGATTTTTTTTTTTTTTTTTATATTCCTGCCAATAAACTGCAGTTTTTTTTAAAGACATCTCTTCAGTTGCTTCTCGACGTGAAAGGCATAACTTTAATTTCAACCAACAGCAGAAATGTAAAACATGTCAACAAATGATTTCCAACAGCGACCCTTATTCGCTCTGCCATGGAGTGTTTTTAATGTGTGTTTGGATCATTTAACTCTTTCTGGGATCAAGCTTCATAATTATAGGCCTCAAATTATAACGCAATCATTTTCCAGTGTGACCGGCAACCATGTGCTTATGTGGGAAAGCACTCAGCTCATAGTTTCATAAAAAAAAAAAATTATATCATAATTTCTGGAGGATGGAATTTTACACACGTCAAGGTCCACCCCCCCAAAAAAAAGCTCTGGCACTTTGATCCACTCCTGCCGTGCGCCCGGTTGGCGAGGTGAGAACCGACTCTGGTGTGAAACGGAGAGTCAGCGACGGCAGGTTCGGCCTCCATCATCCATCGTGTGGCGAAGAGCTGGAACCGTCCGAAACAGTTGGTCCGCCTGGAGCCATCAGGGCCCCCGGAGCCCCGACCCATTCTGCTGATGAGCTCAGTGAAATGAGAGCCGACAATAAACTGCTGCGCTCCAGAACTGAAGCAGAAACGTATAATTATGCATATTGAGCAAATATGCCACTGACCGGGAGGATTTATTGACCGTGACGCGCTGAACGATGATTTATGAACAGGAAATAAACAAATGCAGCTGTGATGACCTTCATTTCACCGGGACTCACACTTCACAATTATCAGTCAATCATTCACACATCCCCAATGTTTAGGTTAAAGTCTCAAAGGTGAACCTTAAAGCCGGCCGTCAGGACTTCCTGAACTTTGTGATGTCACAACGAAACAGACGCCTCCCTCACCGAAGTCTGCTTTATTTTTATTAGATGACTTTTGGATCTTAAAACCACGAATATTTGGCAGCGCTCTCGCCATCAAAATAAAAGCATTAAAAAAACAACAAAAATCTCTTTTTGAAAATGAGGATTTACACACCAACAACATCTACGCTGACAAAACTTCTAAAATGAACAGCGCCAACGTTTTTTGCTGAGACATGTACACGTCCAGACGAGACAAAGCAGCAGCTGTGTTGCTGCAGAGCTCAACCCCCCCCCCCCATCATGACAGCACTTTCTTCGCCCACATCAGTCCTGACCTCCAGCGCCCCCCCCCACCTCCGGTTGGGCCCGTAACAGAGCTGCTCTCAGATCCCACTACACGACGGCGGTGGTCGGAGGTCGGGCTGGCCGTTATCGGGCGTCCATGAGAGCAGAAACGGTGCAGACAGAGCGCTGTAGTAGCTGCTGAATGCTTGTAAATTTAATTGCCCTCGCTCCGGTGCATTACTGCGAAGCCAGCAGGGAGACAGAAAGTCGTGCTGGAGGGAGGGGTAATCGATTAATGGCTGAAACGAAAAAGGAGGCAGAGGCCTGTATTCCCACACTGAGCGCCCTGCAGAGCCGCACCATCAACACCACCCCATTTCCCAGAGTCGCCGTTTCCCAACAACACAAACAGATCCTGCAGGACAATCTACGCTCAAATCAAAAGCACCTCGATTACAGTCACTGAATTATTGTGTTTCAGAAAACGTCCTCTCGTGTTCTTTCGGTCCGCCCGTCGTTTCTGCCCATTTTGGTTTCTACATTTTATTACTACTGGGCATCCGGAGACGTCGGTTGACGTTGGCTGAAATAACGACTGACTTGAATTATTTAAGTTTGAACCAAAAACCGTCGATACGTTTCATTTTGTAAGAACTCAGAATCCTTCTTCAACATTTACATTTGAGCGTTTCTCAGCCGCCATCTCGCCAGCTCAAGGATGAATCCGCTTCTTGGCGAACTGCGTTCAGCTCAGGTGTTAGACTGCACCGGCTGCCGCCCGGGAACCGGATTCCTCTGCGGCAGGTGGGCGGTTTTCGTGCTCGAGGGCACTCAGGCAGTGGCGAGGCCAGAATATCTGAGGCGGCGTGAGAACAGCTGCAGACCGACTGACCCGCAGAACATTTCACAGAGCTCTCTCTTCCTCACAGTCTATTTTTAAGACTCCACCAGCAGCACTTTAAAATGACTAAATCATGAAAAGATGAAAACTCCGAGCACAACGAAGAGAAATGTCCAGGCCGCGGCGTCACGAAGGGCTGAGACATGAACAGCTGTTAAAATTTTCTTTCTTCATCAAACAAGCTTTTTCAGAATCTTTGCATCTAAAAACTAGACATGCATCCATCCAATATTTAAGCTTTTCACCTTAAAACTGTCACAGCCGGACATTTTATTCACTAAACTTTAGATTTGATGGTCAGAAGTCAAAGGTCAAGATCACTGTGAAGTTTTTGTCTTTAACATTAACAACAGTGACGATATCTTATAATCAAAACAGTCAAAAGTTAACTTCACAAATTCTTTTTCTTTTCTTTTTTTTTTTTTTTAGATAAATAATCTGCTCGATTTGATTCATATTCAGTTCATAATTGTGGGAAAGACATCAATGTATCTTCATCTGCTGCCTCCAGATTATAACATAATGAGCCATTAATTAGTGGTCAGCGTCGTCATAACTCATCCAACGCGCTCATCTATTAAAGCTGCATGGAACTACATTTATTTTTGCAAAGTAAATGAGATGTTGAGCTCGAGAATGAATGAATAAAATCATGAAATCGTTTGGATTTCATTAATGAATGTATTCATTACATCTTTTCTCATTTCCACCTCAGCTAATGGCCGTGAAGTTTTTTTTTTTTATCTGTCGGAGCCGCAGCTGGAGAACTCCCACAGTCCTCTCTGCTGCCGCCAGCTAAAGGAGGAAGAGGAGGAGGAGGAGGAGGAGGAGGAGGTTAACAGGCTGGACATAAAACGACAAATATCACTGCATGTACAGAGATGAAGACGAAAAAAAGAGAATAACACTGAAAAGATAAAATAAAATGTTTATTCTTGAGTCTTTTAATAGAGAAGCAGCTTAATTCAGTTACTGATCTGTTTATTATTGAGGGTTTCAGCTGGACCGGTAGTGAACTGGACTCTGATCTGGTTTTTAGTTTCACTACAAGTAAAAGTAAAAACTATCATTTCAACGCTCACAGAATCAGCCATTTTAAGCTAAAACGTTTGCTGTGTGCTGACTTTTTGGACGAATCGATGACTCGTTTTCAGAAATGAAAAATTCAGAGTCAGACGTTGGAGCTTGGTTTTCGGAGGGAAGGAAGCTGTAAACTGACCCGTCGGTTCGATCAGCTATGAGGACGGCGCGGCCCACCACGAATCAGCTAAGTCTCACATGTATGAAACTGGAATATGGCCATGAAGTACTTGAATCATTAATATGTGATCTAGTATCTCTACAGCTCGTGGGGCTGAAGGAGAAAGCTCTCCTGTGAGCCGGGTGTTGGTTAACCACTGGACCACCGCGCCGTCCTCATCGCCAATCGAACCGACAGGTCAGTTTACAGCTTCCCGACAAACAGGGTCGGCTCTTCCCAGTTCAGTTTCACACCTCTCACAAGCGTGTGAAAAACCTCCTACAAGTCCGCGTCACTTGAAGACACACACACAGATTACAGGAAGTCACTCCGCCACACGCCACGATCCTCCGCACCACGCAGAGTTTGTCTGTTTTTGTGTTTGCATCACTGTCACTCCCCAACTCATCACGTGGCACGGCCGTGTGTGTGGTTGTGTGTCATGACGCCTTCCGCTCACGTCAAACAGCAGCCATGTCATCGAATGAGCCGACCGTCCGACCGTGAGAAGCACTGAGAGGTGGAAATGCTGCACACAAATAATAAATGAGCCGTGTTTTTTTATTATTATTATTATTTTGGTTCAGCAGAGAGACGAAATCTCAGAGGCCTTAAAGGATTTTACACTTTTTACGCTCTTCAAGAGAGGAAATTATTCACAAACTTTCTCTCATTTGTTCTTTATTCTGTGTTTCCTTAAGCCAAACTGGAAACACAGTTCCAGTTTTTTCCAGAGGATTTTCGAAATATCTTTGTCCCCCCCCCCCCAAAAAAAGGAATTTCATGGTCATGAATTTGTTAACAATGTTAAAAATCACTCCAGAGCAGCCAGAAATACCTAAATCTGATCTGTCCTTCTGTCCTCTAGTTAATATTTGAGGCAGAGAGAAAGTCGTGTGTTTGCAGATCTCTGCCTGGGTGGGTGGGGGGGCGGTGGGCGGGGGTTCAATTCCCACTGCGACCCACCCATGTTTCAGATGTATGGACCGGCAGCACTGTGAGGCACTTTGGAGAAAAGCCTCCAACCAAACGGCATATGTTATATAATTATGTTAAGAATGAGGGAAGGGAAAGGAAAGGAAGGGGGGGGGGCAGAAATATAGGCCTTTATGGAGAGGAGGGGGGTGTTACAGTGAGAGAGGATTAAGAGGCAGAGAGGGATGGCTGCTATGACCTACTTCCTAAGCACTTCACCAATCGCCTCATTTCACAGTGAAGATTTATTGTGCACACACACACACACACACAGAGCATGGATATGTGCATGCAAACACACAAACATGGGACAACATAAACACACAGAGAGAGAGAGAGAGAGAGAGAGAGAGGGGAAGTGCACAGAGAACGGTTTAAATACATACAATTAGCGGTCCACAAAGCACACAGAGACTCCGAAGGCCAGTTTCACCTCAAAACAGCATGAAGGTGCTTTTAAGAAGGACGAGTGAAAAGAAAACGGACCTCGGGGACCGAGACACGGAGCGAGGAGGAGGAGGGGTAAATTACGGAGAGGCCTTCATTCACTCGGACGTTTTAATGGTTTTAAATGTAGAGCCGGTTCGACCACGGCGAGTTGGGAAAACGCTGCAGGGACGGTCGGCAGCTGAATAAGTTGTTTCTGCAATAACACAACTTCAATGAAAAGATAACATGAAAAATCAAACATGGGGGAGCTGGAGCCATTTTATTGTTATTTTAGAAAAGATAAAAACATTATTTTCCTTTATTTATGATAAATATGGTTGTAAATGTTGTGATATGCAATATTATTCTAATTCGGTGTGTTTTAAGTTGTTTTTGCAGCTTTCAAGTTCATTTTTAAATTCATAATACTTTAATAAATAATGCAGAAAATATTGTGATATCCAATATTTTCATGGAGGGCTGAGATCAAACTTAGACTTTATATTTTACAGTCTGAATGGTTGATTATAGTTATATTGTGTACAATATTATTTCCATTGTTATTTTAAGTTGCATCAAACTGCTTCTGTTTCTACGACAAACATTGATGTCAACTAAACCATATTAACCATTAAACTATATTAAACTACGGTTTCTCATCTGTTTGAAACAGAAAATCATTCATTTATTACACATGCCCCCCCCCAGCACTCAGACATGCCCTTTCAACAGGGAGACAGCCCCCCCTCCTCCCACCGGGGATTGAACCCATCCTGACTGACAGCACTTCAACACCCCCCCAAATAATAAAAAAAAAAAAGGAGTGTCATAGGAAGCAGGTTCTCCAGAGACGTCTGGATGATACCACCTCTCCTGGAATGGGGGGGTGAGTCTCTTCAGTCTGATTCTTAAGTGGCATGTCAGCGGGTGGCAGTGAAACATGAGCCTGATGGGGGGGGGGGGGGTTGGTTGCTAGGCAGCCAGCCAATAGCACTGGATGCCGATTGGCTTGTGTGTCTGTGTGCGTAGCAGCTTTTGTACCATCGAAAACACAAAGAAGAAGAAACTGTTTTTTTTTTTTTTTTATAATTTACAGATTTACACCTTTAAAACTGTTTGGATGACATCTGGACAGAAAAACGTTTGGAGGAAAAGACGGGTCAGACTGGGACGGTGCTCATGTTCTTCAGTATCTTGTTCATTTCTAATGAAGCTTAAAAAAAAAAAAGTATAAAAAAAATTTATAAACTTCATTTGATTTGCAGCGTTTTTGCTCGGAACATAAAAAAACTCCCTGGGAAAGCTTTTCTGGAGCGAAATCGCAGCTTCTTGCAGCTCGGCTGAGAAGCACAGCGGCTTTTTAATATATTTCAGATTAAATCGAGGTGTGTGTGTGTGTGTGTGTGTGTGTGTGTGTGTGTAGAGATTCAAAGGTTTAATGGGGAAGGACAGAGACAGTAATGATGAGGAATGAGCTGCCACCGTGTGAGATAAGAGCAGAGATACAGGCAGGACGTCCAAAACACAAAGATTTACGGGAACAAAAAGAGATGGACAGAGATATACAAGAAGACAAACACTGCTGAGTGTGTGTGTGTGTGTGTCTGTGTGAGTCTGAGTGTGTGTTTGTGGTGAGAAATGGAAAAGCCTAGAAACAGGACATGCCTTAAATAGCTAGATGCTCAGAGATAATGTGACATTGGAGAAAGCCTGATGGCTCCAGGTATGTGTTGTGTTGTGTTGTATTGTGTTGTGTTGTGTTGTGTTGTGTTGCGGCTCCACAGGCTCTCTCAATCACATGGCAGATCACATGACCTCCTGAGGACGTCGGCGGTACGACTGACATCAGTCCACCCTGAAGAACGAGGCTCATCTACGACTCAAAGCGTCTCTAACGTTTAGAGCACACAACGAGGGCTGCAACGGATCACAAAACTCACACACACACACAAAAAAGAACTTAAGATGTCATCCAGTGTTTAAATATTAAAAATACTAAAATAAAATAAACACTAAATACTTCAAATGTATAAAAGCTAATTGAAGAAGACTTTCTTTGTTGTGGGTTAAGAAAGCGCTGCTAAAATTCAACGGTGATGAGTTGTTGCTGTGTTGTTGTTCTTTTTGTCAGAGACACACTCAAGTGTTGTCGCTTCATGCTGGATGTGTTACCATCTCATATGACTTTCTCAGGCCACAATGCCGACGCACCGCAGAACAAAACACAGCCAATCCGATCGCTCCGCTCGATCCCTACGGATCAGGGATTAACTGTGATCCGCTGCACCACGACGCACAACTGTATTTATAGACTAACACACTGTGACACATGTATGGACTCACAACACAGAAGCTCCAACAAGATTTTGAATCAGATGGCCGAAAACACGGCGAGGCCAGATGACATACAGACATGAAGGGAGAAGGAAAGGGAAGCCAATGTGTCAGATTGTGTTGGAGTCTATGGGAAAATGTCCCGCCTCCTCCCTGATGAGTTTATGGTCTCAGTCTGAAAACACAACATGATGTTCATTTTTAAAAGATGCTCCATTTAGAGGGAAACTGAGCAGGAGGGGGGGGTTGAACTAATCTAACACCAAAGGCTCCATTCAATTGTTCGAATGATTGTGTGTTCTTTGTGGAATTATTGCGGACATCTGTGTCACACTTCAACATCATGACCTCTGACTGACGCGTTCCTTTTTCTGTCTCTTTCATCGGCTGAGCTGAGATCTGAACAGTAAAAGCGGCAGCCTTGATTTAGAAACGGACCTTTTTCTGCCTCTTAAACTGTCGCGCTGAGGAGCTCCGGGCCGACTTCTGCAGCCGCCGGCCACAGAAATCACGTGACGTCACTGCTGTTTGGCTAATCTGCCTGAAACCTGATACGGCGGCTAAGCCAGCTTTAGCCACATGCCAATTAATCTGCGGCACCGAAGCCTCTTAATGGCACCCAAACGCCACAAATGGCCGACGTAGCTGAGACAAAGAGCGGGACGTTCTGGTTCTGGGTGTTGGGTGAACAGGTCCCGACTAATGAGGCTGATTTGTGATTTTATATCTGTAAATGTATATAAAAGAAAAGGCAGCATTGTCTGGTGAAAGTGATATCCCTGCAGCTGGCGGCCAGATGATGTTTTATTTCAGGCAGTTTGTTGGGGGGGGGCTAATCCTTTCTGTCACACTGTCCTGCTTTGTCAGAGACAATGTCAGCCTCCATTTTTTACTCTCCCTTTCTGCAGCTCATCCGCTGCTCAGCCTCTTCCTTCACTCTGTGTCCTCCAGCCCCCACCTTCTTCTTCTTTCTTTATTTTATTTATCTATCTCAACCTTTTCTTCCATCCCTGTTCCACCTCCCGTCCGCCTCGCTCCCCCTCAGATGGAGCTTATCTGCAGAACAGAACAGACAGCCTCATTGTGTTTTGGGAGAACCATGAGGGCGGCAGAGAGGAGGCTTATTTCACTGATACCTGGATAGGATATCCATCCACAGGGGGAAACGTGCGTGAATTATCAGCGAGGGTGGAACAGAAAAACCACCAATAGCAGAAACACAAAGCATCCACAGGATGACATCGGGCCGCAGATTTAATGGAAGGAAGGTAGAGGAGGAGGAAGGCTGCAACAAGTGAGAAGCAGCTGCCAAGGTGAGGATGAAAATCAATAAGTGCACTTCAATGTCAGCAATTTTTATTTTTTTTTTAGAAATCTGCAGCAGGAAGAACGACAGCGACGACGCTTGATGAGCAAACATGACAACGAAGCAGCTGCACGTTATATATTAAAAAAATAAAATAAAAGCGCCACCTTAAAGTAGAGCATGGACGAGTTGAGGCGACCTACATACAGAGAGAGACAGAAGGACCTGCAGGAAGGGCTTGTTCAGAAATAACTCGGCATTCCCGCTCTCCCCGTGGAAAATCAGCGACCTCCGACTGGAGGGAGAGACAGCATCCCGATCAGATCGCTCCGTCGTCCATTCAAACTCGTCACCTCATTACCAAGGCCGCTCGCCAGCCGGGGTCATCTGGTTCAACTCAGCTGGACTAACTTTGGACAGGTCCACACAGCTGGGAGCACCAAACACCACCACGACTGGACAACCTTTACATTTCATTTTCCAAACGAAAAAGTCCAGCATCACAGTGCGTTATCACAAATTAGGTGATTCTAATAAACTGGCACCCTCACGCACACTTCACCACCTTTTCTTTTTTCTCAAGCTCAGACTGCCACCAAATGAAAAAGCTAATTTCATCTTTCACCCAACAGCTTCTTCCTTGTTGGTTTTCTTTGTCCACGCTGACTCAGGAACAACACAGGAGGCAGAGCCGCCTTCAACCATCCCTTTATTCGCTGCGAGCGAAGCAGGTGGCGCTGGCTGGACTTGTGGATTTTGATCACGCTGGCCTTTCTGGCAGGAAAGCGGGTGCTAACCGGTCGCTCAGTCAGCTCCCATCCAACAAAGGCCATTGGAGAGGCTGCTTTATCAGCGGGTCATTACAAAGGAAAGAACAAACCAGTGGAACTCTGTTTCATCGAAATCTCATCAGCGTTCTGCACAAATCTGGGATAAAGCCACCGACTCAGATCTTGTGACATCACATTCATCTTTCACTCAGTTCTGGGCAACAGTTGCAGCTAATCATCTCATCTCAAGCCGCCTCACAGAAGGCAGTCTGCTGAGAAGAGGCGGCCGTTTTATCTGGACTCACCCTCAGAGCCTCTATGACCAGGTCTCGGGCCTCCAGCTCTCCCTCCATGATACTCAGCAGGGTGAGCAGCTCTGGCTTGCTCAGGTTGTCCATGTTGAATTCACATTTCTGCAACACAAAGCAGGAACATGTCAGACAGTTCATTCTTACAATCAGGGCATCTGAACCTAAAGCTGAGTGAACGGCTATTCCATCATCACTGTAAACAGCTGAGTCATTGAGTCATTTTATTGTTGATTATTGGAAAAATGTGCTGAATTGTGTGTTTTATTTTTTTTGTTTTTTTTGTCGACACACTTCACACTGAGCACAATTAAAAAAGGAGCAGCTCAGTGGTCAACGATAAGGTAACAGAAAAAGAAAAAGTGGGCACAAATCCAACCCAAACCAAAAGGCATTTCAGTGGAGATGTGATGCTTTAAGGACAGAGAGTCTTCCTGCTCTCGTCTCGAAACGTGGCAGCAGCATCTGGCCGGTCCACATTCCAAAGCAAAGCGTCAAATTGTTGAAAAGTTTTGACTTCATGCAAAGACAAAAAACCCGACTGAGGAAAATGAGTGAAATTCTCAGACGGCTGGCACAAAAAAGGGAGAAAGAGATAACACACCAGAGAATTTCCAAAACCTTCAAACTGTAATAAACCGGAGAGGCGAATCTGACGGACTGCTACCTGCTTACTCTGCTGCAGCTGTCAGCCGGCCGTTCAGGCCTGATTTACAAGCCTGCATCAAAACGCCGGCCAAAATGATTCCATTTCATCAAGGAGTCGCACACAGACACACACACACTTCTCCATCTCTCTCAGCATCCGACTTTGAGCAGGCCGCCGCTTTGAATGACAATGTTTATTTCGCCGCTAAGGAGGTAAAAGTTCACGCTGAAACAACTGGAGAGGCGGTAATAAATCCGCAGCAACAAACAAGCGTTTTGATTTAAGAACGGGATGTTTCAGCCATAAAATCCTCCTGAAGGCAGGTGCTGAAACATCGTACGTTTTAATCCAGAGAGCAGCTTTTAAGGAAAAAGGACGGTTTGTGTCCAGATATGGCCCCTCTTTTTTTCCTCTCTTTGTCTTTCCTTCGCAGAACAGGGAGCTGGAAAGTGCTGCGTCCATCATGTGTTTCCGTTTAGTCAAACCACGTTTTTACCCCGATGCGATCTGGAAATAAGCGCAGGACAGATTCCAAGGGATTGATTCATTCGAGCCTAAGCATTCCAATCGATCCCCGAGCGCCCATTTTCCCGGCACCACTTTCACCGCTCTGAGAATCGGAGCCTTGATGGACGGTGACCCTGAGCCGCGGCGGCCTGTCGTGAGGCCATGACGGGCGGTAAGTGAGGTGAGGTGAGGGAAGGATGGGGGTGGGGGGGGTTGAACGCTCTCTCTCTCTCCAGCATTTCAGCACAGCGAGCAGGTGGAGGAAGAAAACACTAATTTGTTCCATGAGTCGTTCCGCTATGTGAAGGTCTGCAAGTTCCTCACAAAGCGTGTGACATGACGGCCTGAAAATCAACGCTGCCAGGAATTACAAGGAAAATGGCATCGAGCTGACGGGGGGGGGGGGGGGGGGGGGGGGGGGGGGTCAAAGACTTAATGCAACAGATGAACTAAATGACCAGAAAATATTTTTTCAGTGTTTCACAGTTCGTCACAGCTGACACCATTTCACAGCAGATAACAAATAAAACATCAAATCGATCGATTAGTCTATTAGATGATTTCTTTTTCTATCATCTTCTTCTTCAAAAAAAAAAAAAAAAAAGGCTACAGTTTTAATCGATGAAACGAATGGCTCTGAATTTAATCTCCTTTATCTCCATTTTATTGAACAGAAAGAATAAATCTTAAAATGTCCTCACCTGAACAATTAAAACCAAAAACTGCTGCATTTGCACTAAAAGAAAAGTGATTTCATTTCTAGACTTTTGGTGAAGCAACTCTTTAAAAGATGGTTGAAGCCTTCTGATGACCTCTCTGCTTGTTTACAGAGTAATCTGACCCCCCGTCGTCAGGAAGAAGGAGCAACAATATCACACCCTCTCATGTTGAGTCCTGCTCCTCCTCCGTGGCAGCATGCCCCCCCCCCAACAATCAGGCCGGCCTGAAGGTCACCATCACTTCACAGGAACGTCTTTTCCTGATTGGATGGAAGAACGTTCGTTTTTTGTCTCATCTCAGTAAACTACAGATTCTTTTATTCTCCAGTTTGGCTTCTCGAGCTCAAAAAGTAAAACAAAAAAATGAGAGTGTGGCAGAGCAGGTTGTAAGCGGGCCGGATGGTAAATGACTGGGAGGTGACCAGCAGAATGCCTTTCATTGACCTCTGACCCCTCTCTGGGCCACGAGAGTCGGCCCTTTGGAGTTCTCCCAAACGAGAGACTTCCCCCTCCTGCGGCGGAGAGCCGAGCGGGTTTGAGGAAAGAGCAAAGCGCTTTATGTAACAGTGGCGATGGCAGCGGCGGCAGCATGGAGGAGGCTGGAGCCTGGAGAAGGGAAGAGTGGCGGCCCAGACCCCCCCCATCCCCCCACCCCCTCCCAGCACCTGTTCGCCCTCCACGCTAAATGTAAAGTCGCCTCCGGGCAGCTCTGACACGGAACTCCCAGCTATGAAAGCTGAGTCACTGAAATTAAGACCAATTTAGAAAGGTGTCCGGTAAACAGGGTGTCCAACCAACCCCCCCCCCCCCCCGCTGCCCACCCCCGCGGCTCTCCACAGCTCCAGCCCACCCCCACCTCCACAGCCACGCTGCCTCCCACCCACCTCGGGGACCTGAGCCGCGCACAAAAAGGCCTCAAGTGGCAAAAAGCATCGAGTTGCATCCGTCGGCAGGTCTGACTGATGCAGCGTGGAGTCAGACAGGAGGAGGGAAGGCTTCATGGCCTCAGTTGGCTGTGGGGGGGGGGGGGCAGGGGGGGCAACAGATTGACCAAACTGCCCCTACAGAGCTGCTGCTGCTGCAACCTGTGAAAGGGCCCAACAAGAAATCACAGCTAGGTGAGTGTCAACATGTGACGGCCAACAAAGAGACTGCTGGCGGACCTGTGGAGGCTCCAGCAGCTCAGAGGGGGGAATCATTGTGGGGGGGGGGGCAACAAACGGACAACCTGCCTCCACTGAGCTGCCCCTTCTGCCCCTTCTGCCGCTGCAGGAGGACGACCCGAACAACAGATCACAGGGGGGCACTTCCAGACCTGAAGCCGACAAACAGCGCTGCCCGGCTGTTCAGGAATAGATGCGCACCGCGTATTTTTTTTTTTTTTTTTTGTTGTTGCTGTTGTTGTTTTCTTTCTTTGTGCGCCGACACAAACCAACCAAAATAACCTAAAAACGCGCTCTTACCGTGTCGACGCTGCCCAGCACGGCGGCTGCCAGTGTCTGTACCGGGGGAGGCTGCTCTCCGCTGGCTCCCTCCGACGCCATCTTCGTCCTGTAGCGGTCTGCTGGAGCGAAGGCGCATCCGGCGCTCCTTAACTGTTGAGCTGCCGGACGGCCATAAGGAGAGGCGGCGGAGAGGGGAGAGAATTTAACACAACACCGGGAGCTGCGGGGGGAGGAGGACGGGTGACCGCCGTCGGAGAGCCCACAGCCGAGTGTGCGGGGCTGCTGCTGCAGCTGCTGCGGGAGGAGGCGGAGGCGGAGGCGGAGGCGGGCAGCAGGGGGCGGTCGGTCCGGGAGGCGTGGACCGGCCGACGCGTAAAATCCAGATGCGGCCGCGGTGCGCTCCCCACCGGAGAGGAGGCGAGTCCACACCGGGCTGATTGACAACAGCAATTGGAGCAGTAAAATAAAACGGGGAGGGGGCCTTCGGGGGCCCTCAGGGGCCTGAGCACAAAGGTGCTTCAGAAAAGCTGCTTTAATGGATCATTTTTATGCAGCATTTTATAAAAACTGGGGCTAAAAAATCATATTGATAAATCCATAAATGACTAAAGATGAAAATCATGATAGAAATGCCTTTTTTTTTTTACAGTGAAAGTGAAATTAGAAAACAGCAATAACACAGTGATCCCTTTTTCATGCCTGATGAATGAAGGTGAAACTACTAAACTACTTTTAATAAACCTCTTTGGGATTTAATGTTTACTTTTCCGAGTAACTACATGTAGCTGTTATATTTTGTGACAGCGGTAGATAATCATTAAAAAGATTCCTCTCTGAAATGTAAAAACTGTTTTCTCAATTCCTCTCATTTCCGACACGGACACAAAGAAAATATGTCAGATATTCAGATTGGATCTTTAATCAGATCTGTGTTCACACATTTATGTCTCATTTCTGAAGTGAGTACCACAAAAAAAAAAAAAAATGTGTGGAGATGCTTCTCACTGTTTGTTTACATTTGTCCTCCTTCTGTTGTGTGAAGTTTGACTGCTCTTATTCTGACTCACTCCGGTGAAATGAATGTAAAGTGAAGCTTCCGTCACCAGATCTGAGTAAAGAAACTGAACATATGCAGGCCAACTCAGAAAACACAACAATTATTTGACTCCAAACGGCAGCGTTAATCTGACGGGAGCGCTCAGCTCTGCGTCTGTTTATCAGGCGTGTGGCACTCAGGATTAACGGATGCTGATCCATCATGGCCGTCCGGGCTCTATTTAGGTCAAAGGTTGCACGCTCGTTGTTTTTTTACCTCACGTGAGAGAAAATAACTGCTTTTTTGTTGAAATGATCACCTGCTGCTTTGAGGCGTTGGAAAACAGACTTTCCCGCCCTTTACACGCAGGAAAATGGTCAAATCAGGATGGACAGACTTTGGAAAGCGGCAGCAGAGAAGCTCTTTTTCTTCCTGGCAGACGGTTTGACGACTTTAATCTGCACGATTTTCACCCAACAACAGCAGCGATGCATTAACACGAATGTTTGGAGTTGACAAATGACTCTGTGATTCTGGGATCTTGACAATAAATCACATTTTTCCACACACACACACACCGTTTGTTGCGTACACACAGCTGTCACTCAGCTTCTCTCAGCTTCGTGGGGGGAATTTCAGATGTGACTTCCTGTCTTTCCCGCAGAGATCTTTTATTTTGCCTCTTGTCATGAGTCAAATCCCCAACTCGTGTCTAAATCAGAGGCGGATCAGCAGAGACAGAGCTGTCATGTGGAGATAATTCCTAACACCCCCCCTTTCCCTTCCCCAACTTCTGAAAGGAAGCTTGTCATTAGCCATTAATCGTGGAGGGAACCGAGCTGCCCGTGGCCTTAAAAGAAAAACGTTTCTCCTCCTGAGACGAATGAAATTCTGCCATTATCTGCTCTACATTTATCGCTTTGGTGAACGCGTTCGCCACAGAAACTCTCAGAGAGGGAGGTTTTGTTTTTTTGATAAGGATGAAGGGATGGTGGAGTGTCAGAGTCAGACTGACTCCTGTTGGCTCTGCAGAAAAACAACGTCCCATATCAAACTGCAAAATATCTCCTCAGTTCTCATACGAAGAAGACGACGAGGCTTCTTTCATTTCTTTCACAAAACTGTTTCCAAAATAATGTTTATAAAAAGTGTGTTGCACAATAAGATATAAAATAAAGGACAGATATGACAGATGTGTGAGGACACAGTCAAACAGTGAAGCAATGGATGAATGACGTTCCAATGCTTTCGTTGTTTTTTGTATCTATGCAGGAAAACGTATAATTTATATACATTTAAGGCACGATGTCATTCA
Source organism: Echeneis naucrates (assembly GCF_900963305.1). NCBI lineage: Eukaryota > Metazoa > Chordata > Actinopteri > Carangiformes > Echeneidae > Echeneis > Echeneis naucrates. Next base: position 1,661,487 of record NC_042526.1, on the reverse strand, counting down.
ACATGTTGGCGTTGTGTGTTTTTGAAACCACGATAGCAGATTTCCAGCCATCCGTCTCCTCCACACGATGGAAATTTAAACATGCACAGACTTGACGCTGTAGCTGGACGTACAGCTGTTAATTCATCCGAGCGAACACTTTGTCAGTGTGTACATTTGATGCTTGTGCAACATCGCTGGTTTCCTAGTTTGCAGTTCTTGGCAGCAGCTGAAGTCGATCCTACACAGAGCATGAAACATAAATGAGCAGCCGGGCCAGAAAAACAAGAAGGCCTGCCAGCTGTCTTTTGTTTGATGCTAAACTCTGCAGACACAACAGAAAGGTAACGTGAAGGTTTTAGCCACATTCATTACATTTGTGTCGTGCGTGTCTCTTTTTTTACAGTCATGTTTGTGTTTTTGAAGACGAGGTCAACAAATTCAAAGTCGCCCGTACGACATGTGGACTCAGGGCAGACCTAAAACCGACTCACACAGGTAGAGAGAAAGCTCTTTAATCCCACAGACTTCTACGTTTAAACTGAGGCAGGGAACTGCAGCATTCACTGCCAATATTTCAAATCTGTTAACAAATCTAATAAAAAGACCAAAACCACCAGCCGGCAGCTTGATGGACCGTTTGCCATCAAGATTCAAACACTATTGTTAGTCAAACAGCGTATTTTAAAGATGAATGTCTTCGGAGGGATCCCGGCTGAGAACCACAGACTCTGTGAAGTCAGACTCTGGTGAGTTTGTCTGACTTCTTGTTGCTTTTGGACTTTTTAATGGAATTTGTTGCACAAAGCAGAATAATGCCTGCACAGACGTCTGAGTCCTGAGCCTGGACCGGCTACCTCCACATCTGGGCCGAATCCAGTTCCACCAAACGAACAAACAAACAAACAAACAAGGGCTGGAATGTGGATTCTTCTCACTATCTGAGATCTCTTTTGATACTAAAGCTTTCTGTCACGCTCGCAGCGTCAGTGCATCCAGCAGCTCAAAGGGAACCTCTGCTCGCTCTCCAGGTCCAACTGAAGCCTGACTCAGAGCCAAAAGAGGCTAATTGTGTTCTGCTGTAACTGGCCTGACTGGTCTGTGGAGGAGAAACTGCTGACACGCAGCTCTGATCAGTCTGCAACCATGTTAGGACCTGAGGACGGTCTGAAACATGCAGCAGCGTGAAAGCACGTGAATGCTAATGTGAGAAACGTCCCTGACGAACACACACTTCGACACAAACGCAGCATTTAATAATTCAGCATAAGAACGTTGTGCAGAATTTATTTCTGTTGGATTTTTGCTCACTAAACTGTCTCTCAGTGAAAATATGGAAGATAGCCTTTAAAAAAAAGAAGAAATTTTATATTTTAGCATTCATAAACAGCCTTTTTTAAATATTAATGCAGCTGTTGCACAACTCTCTCTCTTGACTATTTATCTTCCTTGTGTACTTGTTATAAATGTGTCTTTTTGGTTCCTTGTTGTGTGAATGTTGTACATAAGTGAGCAACAGACTGCTGAATTTCTATGTATCTATTAAACATTGTTTAGATGTGACCTCCTGTCAGCCATTGGTTTGTGACTTTGCATTTTGGAGCTTCCAGTTTTTTCATTTGGCCCAAACCAGAAGAAAAATGTATTTAGAGCAGAAGTAAAAGTGAGGAAAGGATAAAACCTGTTTCTCTAATTCACAATCTGCTTCACGGTCTATTTTCCTTCCTCCTTTTCCTCCTTTACAGAGCTAATAAATCATGGGAGGAGTAGGGACATTTTCCCGTAGACTTCAACACAATCTGATTTCTCTTTACAGTGATCTTGTGTTTGTGAGTCTGTGAGTGACCCACAAACTGAGTCCAGCTGAAGTAAAGCCCTTCGGAGGAGGAAGTGACAGGACGTCCCCTGAAGGACGAGGACGGACTGGAAGCTCGTCCAAACACTTGGCTCATATTAAAGAGTCATTGTTGGGACACGCTGCAGGCACAATGACCTCCTTTTCGTGGCGGAGGGGGGCCGTCACTGGGCCCTGTGTGCTGGGAGACAGGAAAGGAAACAGCGAGGCCTCCGGATCCCCGGAGCGTCTTGGCCGTCACTTCAATTGGGAGGACGTGGAAGGTCCAGATAGTGACTCCACTGACGGAGAGGCGAGCCGGGATCTGAGCGGCTGCCAGCAGCTGAAGGAGACCGGAGACTTCCTTTCAGTCTCCGTCCCTGCTGATCTGATCTCACGATGCCTTGGACCGGACGGAGCAGGTGCTTCTGCTGAGCGGTCCAAGGTTCAGTCTCTGGTTTAGAAAATCCAACAGTTTAGATTTCATTTTAAGTCTCCTTCTAAAAAGATTTATCAGCAATGTGACGTCTTCCCTTTGGCCTTCATCAGTGACGGCCGTTGGCTACTTAGAACCCTAAAAACAACACCAGAATGAAGCATTTATTTATTTAAACGCACGGAGAAACCTCGCTGTGAGCCCGAACTGCAGAGATCTGAAACCTTCTCCTTCTGAGGGATTTCAGGAATGAGTAGCAGCAACGCTCCATAAAGCGCAGAGTCCTGAGGAATCTGTGTCTGCTCGTCCTTCCTGGAGATTCCTGTTCTGGTGGAATGGTAAAAATGCTCCAGCTCTTCAGACACTCACCACCATGAAGGAAGGTAAACATTCAAAGAATGCAACTGTGCACGTGAGAAGAAGAAGAAGAAGAAGGCAGCACTTTGGGGACTGGATACACGACGGGGTCGCCCCTTCCTCTCTGACCTTCTGATCCTGGGCCGACCGCTCTGGACTCTGGAGGATCACAACCCCGATACTTGGCGCTCGGGCGTCGGGGGAGAATGACACTTTTGTTCAGAACCTGCTCCGACTTCAGATGCCAAGATGAGTCATCCAGAGCTCGACGGGCTCGGCGTTTTGCAGGGAGTCGTCATCCCCTTCAGCACTTCCTCCCTCCTGAATGCTGCAGTCTGTGTGTTCTGCCAAAGCGGCGCCTTGAATAAACATCACTGACGTTTTACAGCCAAAGTGCTTCAAGGCCACCGTCCTTTAAGATCCTTTAAGATCCTTTAAGTTCCAGGAGGAAAGTTTATCGCAGACACTGTGTGAATATTGGAGAAGCAGCTTGGAGGTCTGTGAACTCCCTCTAATGCTACTGAGCTGCTTCCTGCCAAAGTCTGATCAGGCCGGAGCAAAATCAGATTTTCTCCTAAACAGCCGTGAGCTCCTCGTGTTTGAAGGCTCTGGGCTGATATCCTGATGTCTGAGTTTTGCTGCCACGTTATTTCATGAATCTCGGGATAGATTAGGTCGGAGGACCGTTTGGATCATTTGCTTACTGACAACATGTGAGCGCATCAAGGAGTCAAATAAACGTGGAAAAATATTTGAAATCATTTTGTATTTTACAGGATCATATGTGTCATGTTTGCAGATTCAACATGTATGTTCAGTGTGTCTCTGAAGCGTTTCTGGTTTGAATTCAATGTTGCTGCAGAACTGAAGAAACTAAAAGGTTTAAAAATCCAGTTGTGGACAAAAACATCGGTGTCTGCAGAAATATGAGCGTGTGTCTCCTCCTAGTGGACGACAACAGACATCAGCTCACTGATATTATATTTCAGACGAGAGTACGTGAGGAAGTGAAGGATTCTAATTCAGGTCATGAGAAACATCTTTAGTTGTGAGATTCATACTTGATATTTGTATCAGATATCCAAAAGAAATCATTACAAAGTGTTCATTCATTATTAAAATCAGCTGTTTAAATTTGTTATTTGTTAAATAAAATGCTCAAACTATATAAAACCTTTTAGTGATTGTTGGATTGGTTGAGAGGACTAAAGACAGGAGAGGATATGAATATTAATATTTTATGTATATTCTTATTGTTTTATTTTAGTTTTAGATTTGTTTTGGCCGGTGTTATTATTGGAAATTCATTGTTCAGTGTCCAAACTTGGCAGCTAATATGAAGGATATTGATTCAAACTGAGCAGATAATAAAATCCGGTTATTCAGTCACAGATAAAAAAAATAAAAAACACCAGTGAACAGTTTGACTTGTTTTTCACTCCAAATGTACGAAATGGGAAAAATGTTTATGAACTTAAATATGTGGACTTAAGATCTGTGGAGCTAAAATGCAAATTTATTGATTCATTATTAAGAAAAAAACTTTTCTTTGATGAATGTCTGAACATTTCAGATTTTTTTCAATAGTGCGGCGTGAGAATAATGAGATTTCAGTACAAAACACAGATCCACATAAAGAAAGAATCTTTTAAAATGTGTTTTGGACAACAGACTGACTTCAGCATCCGTACAGCCTGTTGAGCCTGATGATGTCCTTCTGGCTCATCTCAGTGGCCACGCCGAACTGCACGTTGGGGTCGGGAATGGCCACCAAGGTGGGCTGGTTGTTCTTGGAGAAGGCGTATCTGAAACAGAAAACAGACAAAGCATCAAAGCTGCATTTATATATATATTAAAATAAACTTTACATTTGTTTGGAGACGCTGTTGTTCATTTATTGTCTTTTTTCTTTATTAGGAGGAAGAGATGCGACAAACTGATCTGAAGAACTGAACTTTTATCAACAAACAAAAGAGTAAATAAAACTCCTTTGGTGTGAATCGTTCAGTCGAAGGTTGTGATCAGAATTTTGTTTTGTGTGGAAATAAATCCATGAAAGACAAAAGCAATAAACAACTTTCCAGAGTTGTACTTGAAACAACAAGCGTTGTCTTCATTTTGTCGGTTTTTCTTTTACTCACTGGTGGTAATGCATCACTGAGCCGTAGTCGTAGGAGGTTCCCTGATTCAAAGTGTTCACTTTGTCAAAGTTGTGTTCCATCCCTGAAGACAAAAAAAAGGAAAACAGACACGTAAACAAACACGGCAGTTTCTCTTTAGCTCATGTTTTCACTCCAGCTGTGATCGTCACGTCCTGTTTGCCGTTTTCAGGCCTCCAGTTTGTAATTTGGCTCTCGCCATCTTCAGTTTCAACCAAAGATGGCGACGACCAAATCACAAACCTCTGGGACAAAATTGTGGCGTCGTGTCAGGGCTGATGAGGACGAACCAGAGATGACGTTATCCAGAACGATCCTGATGTACTGGTCTCTGTCGGAGCGTTTCTGCTCGTGGTGGAAGCCCAGAGCGTGGAGGACCTCGTGCTGGACCGTGTCGTGGTAAACGCAGCCTGAACGCTGCAGGGACAGATCCTGCCCGTAGTTACGGCGGCCGATGTACGAGTAGCACCTGAGAACGACGCAGGGCAGATCTCAGTCCGAGAAAGACAAAGAGATGGAAACAAAGCCGAAGAAACAAGCCGGAGGGAATCTGGACGTCACCCGTTGAGGGACTGGATGTTCAGGTAGTCCCTCTGGTTGGTGCGTCTGACGAAGCGGATGCAGGAGACGTCGTGGAAGGAGAGCAGACCACGTTCGATGATGGCCACCTCACGAGAGGCTGAAACAGCAGCAGAATCACTTTGAGAAGGTGCTGAACCGACGAGGTTAAAGGTCAGAGATTCCTGATTTTAACATTTAGATGTTAGTGTGAAATGATGTTTATTTCAGTCTGACTCACAGAAGACGCTGGAGATCACGTAGGCCACGTAGACCCGTCCGTCGCTGGACTTGGGCCACATGCAGCCTCGAGAGGTGCAGGGGTCAGCGTTCCTCTCAGCTTCAGAGTCAAAGGCCACGTCGTCCTCCACGAAGGGCTCGTCTGGAGAACGGACTGCAGCACATCCACACAAAAGCACAATTGTTCAGTTTGTTGGTCGAAGGCTGAGACGCTCAGAGCGTGTTTGTGTCCTCACCGATGTTCCTGTTGACCCTTTCAATCCGCGCTGACGCAGATAAAGCCTGATCTGCACACAAAAATGTCCCAGTTCAAACACCCAAATCAGCGTTTGTTTTATGTTTTTAACCGTGTTATTGATATAAAAAAACTGTCAACTTACCAAAATATTCCAGAAATTATATGTAAAGAAAGAAGAGACAGAAAAACGAACATTGGGTGATCTAAAAATATTTCAAATTTCAACTTATTATAAATCTATAAACCTATTTTATACGAGCAGCTATTTGAATATTATTTATCCGACGACCACGAGAACAGAAAGTTCCAATCACCTCCTACAAACCGCGTTTTCTGTTTTCGAACATGATTTCTTCTTCATCTGAACTGAAAGGTCTCATTTGATGTTCCAGGAAACTCACCTCCTCCTCGGCCCAAGCCGAGAGGGCCACCAACACCACGAGACCCAGAATGCACTTCATTGCAACTACAGCCTGCAGAAAGACACAAAATGAGTCCAACAGCAGTCACAAAGCCGGTTGGTTATAAAAACTGGAACAAATCAAACTTACTGCCGTCACTGAGGAGACAGAAACACAGCGAGCGGCAGCAGCATCACGTTATAAAGCAGCAGCTGCTCCGGAAATGTTCCCTTTAAAGGATATTTAGGACGACGATGGAAGAGATGGAGTGAAAATAGAATTTAGTCTGATAAGGACATTTCACCTTGATGCCACATTGCATTATTCCCATAATAAGAATCTTTATAATCTTGTTTGATTTAGATACTCGGCCTAAAATCCTACCAACATGTTTTTCACATTTGAAGTTTCTGCTGTCTGACAGTTCATCGAAATAATTTCTCACCTTGCTCACTGAATTTGATATCCAAATGAACAAGAATGACTTTGGAACGATGGAGATGATTTTTTTTGAAGTTTTCATTTTAAAAATGTCTCTAGAGTTCAGATTCATGTATGTGACTCAGTAAGGACTGATAGGAGACAGAAAACAGAAAACACTTCTCCAAAGAAAAGTTCGTTTCTGTCTTTGTCAGATCAGGAGTTCTGCTCCTCACTGAGCAGAAAAGGCATCACTGATGTCCAGATGTTCTTCTTATTCAGAATCTGCAGATCAAGTTTTATTCATTTTTCAGACTGAAATGGTTTATTGTCGGGATGAGTGAGTGCATCATGATCTGTATCCGGCCGGACTCAAACAGGAAGTGCTTACGTTTTTAAGCCTGAAGTTTATATGGGTTGATCAAAAGCTGATATATGAATTAATATAGTCTCAAAGGTTTTTATTTACAGCTTCATTTGTACCACTCATTTTATCTGTCTCAGGTTGATGATGATCTGACTGATGGACCGTAAATATCCAGTCGGTGGGATCATTTCTCATTAGAAATGAAGAAACAATAAAGACCCAAAGATGGGACAGCTGAGTGTTAAAATAATCGTCTGACATGTTGAAATAAAGTTTTAAACTAACTAACTAACAGAGTTTTTTAAATGGTGGTGGGCGTGGCTTCCTGAGTATGACGCTCTGCGCTCTGTCCTATCACAGGACGCCCTGAGGAGGACCTTCCTTCAGCTAGAATTTTATTTTATTTTTTTATTACGGAGTTCATACACAGCTCAGGTGTGCCACACTTTTGCAGATACAACTCATCCTCTTCGATGCCAAACATAAAAATTTAAATAAAAAACGTTGATCCGCCGTTGGCCACTGCTAATAAAATGCTCAGTGAGTGTCGACGGTCAAGTGCAAAACATAAACAAACATAAATATAAATATTCTGGAGTTCTGCTGTTTTTATTCTTTGGCTGGATTTGAAAGTTAAATTATCCTGAAAATAAATTCTAATTTCTTACAGATGCAGTTCCTGTTCTGCTCACTCTCCTTATACAACATTAAAAAAAACATTCAAACAAATGCAGATTACAGAGAAAAAATAATTTAATCAACATCAATATATAAAATATGTAGCTTAAGAAGTCTATATATAAGAAGTCTGAATAATTATTAGCTGAGTAATAAAATGTTTTTAAGGTCAGAGGTCTAAATATGAAAAGCTGTTTGCGCTTTTGTGTTATTTTTTCTTAACGTGGAAAAAACACAGAAATAACAAACAGGTGTTTAGTGAAAAAGGAAGTTTTATTAAATTCTGAGTTTGAGCTGCCGTTTCCTTCCAGGTTAACATTTATACAGCCGGTTCAGTCTGCTGATGTCGTTGCTGCTCATCTGGGAGGCCGTCCCAAACTCCACGTTAGCGTTGGGGATCGGCACCATGGTGGGCTTGTTGTTCCCGGAGAAGGCGTATCTGGAACGAACACATCACAGAGTAGTTTTAATGTTTTTGGGTTGTTGTTGTCGTTGTTGTTGTCGTTGTTGTTGTCGTTGTTGTCAGACCTGTGGTACTGCATGACAGAGTTGTAGTCGTACGGTGTGTTCAGGTTCAGCGTGTTCAGCTTGTCGAAGGCGTACTCCAAACCTGAGAGGAAGTGAAGAGCAGCATCGCTGTATTGAAATCTATGGGAAAATGTCCCTCCTTCTCCTTTATATTGAAGTCTATGTGAAAATGTCCCTCCTCCTCACTTAAATTTAAATCTATGGGAAAATGTCCCTCCTTCTCCTTTATATTGAAGTTTATGGGAAAATGTCCCTCCTCCTCACTTAAATTGAATTCTTTGGGAAAATGTCCCTCCTCCTCACTTAAATTGAAATCTATGGGAAAATGTCCGTCCTTCTCCTTTATATTGAAGTCTATGTGAAAATGTCCCTCCTCCTCACTTATATTGAATTCTATGGGAAAATGTCCCGCCTCCTCCTCACTTAAATTGAAGTCTATGGGAAAATGCTCCTCCTCGTCCACAGTAAACGTTTTCCTGATGAATTTAAGGTTCTGAGTCTTCAGTACAACATGATCTCCATTTTTTAAATGAGAGAAAGGGGAGGGGCTACCGACTAACTGACAGACCGAACCACCCAATCAGGAGAGAGGGCAGAGCAGGTCCGATCAACCTTCTCCTCCAAATCTGCTCCTTCTGGTTTCAACAAACCAAGATGGCCGACGGTCACATTAAATATCACCCAGTCATTCTCGTCTGGATCCTGTGATCCAGTTTTGTGGTGAGTGCTGACCGGACTGGATGTTTTCCCACAGGATCCGGATGTGCTGGTCTCTGTCGGAGCGACACTGCTCATGGTTGAAGCCCAGAGCGTGGAGCAGCTCGTGCTGGACGGTGCTGTGATACAGGCAGCCCCTCCGGTCCAGAGACAACGTCTGGGCGTAACCACGGCGACCCACGTAGGAGTAACATCTGCATCCGAGGGTTCAGACACACAGCCACACATTAAAACAGAAACTGTCAGACCCTGTTTTTAAAAATACAAAGCAGATGTCTGCAGTTCGCTGTCAATCTCTGAATGATAATCTTTAAAATGAGCTCAAGCTTTGAAATTAAATTTGAGAAAAAGATTTTAAAAAAATTTTAAATAAATTGTTAAGTAGGAAACTTCCAACTTGGTTTTAAGCCAACGGGAAGTTTTTTTTATGTTGCTGTAGAGCTGAATATAAAAGTAAAGCTTCACAAAAGAATTAAACTCGTATAAAATAATGCAAATACATCCAGAATATTCCCACTTTGACCCAAAGCAGAAGCTGAAGAGCAGTCAGACTAAGTCCGGTACCCGTTGTGGGACTGGATGCTCAGATAGTCTCTCTGGTTGGATCTTCTGATGAAGCGGATGCAGGAGACGTCGGTGAAGGACTGGAGTCCACGCTCGATGATGGAGCGCTCACGAGAAGCTGAGAAGACACAAACACACACACACAAACTACACGTTTGGTACTTTTGTTTCACCTGTAAAAATCTGGAGAAACAGAAATGGAAGTGAGTTCTCCAGTTTTCGATAAAGAAAGATGTGAATGAAGAATGAAAACAAATATTCTACTTTTGTAATCGTTAAAAAAAGTGCTGCCTCATTTCTGAAGTTTTTTTTGTCTTCACTGATTTAAACTTATCTTTTGATTTATTTTTGTTTCATATCAATCAGAAAATGTAACCTACAATGAAATATTTAAAAGATTCTATTGGACACAAACGAACTGTTTCCTTAAACAGAGATTCATGATTAAGAATAACAATTTTAAATAAAAAAATGTGCCGTCAGGTTCCTTACAGTAATGCGAGGCGATGACGTAGGGCACGTACACCTTCCCGTCGCTGGATTTGCCCCACATGCAGCCTCTGGAGGTGCACTGGTCGGCGTTCCTGTCCTGCTCGTTGTCGTAGGCGATGTCATCGATGACGAGGGGCTCGTCCTCCGTGTGCACTTTGGGAGGAAAACTTTAAAAACTTTCCTCCTGAGCAACATTTCAGAAATATTTATCATCAGTGTACGCTTTCATGAAGACACTCTGCTGGTTCATGGCTGACGTTTTGGCTGGAAGGTTTTGAACGTTCACCCCCCCAAAGGAATGAAAGCTGACCTTTGACCTTTGAGCTGTGAGGCCTTTTAACACATTTTGAAGTTATATATTTATATAGTTATAAAGATCATGTCACAAAAGCCAGAACAGAATAAATGAGTAACAAATTAACCATCTCTGGACCCTTCAGATTCATCTTGTAAAATTATCTGTAAAATTATGTTGTTTTTTTTTATTGTTCTTCTTTCTTCTTCTCCATTTTTGTCATCTCAGCTGTGAAAATGTGAAAACTGTCACCAGATGAATTTAGAAATCTTCATGCAGCAGAAACATGATTTCGGTTGGTGTCCACACAGAATAGTTTGGACATTCGAAGGTCTTACCAACGTCCTTGTTGGCCTTCCACAGCAGCTCAGAGACGGACAACTCCTGGATCAGGGACACACAACATCACTTTGTGTTACTTTGTGTCACTTTGTAGTAACAAATGTAAACTGTTTGATTCCCGGCTGTTTTAAGAAACAAAGAAAAATGATTTCACTCACCTTGTTTTTAAACATATTCATGATCTGATTAGATCTTTATGTCTTTTGGCCACTGTGACGGGTTTAATATGTTGTGTATTATTATCGATGCTGATCTTTTTTATCACCATTTTGTTGATTCAGCAGCAGTCATTCAGTGTTTCTCAGGCGTGAATTAGGATTTTAAATGAGTTTTTCTCACCTTTTCTTCCGCCCAGGAGCAGTCAGAGACCACGAGCAGGACCAGGACCAGGACCAGGACCGGGGTGGACTTCATGTTGGTGAAGGGCGTTAACAGCTGAAACCTGCAGCAGCTTCTGTTTATAAGCTTCTCTCAGTGATAAGATGTTTTTCGCCTTGAAAACACGCTGCTGATTCCCACAAACATAAAACCCGCTTACAGAAGCAAAGATTGTGACGGACGCTGTGAGAGACTTTTTCCTCCAGACATCTGGGTGATTTATGGGTTTTTATGGATCTACAACTACAAAGAAATGGTTCATCTAAATAAGGATTTCATATTTTGTTCATTTCCGTAAAGAAATGAAAACGTGCAAAAGTCTTCATGGAGTCAAATAAAATATATTAACAAATGCATTAATAAATGCATTCCTACCTGATTTAAAGGAACATTTAAAAACCCAATACTATTCCTAAAATATAAATTTAGCACAAAAACTGCTGAACTAATTTAGTTGTGTCATTGAATCGATCATCTCAACAACACAATGAACACAAGACAAATATCTGTTTACTTTTTGTTGCCCAAAAATTATTTTTTGGTCATCTCTCTCATCCGGACTGCTAAAAATAAAAAAACAAGATGATGATGTCATCGCATCCCTTTTCTGATTGGTCAAACAAATCCCCTGTTACAACTCTAACCTTTTATTTGGATGTTTTATGGACAGTACTGAAACATGTCGGTGCAGGAAATTCAAAGAAACAAGAAAATAAGTTGCAGTTTGTTTATTCCATCTTTCTACAAAGCAAACATACATTTTTATCTTCAAATGTGAGTTGTTGTTTTTTTTCAGGCATGATGTTTCAGACATCCACCGGCCTTTAAAGTATCACTCAGACTTTTCCACCTTCCTCTCTTAGACCTCTTTAAGCAGAAGGCCATAAGGACGGATGGCTCTTTCCACCAGCTGCTCCTCCTTTTCATCCGACGTTCCTGCAGGAATGGGGATCAGCCAGTACTTATCGTTGTTGTATTTCCTCCTGTACTCCGGGTTGATCCGGTTCTGCAGAACCACTTTGTACTTCTTTCCCGTCTTCTTGGAGATGAAGGTTTTGGCGTACCAAGCTGCTTCATCGATGTCTGGGGTGGAATAAATCCCCCTGCCGTACACCTTCCCCGGGCCGGGCTGTTTAATACAACAATCACATCAAATAACAATTATATGATCTTAAAGAGAGAACTCTGATCTTTTCCTTCTTGGTCTCTGAATTACAGAAACAGACCTTTTTAAAAAGGATATTCATCCATTCTGTCATTATTATTTATCTTAATTATTTGAGACAAAGAGAGGATTTAATTGTTTTGTTTCAAACCTTCATTTTTAGTTTAAAACAGTTTTTAATAGCATCTGTTTACTGAGTCAGTCAAACCTCCTGATTGTAAATCTAAAACCCGAAACCTTTCGACCTTTATGTTTGTTCTCTGAGGACAAATGGTTCTTTCAGTTAAATTTCCTTCGAGCAGCAAAACATTAATGAATGAATGTAATATTTCAGGTGGTTTAAAAGATACAAACATTTTTTGAATAATGTACTGAGTGAGTGATACGGTGGCTAATTTTTTGCCCCAGCCTCGGGGAAACCGGGGCAAAACATGAAGTGTGACTGCCCTCTTTCCCAACTCCAAAGGATAACTCAGTCTGCTGCAGCTGCTGCAGTCCAAAAAGTGCTTTATGTTAAGAAAAGGTGTCGGAGCGCTTATCTCCTTAACAAAGAAAAAGGTTCATGCACACACATGGTTTCTGCTCCCTACAGCTACACCAAGGAGGACAAACAAAGACAAAATGAGCAAGGGTCATAACGCTGCTGATAAAAATGTCTGAGTCAAACCTCGTAGTGTCCTTCGATGATGCCCTCAGCTCCTTTCTTGGAGGTCCCGTGGTAGGACACAGGCCACTCTCCAGGACAGGACTGGGTGCTACGCCAGCTCGTCCCCAGCCAGGTGTTCCCATCATATTTATTGAGGACCTAAAACATTAACATCAACGTCCTCATTATTATTTATTTGTGCAAAAAAAAGGGCTACTTCTTTCTGCTGGATGAACAAACAGACACACATTCCCAAAACTGACCTCCTGACTGACTCTCTCTTTCTTGCTGCTCATATTAAAGGCAATAAAAAATGTAATTATTAACCTTGAGGCCAAACCGGAACCAACCACACGGGCGTTCGTATTTTTCCCCGCCTCTCCAGTACGTCTCAGTTTGTTTCAAGTTGGTGAAATCATAGTCGTACTCAGGGGCGAAGAATTCATCAACGTCAATGATGTGGTCCTGTCCTGAAAACGCATCCAGCCCGACCTGTACGGACACGTCCTTTCTTCCAATGTCGCTGCTTTGCAACAAACATTTCGCGCTGGTGAAGATGCATTGTGACGCAGGGCTGTAAAAGCAGATTAAAAATCTGTTAGTCAGTTTGAAGTGAAGCCCAGTTTCAGGTCTGGAGCGGTCCGGACCTCCAGAGTTAGATCTGCCTGATCTGGTTTAATATGACTCCAGAGCTGAACCTGGACCCTCCTGGTTTAGGATCAAGGCTGAATTAACCATCCGGGTAAGTGATCAGTCAGTGACTCAGCTCAGGACTCAGCTCTCAGGCCCCAGATAGATTTGAACTCACACAGTTCAGCCAAACACAATACTTCATTTGCTTCAGATCTTTGTTACCTGCATTCATCCCCATTCAGAACAGAACAGACGAGATTGTTGATGTTCAGCTGGTGCTGAGCTCCTGAGGGATGGCAACGAGCAGAGCTGCACCTCACTTTTCCATTGCAGAGGACGCTCAGAGCCTCCAAAGCAACTTCTCTGTCCATCTTCACAGATCGATCCTGTTTTCGAGGAATGAAACAGATTTCTGAAGAGGCGTCTGCAGGCTGCATGGAGGGGAACTGAAGGAGAGCTCATATTTATACGCTGACATCAGCTGATCAACAGGTCAAGTTTTTTTTATACCACCACACCCTCTGACTTTTCCAAGGAAGCCACTGTATTCTGATTTCAGATAAATGAACTCACATTTCCAAACCTGTGAGGAAATGAAATCTCTTCAGTTGCTCCACACTTCAAAGGAAGTGTTAAGAAGTCTGTTTGAATTGAACTTCTGTTTTGAAGAACAAAGCTGAGTGAGCTTTTTCTCTCGTCAGTCATGTTGAACAGTTTCTCTTGTTGTATGATCAGTTTTGTGTATTTCTTGTATGTTGTGTATTGTACTTTTCTTGCTCTTTTGTAAAGCTGGTTGTTCTCTCCGTGTGCTCCTGGAGCTTCCAAACACATACGTCAGGATGCTTTTTGTGCATTTTGATGAAAACTTTAAATACCTAAAAACTCCCCAACTGTGTCCTCTCTAATGTGCAGAGGCGCTGATACCAGACTCATTTAAACCTTTTATTTGGATGTTTTATGGACAGTACTGAAACATGTCGGTGCAGGAAATTCAAAGAAACAAGAAAATAAGTTGCAGTTTGTTTATTCCATCTTTCTACAAAGCAAACATACATTTTTATCTTCAAATGTGAGTTGTTGTTTTTTTTTCAGGCATGATGTTTCAGACATCCACCGGCCTTTAAAGTATCACTCAGACTTTTCCACCTTCCTCTCTTAGACCTCTTTAACCAGAAGGCCATAAGGACGGATGGCTCTTTCCACCAGCTGCTCCTCTTTTTCATCCTCTGTTCCTGCAGGAATGGGGATCAGCCAGTACTTATCGTTGTTGTATTTCCTCCTGTACTCCGGGTTGATCCGGTTCTGCAGAACCACTTTGTACTTCTTGCCCGTCTTCTTGGAGGTGAAGGTTTTGGCGTACCAAGCTGCTTCTCTGAGGTCTGGGGTGGAATAAACCCCCCTGCCGTACTTCTGCCTCGGGCCGGCCTATTTAATACAACAATCACATCAAATAAATATAATTATATGATCTTAAAGAGAGAACTCTGGCACCACTGAAATATCAGCAGTTTAATCAGTAATAAGATCTTTTCCTTCTTGGTCTCTGAATTACAGAAACAGACCTTTTTAAAAAGGATATTCATCCATTCTGTCATTATTATTTATCTTAATTATTTGAGACAAAGAGAGGAGCAAAGTAAAACAGTTGTTGGATTAACATTGAGTGTTTATGGGGTCAGTCTAACCTCCTGAAGGTTGAATCTAAACCTTTAAACCTTTCCATTTGTTCTTGACGTACAATGACTTAAATTTCTTTCAAGCAATAAAAAGATACAAACATTTTTAAAATAACATTTGTAGTGAAAGTGAATTTGTAGCTGAGTGACACAGTGACTGCTGATAAAAATGTCTGAGTCAAACCTCGTAGTGTCCTTCGATGATGCCCTCAGCTCCTTTCTTGGAGGTCCCGTGGTAGGACACAGGCCACTCTCCAGGACAGGAATGGGTTCCACGGCCTGTCTTACCCAGCCAGGTGTTCCCATCATATTTATTGAGGACCTAAAATATTAACATCAACGTCCTCATTATTATTTATTTGTGCAAAAAAAACGGTAACAGACACATATTCCCAAACTGACCTCCTGACTGACCTCCTGACTGACTCTCTCTTTCTTGCTGCTCAGATTAAAGGCAATAAAAAATTGAATTATTAACCTTGAGGCCAAACCGGTACCAACCACATGGGCGTTGGTATTTTTCCCCGCCTCTCTGGTATGTTTTGGATGGTTTCACACGGGTGAAATCGTAGTCGTACTCTGGGGCGAAGAATTCATCAACATCAATGATGTAATCCCGTCCTGAAATGCCGTCCAGCACGTCCTGTGCCCCCTGTGCCCCCTGTGACCCCTGTGACCCTGGTGCTCCCTGTGCCCCCGGTACTCCCGGTGCTCCCTGTGCTCCCTGTGCTCCCTGTGCTCCCTGTGCCCCCGGTACCCCCGGTGCTCCCTGTGCCCCCTGTGCCCCCGGTACCCCCGGTGCCCCCTGTGCTCCCTGTGCTCCCTGTGCTCCCTGTGCCCCTGGTACTCCCGGTACTCCCGGTGCTCCCTGTGCTCCCTGTGCTCCCTGTGCTCCCTGTGCCCCCGGTGCCCCCTGTGCCCCCGGTGCCCCCAGTAGGCCCTGTATGCCCGGTAGGAGGCCCTCTACGCCCGGTAGGCCCTGTAGGCCTGGTGGTAGGCCCGGTAGGCCGTGCAGGCCCAATGGGCTCTGTATGTCCAGTACAGGGACGCTGCCGTCGAAGCCTTGCAATGTGTACTGGATGCGGATGAAGGTGGACTGTGATGTCTGGCTGTAACATGAAAGCAAAGAGTCGATTAAAAATCTGTTAGTCAGTTTGAAGTGAAGCCCAGTTTCAGATCTGGAGCGGTCCGGACCTCCAGAGTTAGATCTGCCTGATCTGGTTTAATATGACTCCAGATCTGAACCTGGGATTTAATCTGGGTTTAAACCCAGATTAAATCTGGACACGTTCAGACTGAGCTAAAAGAAAATCTATGAAAAAGAAATTTGACCTTTAAGTAGATTTAAACTCGCACATTTCAGCCAAACACAATACTCAGGTAAAGTTCCCTTTGCTTTAGATCGGAGTTATTACCTGCATTCATCTGCATCCAGAACAGAAGACACCAGATTTTTGATATTCAGCTTGGGGTGAGTTGCTGATGAACGGCCGACATCAGAGCTGCTGCACACATTTGCATTGCAGAGGACGCTCAGACCCTCCAGAGCGATGGCTACGTCCAGCTTCATACTTCGATCCTGTTTCACAGAAAATATAGTTTTCTGAAGTGTCTGCAGGCTGGATGGAGGTGAACTGAAGGAGAGCTCTTATTTATATGCTGACAGCTGAATGATAGGTGGATCTGCTTTTTGAAATATTGCACTCTGTAACACCTTCAGCAATGCCCCCCCCATTGTGTTTCAGAATTTTCCAAGGAACTCATGACAGACTTCAGGTATGTGCTCAATGGACGTGTTCCCAAACCTGGAAGGACATCAAGTCTCTTCAGCTTAAAACTGAAGACATTTAAAAACAACAAAGGTATGAACTGTGCCTTGAAAGGAGAAGGGATCACCTGATCAACAGGTCGATCAAGATTTTAAAAATATTACACCCTTCACACCCTCGAAGTTTTTGTCCAAGGAAGCTGCTGTAGTCTGATTTTAAAGTATGTGAATAACACACGTTTCTGAACATGAAGACACCAAATCTCTTCAGTAAAGTCTGTTTCAATTAAACTTTTGCTTTTAATCACACACCAAATCTCCTGCGTATTTTCAGGAGATTCTGAGAATAGCTTGAATCTTCGAACTCATGTCATTATTTAAAAAGGCTCTTCATAACGTTTTGTTTGTTGAATGTCGGCGTCACATGACCACACCAGAGCGTCAGCGTTTACAGCAGTGACATTAACATTTATTCAGACATTAAGAACAGCAGCAAGACAGAGACAATGAAAAGTACAGTCAGGCGCAGAAAAACTTCAGCAACTTCTGAATATTTTCATAATTTAAAACAATACTCTGATTCACTAAAGACTTCACTGATTAAAAGCTGGATGATCATTAGATTTTTTGTTGAGTCCAGTTTTTACTAGAGACTGGTGAGATCCGGGTCTTCAGGCGGATCTGGATCAGAAGGACAGGTTGATGAGCGGGGCGTTGTTCTCTCTCTTGTCTTCTGGACTCCACTTGATGAGTGGAGAGCTCAGATCGATCAGCTGCTCCAACAAAACACACAGAAAAAAGAGCTTTAAAAATTACTTAAGTCTTCATCTACTTCACCTCTTCAAACATTTCTCTGTGGCGTCTCCGAGCATCTTCATTTACCGTCAAACACTAAAAATCGGTCATACTGAGGTGAGCTTTCAATTCAGCAGATCATTTCAGGAAACCCAAAGTCTTTAAACTTATAAAAGTATAAATTTAGCAGGACTGTCCACATACTTTTGGACATGTAACCCTCTGTTACAGCACAGTAACACAGCCGCTACCTGAGACGTGGTGCAGGTCGTGGTGCTGGTGCGGATCAGGTCGGGGGTGTTGGTCAAGTCGATGAGCAGTTTCTCCTGAGGCTGCAGAGCCGGAGCTGGAAGATCCAACAGGAGAACCTGAGCAGAGAACGGAGAGAACGTCAGAGCGAGACCTGGACCTGAGACTCTGGAACGACCCTGAACCAGGACCACCTGAGTCCAGACTGCTCAGGACTCATTCCAGCTTTCATCAGCTGTTTCACAAAAACCTCTGAGACCAACAGATCCAGGAGTCGTCTCCAGATGGACCGTTGCTGAGCAGACCTTATGTAAGCGGTGGGCGTGACCTCTGACCTCCTGGCTCTTGGTGTGGTTCTCCTCCATTGTCTCCAGTTCGATCAGGTTTTTACTGGGCTCTGATTGGCCTGGACTTGGTGGTCCTGAATCCGTGCTCTCTGATTGGTCTAGCTGTGGGGGGCTGCAGGGTGGACTGGTGGGGGAGGGCTCCGAGGGAAGCTGCTCCTCCTCCAAACAGAAGGGCTGGATGTCAGGGGTGTTGTCAGGCTCCGCCTCCTGTGCAACTATGGGGGCGGGGCTACACAGAAACAACATCAAACAAAAATAACAGAACAAAAACTCAGCAGGTGTCGTCACAGAGCAGCTTCAAATCTCTCACCTGACGCTGCTTTCTTTCCTGGCTGAGCGGGGGGCGGAGTTCAAATCGAATGTGGGTGGCATCCTGGCGGCCCGGGTGTGGCTGGTGGGGGTGGGGATGCCAGACATCCTGTGCCTCATGGGGGTGGGGAGGGCAGATGGCCGCCGCGCCTTCATCTGGAGTGACGGCGTCATAGGGAGACTACAGCAGACGAAAGGGAGACCGTCAGTAACCGAACAGGTGTGTTTAATATCAGCTTGTAACTCAGCATCTTAAGCTTGATGAAGGATAGACTTTCCCCAGATGACTATTAAAGTGTGTCAGATTCTGATTGTTAGAATTAAATGTGCCTGAGATGCTTTCTTGTGAAATTTCTCAGTATTTTGATCCATGTGTTGGAAGTTTAGTGTTTTAGCGCTCGACTTTTACTTACCTGTCCACATTGCTCGCTGACATCGGCCTCTTTGGCTTCAGCACCTTCGAGACGTCTGGAGACGGACAGAAACGTATCGACAGATATTAAACACAGAAGGTGGAAAACCGTTCTGAATGTGAAGACCAGCAGGGATTTACAGCTGACTTTCCAGTTTCAGTTCCTTTTCTGTGATTGTCTGAGAAAAACTGAAAAACAGATTTCTGAAAAAGTCATCTCTCACCATCACGGCTCGGTGTCGGTAGGACGGCGGCCTCCGGTTTGGCCATCGCCTTCAGCACGCTCTGCGTCCGGACTGAGGTGCTAACGGAGGCCGACCTCCCCAGAACCCTCTTAGCAGGCATCCCCTTGAGGGGCGTGGCTTCCGCCCTTTTCAGTGGCGTGGACCTGGCAGGTTTTGTTCGCTCCGCCTCAGGTAACATCCTGGTGGAGAGCGAGCGCCGATTGGCGGTGGAGGAAGAAGCAGGCTCGGGTGCTGCGGCAAAGACGGTGGAGCACCGTGGTTTGCTGCTGTGACTGGCCGGTCTGTTGATGCTGCTGGGGGCGGGGCCAGTGGAGCCACTTAGACTCCGGTTCAGAGATGAGTTCAGTTTACCTGAGACAAGACAAAACACCTTTACAGCGGCTGAACTTCCTATTTGTTAATTTCGTATCTGAAGATGTTGTACCTTTAGCGGGGGACAGAGACATGCTGGAGTTGAAGCTTGACACAGAGGATGAGGACGAAGACGTGTTCTTCCTGTTTGTAGCTCTTGTGGGCGGAGCTTTCACACCTGAAGGGTTCCTCATCACATTCTGAGGGAGGAAAAAAAAAAATTGATCATTAACTGAACATTTGACTGCAGTGTCTGAATCTGTCCAACAGGTGGAGGCAATTGACCAGACTCCTACTATGAACCAATAAGATAACATTAAGAATAACATTTTGGCAGGATGGGTCTTCTACCTTTGTGGGCGGGGCCAGTGTGCGTTTTCCCACTTGACTGGAGTTGAGAGAGGAGTCGCTGATGTCCGAGGCTACACTTGCTGAATCAGAGAGCAGATCCTCATAAGACTCCGCCCTGCTGGAGGGACGAAGGGTTTGGCTCCGCCTCCAACTCCCCACCGCCTGGAGGAGGGAAAAAAATTAAAATGAATAATAATTTAAATATACGGCTCCGATAGTGCCCAAATTGGGGTCTAAACTCCTGCAGTGATGTTAGAACTTATATAGAACTAATATAAAAAAAAAAAAAAAAAAACAAACCAACTGTCTAATAAGAATTTCAAAAGAAACTGAAAAATATTTTCAATTAAATTCAAGATCAGGTCCTTGAAGGTGCTGTTTTTTCTCAAAGGTGTTTGGTTGAGCATTGACACACACTCCTCACTTAAAAACTGCTCTAGTTGACTAACGACACACAGAAAAGCGTGTAAATAAATCCTGTTCCATAAAACTGAAAACACAAGAACACTGTTCCCAACGTGGCTGAGGTTCAGTGAGTGACAGCAGATGGCGTCATTGACTCGGTTTTACGGACAGTAAAATGTGAAGCCTACTTTGCTCGGTGGCTGCAGTCGGGTTTTCTCCACTTTGCTCTTGCCAACTGAACAGGAAGTCGGCGCCACAGCTGGTTTGCTCGGCAGCACGCTGCCGACACCCAGCACTGCTTTCCCTCGCAGAGCAGTCTTGGGCTGAGACCTGGCACTTGTGGCGGGGCTGGAGGTGCTGAGTCTGGTGGTGGGGCGAGAGGATGAAGCTGTAGTTGAAGGGCGAGAAGGTGGAGCTGTAGTGGCGGAGGCGGAGCGGGTGGATGTTCTCTTGATGGGGGTAACGGCCCGTGTGGATGAAGATGCATTGGCGCCTTTTGCTCTCTGCAGCTGCCGCTGGACGGCAGGAGGCAGCTGCTTCATGGGACTGTCCTGAACACAGAAGGTCTGGCGTTTGATGGGGCTGAGCACTCTGGCGGTCTGAACCAGAGCGTCCAGTTTGGCCTTTGAGTCTTGGACGAACTCTTCCCCGTTGGTCGTGCCATCAGTAGTTACACCGTCCTCGTCCTGCAGCTGCCTTGGCTCGCCGTTCTGCAGCTGGGTGGCAAGTCTGTGCGCTTCCTGACGCACAGCCTCAAGCTGATCCTCAGTCAGTGGGCTCCAGCTCCCACGGGTTGCACAGCTGCTGTCCTCCAGCTGAGACGCCATGCAAACAGAGACGCACCTCTCCTGATGGCTAAGTGGACCTATGAACACCGCGTCTTCATCCTCGTCACCTTTGGAGCTGCAGAGCAGAGACAGACATCACAAAAGTGACCAGTCAAAGCAAATCAAACTCCTAAATTTTCATGTTTTCATGTGAAAATTAGATCGTTCTTAGCAGACAAAAGATCTGAGATCAAAAGCGACCTCTGAGTCGGTCTCATTGAGTGAACAGCAGCGGCAGCTCTGTGGTGGAAACATCTGGTTTATGAGAGGTCAGAGGTCAGAGCACTACCACGACCACCAAGCCGGGGCTGTTCTGCTGAGGCAGCAGGTGGTTGAACATTTTTACTCATTTTAAATGATCACGTTCAATCTTTTAATTCCCCAGTTTACCATCTTTTGATTCTACAGCAGGACATTCAGAGGCCTCATGTCAACAGGCGTCTTCTGCCTCTCTGTCCAACATTGTGTGGACAGTAGTTTTCAGAGCAAACAGAAGCCAAATCCCGATGAAGTGTTCTGTGATGTTTCTAATCTGGTTGGTGAATGCCCTTTTGTGTTTGGACTTTAATCTATTCAGGGTGTGACCAAATTATTCGACATCACCGGTACAAGTGACACTCATATATGTCATGAGTGGGTGTTAAGACGACCCTGGACCGGGTCCAGGCCCACATGAACTTCCTACCTGGCAGGTGACAGAGACACGTCGAAGTCAAACTTCTCATCGGGCAGAAAGAACAAATCTGTGAAAGAGACACGGATGAGAGAGAGGTCGGTGAGTGTCGGCTGTTCCTCCGACCTTCAGGGCTGACTCCGGGCGGCCTACTCACCGCTGTTAGCTCGGCTTTCCATCCCGCCGTCGGTTCCTCCGTGTGGGATCCGGATCAGACCTGCAGCGGCAAATTCACGTCTCACATCAAACCTTGAAAAAAAAAAAAAAAAAACAGAAACTGGAGGTTTTAACACAAACATCCTTCATGCTAACTTCAACTTTAGCCCCGTTAGCTCGTCACTCCTCCACCCGATTCAAACGGTAGCAACCACAAAATGAATCTTTAAAAACACGAAGCCTGGCTCCTTCGGTAGCTCTTAGGAATAAAAAGGAAAGTCTCGCTTTCATTTACATAAAGGTTACGAACCTGGAATTCCTCTGAAAAGCTCACAAATCTCCTCTTTTTCTCCGCATTCAAACGGCGAGACGAACACAAGTACACAAACAATTCAAATCCGCTGCACAGCTGCTCACGTGACACGCTCGCCCTCAGCCATTGGTTAGAAGTTCATGACGAAACACCGAGGGGTGTTGTGGGTACTGAAGTCCACGAAGCGAAAACCGCTGCCTGGGAGTTATAAACGTTTTAAATCCGATAAAAATCCCTGAAATCAGCTGATAAGATGTAAACGAGCGGTAAAAAATAAAATATTAATATATATATTGAAATCAAACACGGATTAATTTCTCTGCTTTTTTGTGTTACTTCAATCCAAGAAAAGGTGATAAGCCTGTGAACACCAAAGCATTTGTCATTTAAGGAAAGTGTGTGTGTGAAGGGTGACCTGGTCTCTTCTTCGTTTTAGTCATTTTCAACTTGAGTTCTTCTTCAGTCTTTCTGTCTCATAAACACCCAGATGTTGTTTTTCAGCTTTTAATAACATTTGGTTTTACACCTTTTTAAAACAACCTAAAACATGTTTGTTTGGGTTTTTTTTTACAAAAAAACTAGAATAAAATTCAGACATTAGACATTTACTTAAACATTTGTCTACAAACACATCTGTAAGAACACAGCCCTCCCTGCCCGCCGCCATTAAAGCTGACTGACTACACATTCAGTCACAGACCCTGAACTTAAACCTCCACATGAACTAACCTTTAACCTTTAACCTTAACTCGTCACCGTTGGCTCACATCAGCTTGTCTGCTGACAAACAGAAATACTGCAGATTAAACTGAGCCCTGACTATATCTGAACATCAACATCGATATTTACAGATTGGAAACTGATTATTGATTGACCACTTCACGAACACTCTTTGACTAAATAACAACTGCAGAGTTTGTTACAGTAAAGAAGGAAAACATCAGGAAGAATGAAAACAGTCTGTGTCAACCTGTCGCTGCCTCTTCGAACAAAACAAGCTCATCTGGAAACTTTTCTGCCTCCTGGGCTCTGAACACCAGCAGGTGAACTCCAGATGAGCAGGAACCAGACGAGTCTTTTTTTTTTAAATGTTTTTTCATTCCTCCGCTCTCTGAGGAAGCAGCGTGCTCGCCACGAGGAACACAGTACTAAAAGAACAGACCATTGGAACAGGAAATGGCCACATCATAGTGAGGTCTCCAGACTGTGCAGGGGACTCCCGGGACATGGAGGCAGCCCCGCCGAGTTAGACGGGATCAGACCAGGTCTGGAGCCATCCTTATGCAGCGGGACGATGCGGTCCATGGCATTGTTGTTCTGGTTGGGTGAGGACTGGAGCGGCGGCTGGTTGGCAAGTCCAGTCAGCGGCGGAGGGACAAGGATTGAGTTACGTTTGGTGGGGGGGTCGTCCTCGCCCTCGTTCTCGTCGATGAGGGGGATCTGAGGCTCAGAGTCCTCGATGCGGAACTCTGGGTGGCTCATGAAGTTGTGGATGGAGCTGCGGGATTCGGGTGTCTCCAGACCTTCGTAGGGAGACACGCTGTCTCTGAAGGCGTTGACCACACGGATCTGAGAGAAAAGAGGGATTCAAAAGGACGTTAAAGGAAAACTCTGGCCCCTTTTATTTTGAAGCCTATAAACATTAGTAAGAGTTTCCTCCCATATAAACATCAGAGCGAGCAGCAGGAGCGTCTAAATAAACTTCAGCCTTGCAGAACAGTTCCCTGGATTAGCTGCTGACATGAACATCATGTTATGTTACCTGAACAGCTTCCTAGTCTGACTAATCAGAGGCATGTGGACAAATCTGGAGTCTTCCGTTTTTAGCATAAAACTAAAATTTACCTGTTTGAAGAATATTTTCCAGCTCTGTTTCCTGATTCTCTCACTCGGGTGAGATTTTCTTTTTCAAAAGAAACTATACCTGCGTCTGGATGCGGCTGAGGCCTCGACACCAGAGCACTTGGCTCTTCCTCAGCTCCATCTCAGCGTGGTCAATGGTATCCAGGCCCTTCATCTCCTCCAGCTCTTCCTCAGGGATCTCCTCCTGCTGTGTGCCATGACCTGCCGTCTTCAGAAACTTGAGCCACTTGGTGGGGACACTAGACACCAGCTGAGACAGTGAGGGGGGGGGGGAGGAGGGGGGCAACACAAATATCAGACCAATGTCACAAACAGCAGCAGCACTTCCTGTATCTAAACTCTGTGGCCACAAAAATCATCATAGATCGTTACAGTGTTTGATGAGAGAAGATTCCAGATCTACTCACCTGACCCCACAGGAGGCTGCCTATGCCCAGAAAGATACACCACAGCCACTGGTCGATGGTCAGACTCACACAGCTGAACGGTTTACCACCAAACTGCACTATGATGACCTACAAGAGGACCAAGTCCCAATATCATCATCATCATCCCACCCACCTCTGTGAACCTGACCAGGTGTGATGACTGAAGTTACCTGTACCACCAAGGTTCCCAGGATGATAGAGCAGAAGATTGGATTTTTGAAAATGCCGTCGAAGACGTTCCTCTCCCCGTGGATCTTGCGGGCATTGAGCTCATTAAAAATCTGCATGAGGACAAAGGTGTTGAACACGATGGTGTAGTGCTCAGAGG
This sequence comes from Echeneis naucrates, assembly GCF_900963305.1. Taxonomy (NCBI): domain Eukaryota; kingdom Metazoa; phylum Chordata; class Actinopteri; order Carangiformes; family Echeneidae; genus Echeneis; species Echeneis naucrates. The sequence goes on along the minus strand of NC_042526.1, from coordinate 1,636,564 downwards.
GCGGGGCGTGGAGGGGAGCGTTCCTGCCGCTGTCGATGTCAAACAATTCCTCGCCTGAGAGGAGGAAGAAGGTTATTGAAGGAGACATCAACCCAAGGCATCAAGTCTTTACATCAAAACATTCATTTCTAAAGATGGAACTATGGTGCTGTTAGTGGGATTAACTCAACATGAATTAGTTCATTATAATACATTAAGATGGTCTTTATATTTTTGCAGGAGTTATGTTTGTAAGGACAATTTTTGTGAAGCAAATTTAGGAGATAAGAATCCATTAAAATCCTTAATGCTTATTGCTTTATGGCCCTGAACTCAGAAACACTGTGGTGCGTTCACTGACCAATGAATAACAGGACAAAGATCACTGTCAGCTGGTAAATGCCATGCCCCAGGATGTTCTTCATCATGGTGCGAGAGATGAGTGGTTTCTTGCGGCCGTACGGGCTCCTGAGCAGCAGCGCCTCTGTCGGGGGCTCGGTGGCAAGAGCTAGTGAAGCAAAGGTGTCCATGATGAGGTTGACCCACAACATCTGAACAGCTTTCAGGGGAGAGTCCTAGAAAAGTTTTAGAAGATCAGGAAACAAGGATAAGTTCAAGTTTGTTTGTTTTTTTTTTTTAAGTGAGCTTTCATCCTCGACCAAAAACATTAAATAAGAGACGGCCCCGTAACTGCCAACAGAATCATCAGCTCAGTCGCCTCTCACCTGGGTGATGCAGGCTCCGGAGAAGGCCACGATGACGGCGACCACGTTGACGGTGAGCTGGAACTGCAGGAACTTAGAGATGCTGTCATAAACGTTTCTGCCCCACATGACGGCTTTCACGATGCTGGTGAAGTTGTCGTCAGTTAGGATGATGTCAGATGCCTCCTTTGCCACGTCTGTCCCTGCGATGCCCTGCAAGACAAAGTTTGTAGGTCACCTTAAGTAAACCGGACACTAAACCTGACGCTTAGCTGAGGTTCGGACTTCGGTGTATCTGATAGAGCCATCAACTGTTTGCTAAACCAAACCTGACAGAAACATGAAGGTACAATAACAGATAAGGTCACATCAGCTGATATTAACATGCTTTGGACACGTCCATCCTGTCTCATAAGCAGCAGTTTCAGTTACCATGGCGAAGCCAACATCTGCTTTCTTGAGTGCTGGTCCGTCGTTCGTTCCATCACCAGTCACCGCGACAACCTGCCTCTGTTCCAGCACTGTGCTGTCAATGATACCTGAGAAGACAGCAAAGAAACTCAGCTAAAAACTTATTTGGTCTGCTGCTCATCACTTTTATTCTGATGTAATATCTTTGGTTTGAACTTATGTCAGGACTTTGTGTTGCTTTAAGCTCACATTTTCTTCTCTTTATGTTCTTGAAAGTTTATTTCTGATGATGTTTATAAGTATTCAATACACTGTTGGTTAAAGTGGATCTGACCTTTAACCAGAGTATGTTTGTCCGTTGGTGATGATCTAGCGAGGACTCTCAGCTTTGGCCAAATCTTATCAATACGCTCCTGCTCAATCTACAGAGAGCGAGAGAGAGAGCAAGTATGAGAAGTTTCATTGGCAAAGCATTGATTTCATTTAATTTCAGTACATTGGGTGTTTTTCTACACCAATGGGCCCCAACTTCAAGGGGTCACAAAGGAAAATCCAGAAAAAAAGTCTTCATAAAAACTACACATTAAACAAACAACATTGCTTCCTGGTAGACTTTGGGAAAGTTTGTTTGTCTGACCTCTCCTAGCTCATTCCGGATCTGGCGGTTGAACTCTTTTCCCTCAATACACAGGAAGTCGTCTCCAGGCTGCAGGATGCCACATTTGATGGCGATGGCCCGTGCGGTGTTGATGTTGTCTCCGGTCACCATACGGACAGTGATCCCTGCCCGCTGGCACTTTTTGATGGCATCTGGTACCTGAAAAGACAAACAGTAGACAACATGCATGTTGCATGTTTAACAAAGCTCTGCACAAATGACAGATGATGAACACCAGGTTCAGGCCTCTCTTCAGGTGTTTCTGTTCTTGTTTGTTTTTGCTGTGATCATAACATACCTCAGGTCGCACAGGGTCCTCAATGCCAACCACAGCGATGCAGGTGAGCCTGGAGAGGATGTGGGCCTCATTGTCCCAGTCAGGCTCTCCGTCAGCGGCAGAGAAGTCTCTGTAGGCAAGGCAGATGGTCCTGAGCCCCTCTGATGCCATTGGCTCAATCACATGCTTCACCAGGTGATCACGATCCCGAGGTTTGAGGTCTTTGGATTCACCGTTGGCTATCAGGATCTTACAGCACCTGGAACCACGCAACAGTCATGTGACTGTGACCTGAGTGAGTACAGAGCCGCGTCAACAGCAGCAGGAAACAAGTAAACCTACTTCTTGAGCAGGATCTCAGAGGCCCCCTTGCTGAACATTCGGTAGCTGCCATCATGGTTTTTCAGCACGGTACTCATGGACTTCCTCGCAGAGTTAAAGGTGTAGACCTTGAACAGTTTCTCCTCGGGGATTTCATTGCGGATGCTCTGATAGTCTCGGTGCAGGTTGTGGGCGAAGCCCAGTAAGGCACATTCAGTCTTGTTTCCCACCTGACGAGGTAGCCCACCCTCCTTCTCTGGAGGCTGAAGGCAGAAAGGACATAAAAATTAAAATAAATATTTTATGTAGCAACAATGTTTTGACTTTCTAGTTTGCTTCATGACTCAGTTCCATACCCCAGGCTGAGAAACGGTGCCACTGAACCTCATGATCTGATAATCCAGAGAATAATCATCTCATTGATTGATACTGATACAGTTTAATTAATTACTTAATTAATTGCATGGAGATGATGTACATTGTTAGTATTATTATGCCCAGTATTCAACACCTGGAAGGATGGATCATGGACTTGGGAAGAACCCACTAAAGATTATTTACTTTGATTTAGATTTTTTTCTGATGATGATGTTCTGAGAAAGTAATCATGAGACAAATAGATTATGAAAACCATCAATCATCAACACGAGCCTAACTGATGATAGGACACTGATCCTTATTGGGACTTCATTAACTCTTGTAGTGGAGCCTGTTTGCTTCCTCTGTGCTCTGATTGGTGGACCCCAGAGGCAAAGATAAGATGAGTCCTGAGCTGCTGTGGCAGCTCTCCAAACCAACCTGCTTCCTGAATGGACAGCTATTTTTGAAGCTCACCATAATCTTGGTGGTGTAGGCGCAGTTGACTCCGATGCCCAGGATGAGCAGGTCCAGTGTCTTGGCAGGGATCCTGCTCGGCTCTGGCACCTGTTTGTAGTAGGTTCCTGCGATGTAGGCCTGCACCACTGTCATGCGGTTCATAGTGAGTGTCCCTGTTTTGTCAGAGCAGATGGCCGTGGCATTGCCCATCGTCTCACAGGCGTCAAGGTGGCGAACAAGGTTGTTGTCTTTCATCATTTTCTGATAAAAAATAAAGTGAAAGAAGAAAGAAGTTTTCTGACTCTGAATTTACTACACATTTACAACAAGACCTGTGTTTGATCCAGGAATGTCTGGAAAGTTACTGCTCTGACTAAGGGAAATAACCAACTGTGAAATTAGTAGATAATATTAAAATTATATGATACCTGTTACTTAACATATTACTTTACACAGGACTGTTTAACTCTGTGTTCAAGCAGACCTTGACTGAGTAGGCCAGGGAGATGGTAACAGCCAGAGGGAGACCTTCAGGCACAGCCACCACCAGCACCGTCACACCGATGATAAAGAACTTGACGATGAACTGCACATAGATAGGTAAACATTCATTGGCCCAGGGAACCCCCTGAATCCAGAAGGTATCGATCAGGAAGCGAACGATGAGGATGATGACGGTGATGGTTGACATAAACAGACCTGAAGACACAGACGCCAAGAGAGAAACACAGGGAGGTTAGGTCATCTGTAAACCAGATTTGTGCCTGGATTTATAAAGCATAAGTATCACTCCAAAGAAACATGCTGACAATCAACCCAAGACGAAAACTAGTTCTCTCAGAGACTAGGACTTGCACATACAATGACCCCCTGAAAGAGTTGGACATTAATATGAGCCAATACTAGCACTAAATCATAAGAAAAACTTTACTAATACAAGAGGAACTTTCTTTATTGAGCAGGCCCAGGTAATATTATTTACGGACCCAACTTTCCTACCTGACAGAGCACTCGGTGACAGTAAAAAAGAAAAAGAAACCTACAGAAGAACCAGACAGATGACCATTAAAGCCTTTCTAGATGAGGCACACCCTGGAATATGAAAACTGAAGCAACTTCTGGTTTGGCTTTCAGTTTCTTCTGATGCAAACGTTGTCTATGCAGTCCATACCAAAACTCTGTAGTGCCTTTAAGAAATTTGGAGCCCTCGTATACAAGAAAATATAATAATTTGGTAGGCTTCCCTTCATATGCATTAATGGGGGCATGAATCAAATTAAAGTTATTAATGTTTTCCTTAAGAGTGACTTCTGGGTCTGAACAATCTATTTAAATTCAATCATTCAGGATTGTTATCATGTCATCCCTGCACACAAGACAATCTCAGTCCAGACGTTCTGGTCTGACATTCCCTGAAGATAGAACAAGCTCCTGAGATGTATCAGATTTGAGGTGTAGTATTTGTAGTCCAGAGAGCAGGAAAAAATATGCTTCACCTTGTAATTTCTGGGTATTCACAGCTTCTTCACTGAGCTTATTATTTGTTCGTACCTGCTTTGCCTATCTGTACAGCCAGTTTGGTCAGTTTTCCCTGAAGGACAGACTTCTCCTTCTTTGGTAAGTTTTTATTCTTCTTGTCGTCGCCATCTTCATTGAGTGGTTCCATCTCTACGTTCTTGTTTTTCCCTTCCAAGACAAAGAAGTGTTCAGTAAAGCATTCACTTGTGACAGACAACAATCATCAAGCTGATACTACTGATTATTCAAGTCAAGTTAAGCCAGTTTAATTTATATCGGTTCTTTCATACATTCTCAAACAACAGCCAGCATTCAAATACTGTCTTCTACTCTTACAGCAAAGTTAGAAATGCAGTTTGCTCTTTTTCAATTACTGTTAAGCTGCCAACTTCCTTCAGGTTTAAATAATGATATAATGTAAAATCAATTCGGAGGACCTGAAGATGGTGATCACAGTATATGGCCTAGACACAAGGACAAATCATCAATTTGACTCTTAATCATTATCAAAAGTTTGTGTTAACAGAAAATGAAACTGTCTACAATTATAAATAGATTAATTAAAAAAGTATTCTAATAAAAAGTAATTATCAACAACCAAAAATAGTTAGGCCAAGTAAATGTTTGCATTTAAACATTGAAATACTAACATGTTCAGCACATCTGTATCACATATGAAGACAAGGGTACTTGTAATGACATCGCTCCGAATGGGTGGGTTTGTCTAATGCCAGTCTGGAGTTTATTGTGCTGTCTTGGTTAACCTCTGAAATTACTTACTTACAAACCAACTAACCCAACTCTATCATATCTGTTTCTCTGAAACGCAACAGTTACAATAAACAACACAACACAGCCAAGTAGCTCTATAATTCTACGACAGTGAGGGCATCTACAAGTTTGTGTGTGTGTGTTTGTGTGTGCATGAGTGTGTGAGTGTGAGCGTGCTGATCCCAGCTCAGTAATGAGGTTATTAGTGGGCAGGCAGCAGCAGCAGGCAGGAGAAGAAAGCAGCTGCTGAGCTTAAGGCTGATAATCTGCTTGGTCCTAATCACCATCACCCGAGTCAGGAGCACCTGCTGCTACTGCTCAGACCACAGGGACACACGCTGCACCATGTGGGGCCAGAAGGACCCAAAGAGACCCAAGAGTCAGAACCTGACATCCACCGAAGACCCCTGTCCTGCTGCAGGATCTGTGACCATTCTGATCCAAACCACCTCTTGTGAACCAACAGTGACTCACAACGTTCAGATCGACAGCTCACTTTTCTCTAAGAAATGTTGTGTTATGAAAAATACACAATTTTTATGTCTCATCAAACGGCCACTGTCATCCCACAGGGACACCAACCTGTGCTGTGAAAACAACCAGCATGTTCAATGCAGGCTTCACTTTCTCACACAGTAACTCACATAACTGAAGCACCGACATGCTGCTCACCTTTCTTGACTTTGTCATCTTTTTTACCTGTAAAAGAAAATATGCAACATCCAATCCAATTATTTATACACATTGAAAGAAACATGAACAACTGCATTCACACAACAAAGCAGAAAAAAAAAACACATTCTTTGCTGTTCACTACTTATTGAGAAACTCAGAACCAAGTTGAGTTCTCCACCAGATGAAGTCAAAGAACTTTTAACTTTGAATGCTGGTCAGCTCCATCTTGACAGGTGAGTTTTTTATGGCATGTTACTACCAGTAAAAAAAAGAAAGCAGGATTGCATCCCATCTCTCAGAGTGTGATGTGAGAGTAAATGGCCTTGATGCCAAACTGCTGCTGATGGGTAGGCCAGTGCTTTACATGAACACTTGTCACCACTGGATGTGAGTTACTGTGAAGTCCATTTAGTATCTGCTCTGTGATATGGATAAGTGTCTTACATTAAAAAGTTCTGCTTTCAGAGGGAAAAGCTGGCTGTTTTATATTCTTATATAATTTTCATGCTGTGCTCGTGGTTGCTTAAGCACACACAGTAATGCCAGAAATGAAAAGAACTATACAGAGTTCATCCCACAGCACCTTTCTCCCCTTTGCACAGTCAAACATCACACTGTGATAACTGAATGGCAACCAGCTAAAGGAGCTCCCTTTATACTCTGCACTTACTTTTCTTGTCCTTCTTCTCTTTCTTCTTCCGCTCCTCTTTCTTCTTCTCCTTCCCAGTTTTCCTCTTTTCTTTTTCAGCCTTTTCCTCTCCATCGCCGTCCCCCTCCTCGCCCGCACCGAGCAGTGTGAAGATGATGCCAGTCTGAGAATTCACGCCTACGGCAGTGACCACCATTTTCCCAGAGCCCTCCATCACATGGGTGCCTGAAAGAGAGAGATAGAGAGAAAGAGAGTAAGAAACTGAGGTTATTTTTTCCCTTTTTTAAATTTTACTTCTCATTACTGTTAAAAATGTATTTTTTTTCTATCCTAGTAAAGAGGTTTTACTTTTGGAACTCACAGTACATGCTATCAGTATATACTGACATACATGTCAATATGTGATCTTGATATGGAAGTGGAAGAGGATGTGATTGGATTGATGATGCGGGAGGAACGCACAGGTCAACAATCTGTGGCTGCATGGCTGCAGAGTATGATGTTTCATATATATTAATATAATATTAATATATTTTCTTAAAGCTGTTTCTCTGGGAACCTTCCTTAAGTAATCAGTTTGAATAAGCATAAAATATTCAAACAAATGGTTAATTATTTCAGTGCAGGAAGCGTTCAGCCTGCAGATGTGAAAGCCAGAAAGACTCTCAGCAGAAAATCAGCTGTGGATTATGGGAGCTGGCAGTGACAGCTCAGGTCACACCGAACTCTACAATTTAATATGAGAGTGAAGCACCTGAGAGCATCATGGCGTCTTCGCTGACACTCTTCTTGACATGATCTGATTCCCCAGTCAGAGAGCTCTCATCCATCTTCAAATCGTTGCTCTGAATGAGGATGCCGTCAGCAGGGAGGAGGTCACCTGGAACATTGAGACACAGCGGTAAGGTGTCATAATAGGTCATTGTCATCAGGTCGTACCAAAATGAAACTTTTTTTAATGGCTTACTTTGAGAAAGTAATAGAGCTATAATTAACGTAGAAAATTATGATTTTAATCAATGATCAAAGAATGACACGAGAAGATATTGCAACATGCACCTTGCGTTTTGATATGCACCTCATCATTTAAGTTGGTTTATTTGGTTTTTGTTCTCTCACCATATTTAACCTGTGCAATGTCTCCGACAACGATCTCAGACACGTTGATCTGGACCACCTGCCCTCCTCGGACCACAGTGAACTTCTGTTCCTGCTCAATGCGGCTCTGGAGGCCACGGAACTGCTTCTCTTTGCTCCAGTCATTGAAGGCCGTAACCAGAACCACACACACCACGGACAACAGAATGGCGGCACCTTCGATCCATCCGGTCTCACCCTCACCCTCCTCCTCCACACCACCGGCCGCCTTGCCACAGTCTGAACAGAGAGCAGGCAGGATGAAGATTTCAGTTTGTGATTGTGTGTTGGTGCACATTTCACTGTACACTGACAAAATAGGTGACCTCTAACCTTCACACATCACAGGACCTTGATTTTTTTGGAACATGTGGTTTTACTGCTGTAACCCCCCCCCCCCCCCCCCGAAACTGGTTTTATGTCCGTTTATGAAGCTAATCTGCACTGTTTTATAAACCCTACAGGCTACCAAAGTCACAACAAAACGTTAAAACTGACTCCTTCAGAGAGATGTACATAAAGCTCAGGGTGAATTCTGGGAACAAATTGCTTGCTGGAAGATAATGGTGATGGTGAAAGCTGACAGGTAAACCAGGTGTAATTTTAAAAATGCATAAAGTTTCATTCCCTTCAGATTTTCTGCCTGGACTGTCAGTGATGAGGCAGCACAAATGAAAATGATAATTTAAAAGCAGCAGCCAATACCAGTTTGTGTGCTGTTGTCACAGACATACTTGGTGGCCTGTCCTGGAGTTGTTTACTGTGTCTGACCAATACTCAGTCCAACATAGAATACAAACATGGACCAAAGCGGCAGACAACTGACACTTCCTCTCTATTGTGACTCTATTTCTCCTTATGACCAGTCAGATTCAGCCTGGTTTTGATGAACTGACCTTTCTGTCATTCGCAAAACCTAATTCAGTTAAACGAACATTCTGAGACAAGTTGCAGAAAAAAGAAAGAGGGAGAGAATGGATTCAAGAACCTGTGACTGAATCCAACAAGCTTTGAGACTTCAAGAGACAAAATTTGTCTTAGTTAACATGCTGATCAGGCAGACACAGATAGATTCATTAGATTCAAATACAAAATGTTGAGGTTTCATTTGAACAGACAGAATGGCATGAATAAACAAATAAATAAAATGAACTCACGCTGTCTCTCTGCATCTGGAGGTCTGTAGAAAGAAAGGCCTAGAGAAACGATGGCTGCCACCTCCAGGATGATGAGCGTGGCATCCTGCAGGGCTTCCCAAACTAACTGCAAAAAGGTTTTTGGCTTTTTAGGAGGAATGACGTTCTGTCCAAACTCATTTTTTCTTTGGCTGATGTCCTCTGAGTTTCCATCTAAACCTGCAGCAGGAGACAATACTGTCACTGTTCATGTCCTCCTCTAAATTTGTATTTAATGCAACAGTTTTTGAGCTAACGCAGCCCACATGTTATAAATTCTGAGGCACAAAGTGGTTTAATCACTGATAAATTATTATGAATTATTATGAGGTTAACAGGGTAGGTTTGATTATAAGGAAGCCAAAATGAGGGTTGTGAGCTGGTTTGACAAGCAAAAAGAAAAATGTACTGTGCACACTTCAAGCTCAGAACACATACAAAAACAGGCTTATTATTCAGTGCTAACCAGAGACAATGATGTGAAAACGTCCTGGTGTTCATTGTCCTTTCACTGACAAAGTCTGGTATGTTATACTGTTGTTGCCAAAACTTTCATCCCAGCATGATCCAATTTATATACAAAAACAGGACCAACAGTGGCTTCATTACATTTCACTGTGCACTGCGCTGATGAGCTGATGTGCTCACTATCCACCTTCTAATGGAGACAAGACAATTCTGTTAATTATTACTAAAAGCCCACAGGCTCCGTTCTCCTGACCAGTCATTATTAGATTAACCGGCCCACTTTCTTTTTCTTTTTTTTCACTGTGACCTGACTGCAAATAAGATCACAGAGCACCACACTCTTTCTTGTAGAGGATAAAACATGAGCTCAAAGGCTGTGCACCCCTGAGGCCTTTTTTGTAGAATCTACTGCAAGAATGTATAAAAATGTTGTATTCCAACCTTCTCTTGATTTCCAGCATATTAATGCTGCTGACTGTCATGTAATCTAGTATGTACCTATACACTGTCTGATCCTTTGAAAATCCTGTTGTCTTCTATAAAACCAGGCCTGTACTCTGTACTTAGATAAACTGAAGTAAACCTTAACAGGACATAGTAATTCAGATCTTATGCATTGCAACATGTAGCGCAGCTGACTGTAGTTCTGGATTCGGTAATCATAATGTCTTTGAGCAAATACCATGTTAATTCCATTAGTTTGGAAAAGGTGACACATAGTTTCATCCTGCTGTTTGTGTTGCTGTGTGCAGAGCTGCAGACTGGTTTCCTCTGTGGGGCAGCACAACATGTCAGGACGTGCTCAGGTCCCTTTGGACACACTACGGCTGATTCGGTCAGTCTCAGCAATTTCTTTGCATTTCTCCTCACTTTGTCTGAAACTGAAACACAGCCAGTGTGCACTGCGCTTTCAGGTAAGTGGGATGACAATGAAAGTTAATGTATCTCTCCTTCCAGCTATTATTGCAGAGCTGCAGAGAAGTGAAGCAGTGTGAAGGATTTTTTCCGCTGATTACTGCTGCTGACATTTTACTGCTCCTGTCAGCAGGAGTCAAAACACTGAAGTTGTTTACGAAGCATGTGCAAGACGGACAGACTGAATGAATTAATGATGAGGAATAAAATGTCAAGGGGCAGATGTATGAGACACACTGAGTCCACTGGCTGCAGCCAGCAGGGTGGTACAACTTCACTAAAAAATAATGAATGTTGACTTGGTGGATTATGTCTCCAGAGATTGACTTTTACAGAGATGAACTGAAACCAAGGGCTTTCATGGAAGAAAGGAAATCAATCTGAAAACTGATTTAATGTGGGTCAGTGACATCTGGCTGATACCAAATCCACTTAACAAGGTCACTATCAGCACCGGGACCAATCAGATGGCGCCTTCATAAAATGATCAGTGCATCCCAAGTTAAGAACGCACCGATTTTTCACACAGTATACTCAAAGGTTTCCTATAAGCTTACTTAGAGGTGTCGCCACTTGAATTTTTCAGATTTTAAATGCAGCATTTACACTCGAGAACATACTGTCCCAATCCTGACACTGTGCAGAGGACGATCAACAGACTCTGCAGGTTATAGCTGACTTTGACACTGTCCGCATTCCCTGAAGCCTAAACATTATTTGTCACCTGTTGGTTCAATGTTAGGGGGGTCAGGTCTGTGAGTCAGATGTCAAATGGCAGGATAAAGCACCATCCCACTCCCCCTTAAAACTTAATTTAGAGTGGAGCATCACACTGCCAGTAGCTGATTCACATTTGAAGTGTTGGGGTGTTGTAGAAGGAAGTCAGCCCTAAAGGAACTAAAACTGAACACAGAGGCAGATTTTCTGAACATGTTTACCCTCGACAGGTGACGTCCTCAGTCTGGCACATAGTCCATTAACATCTCCGTAACATTTTTGGATCTTCGTTTGTGCCTCTGCTCCTCTCAGCTCCATGAGCGAGCGCAGCTCCATGAGCGAGCAGCTGAACCCTGACTCGTGGTTGGCCTCATCACGTCGGCCATATTTAGACCCACGAAAACTGTTATTGGCCATGTCCTCTCCGTTGTGACTTGACAGAGGCCTTCCTGTGAAACACAGACTCAGTGGTAGGCCTGAGGTGCAGATCTGGCCTTACAGGGACTCTGTGACTGTAGGAGAAAAGAGAGATCAGGTTATTTCAGAGGCCTCATTGAAATACAAAAGCATGACTCTCAAGGACAAATGTAGAAATATAACCACACAAAGGACGTGACTTGACTTCATAGTTGTGCCTGGGTGCAGGACACCAAGGTCATGTCCTCAATACTGGTTCCAGGGGGAGGGAAATTACAGTCAACTATTACATGCTAATGACATGAGGGACTGATTCTCTACACTTTTGGCTGGCAAAACATTTAATCAGTGAAGACATAATCGTTTCACTTTCAGAATATGAGAATGTCTTGAAATAATCATATCGAAGAATTTAGTTGAAACTATAAATGAACAGGAAAACTAATAAATTGTGCAATCAGCAAGGAAGGCCATTGATTTGATTTGAGTAATGTGGCTTGATGAGCATTTGCTGAACAGGTCAGATTACTTTAATGTATGAATATGTAACTGTTCCATCACAAATAATTAATAATTTATAGCCAAAAATCCAAATAGAGCTATGACCACAGTAGCTAACTCAGAGGCAGCAGCAGGAGAAAACATGAAGTCAACGTAAGAACCAGAATATTTTCTGGTTCTTATGTTGACAGAAAATATTATTTTAAGTCTCTTTATCTGGGGAAACAGGATGATGGAAATATCAAGAAAAAACAAGCTCGATGAAGAAAATGCTTTTATCAACTTGGAAACTGTTAAGACCCAATATATGTGACCCAGCAGTGTGCTCTGTCCTCTATCCCTGCTTCACCAAACGGTACAGACTCTAACAGATTGAGCTGCAACATTTCTATGTGTGGCGTACGGTGCATGCCAGTGTGTGGACTAAAAGCCTTTATATTTGTTCCTCACAGGTTGTGACCTCTGCGCCTTCAACTGTAATCTGTGTCAATCAGTCAGCCGAGACTTAATCTGAGAAAGAGAGAAGCAGCCCGTTTAGGACCGTAGGAGAGGAAGAAAAGAGCTACAAAAGTAATCTCAGCAGCAAACTGAAGGGTAAAGCTCTGTTGCTCACTGTATAAAAGTATAAGTGAGTTATTGACTGTTAGTGGCTGTAAATCTCCATATTAGAGAAGCTGCAACAAGGGGACTTGGATTTTTAGCAGAGGAAATCTCTGTTGCCCGGTTACTAATGAACTAAACATCAAAGCAGCAGATACTCCTAAAACAGTAGCTGTCTGAATGTGTAGAATAAACTCAGCACCCCTCCACACTGAGGAAACACATTCAGGATCTTTGACAGAAAATGTTTTTGGAGCTTTATTGTCATTTTGTTCTTGCAATACTGAAAAGAAGAAAGGCTTTACTTACAGAAACTTCCCCCATCGCCTCCTGTTAGCAGCAGCAGGTGTTAGCAGCCGTCCGATTACTCTGAGCAGCAGCGTCACACACAGAGCTCCAGAAACAGCCCATAACCCAGCCACTGTCTGATGATATGCTTGCAAACCACAATTTATTCCCAAAACCAACCTGTTGTTTGGAATTTCAGTTTGACCTTCAGCAAGCTCTCAGTCACTAGCTGTGCTCCATCGGAGGAAAAAACAGGAGCTGGCTAAATGATTATCTGAGGAAAGCCTCGCTTAATCTAATTAGACAATCTGTGGCTTCAGGGAGCGCCAGAGAGCCTAGTGCTGCTGCAGCTCCTCCTGCTGAGAGGGACACGCTGGGTCTTCAAACTACAGGTCTACACAAACCAGGTCCACACTGACCACATCTGAAACTGCTATTGCTGCTGTAGCTCCTCCAGCTCACACCAAGTATACATACATCAGGTCTAAACTGGCCACAACTACACCTGCTGCTGGTGTGCACACGAGGTCTACGCAGACCCAGTTGTATGAAGCACATCTAAACCCCTTCCTTTCCACAGAATCTTTAACATTGAGAGAAGATGTAAACCTAAAGACAAGGTCAGTGTGCTCTTTAAAACTAATAGAGCAACCACCAGAAAACCGACCAGTAACCACTAAGAAAAACTCTAGTGCCCTGCTAGCACATCGAATAGAAACTAATAAACATCCCACTAACGGCAATGTCTGTTCTGTTCTCTGTCCTCTGACTGCATTAGCTGCTGTTCACAACTATTGTTTTCATTTGTTGCACACACATAAAACTCACCAGCTTCCCTTCCCCCCACCCTCTGAGCAGCAGTGATTCAGGCTGACGTCAGGTGGCACACGCACACACGTGACTCAAACACACATACACACACACACACAAAGGTGGATTACAGTGCAGAGAGAAACAGGAGGATTAACCAAACTCACATAGACACTTACACAAGGTGATATTGCTGTTTCATATTTGCATGATAGTGTTTTCACTGAGCTTAAATGACCTTTGACCCCACACTCTCACAGGGAAAACCACAGTAATAATTTCAAGACTCAATGGACAGATGAACCAGAGACTAGACCCATCCTCACAGCATCTCCAGTGTGTCAGAGCCTTGGTTTCATTCTGCCAACAAAACCATAATTGATTCAACTTTCTAACATGCACTTATTGTACACTCTTAATTGCATGTTTCATTTCAGACCTGGGATTGTTTAAAACTGTTATAATTTCAAATAAATAAAGTCATATCAAGAAGGATATTGAAGTCGGTGAAATAAATTAATTCTGGAAGAAATGGTTCAGTCAGTGCTGAGTAAACTGACTTGGGACGAGCTCACCAGTCTGTCGAGTTTGAGTTTGGTTCCACTTAGTGGTCAAACCCAGTCAACGCTCTGGAGCGCACATTTGGAGATCTGTGAACTACACTTCACTGTTCAACTTGGCACTGGGTGCTACGGAGCTGGAGGCACTACAAAAACAACAAATCTAATTAGTGACCTGGGCAATACAATCAGTCAACATTTTTTCATGACCCGGTCTCAACAGAAAACAGCAGAAACTGTCTGATTTCAGGCTCCAAGTGTAAACTGTTATCTCATCAGTCACATTGATCTAAAATTATATCATTTCATATTTAATGCTGCTGTATTTCATTTATTTAACGGAGAGCTAAGTAAAGATTGTGTTGGATCACTATAAGTCATGAATAAAAAACATTATGACACGCAGCCTGAAGCTGTTAGGTGGTGGTGGTGGTGGTTGGCGTGGCCACGTCAGTCAAATCTGTAAACAGCTGATCGTGACATCATTCACCAACATGGCGGACTGGAACAGAGGTACGGCTCTTCGACACGTACTCACTTCTCAATATTCAGCCGTTAACCGTCTCCACCGGCACGCGGCCAACGTTAAGACCGAGCGGCGAAGGGTAAAGGCCGGATGACAGGGCGGGTGGACCGCGGTGGTTCACGTCCAGACCCGTAGATCCGTCACTTAGAGCCGAGAACCAGCCTAGAACTTAGCCCGCTTGGCTAGCTAAGCAGTTAGCTGCTAAAGTACTTAAAGGAAAGCTGTGGTAACTTTGAACGGGTCTGGATGAATATGACATCAGTCCAAACTATAAGATTAATAGAAATATCTTACGAGCTGATTCTGAATGTATGCTTTTACAATTTACAACAATTTTACAACTGGGTAACTATCATGTTAGTGTCTGACCAGCTAAATTGGTCTGTTTACTTTAAGCTACTTCAAACCACAGGAAATGACAGTGCTTTTGCATTGTCAGAAATATCCCCATAATTCTTATAGTGATATATTTTTCTTTAAAAGGTCTGTAGTTTGGTTTGTAAGGGCCCATCCCAGTTCAACAGAGCACTGAGCATGGCTTAAATATAACTTGGTACACACTTATTATGGTTACTGTTCTGTTGTAAGAGAATACATTTAGATTTGAATGACCCCCGGTTATTTATTTATTTATTTTTAAACAGGAGCTCAAACCTGGAAATATACTTCTTTTCATCTCTCTTACTGCTAGCGGTATTTTGCAACCAATAGTTAGTGATAATTATTAGTTAGGAAATAAACCATTTTAAACTACATTCGGCTCTTCTTTTTTTAGTTTACACAAACTTTCATACTGTGCACATGTGTCTATTTACCTACATAATTATATTTGCTCATAAAGGAGCGGCTAGATGGCTTCTTCTTTATTTGTGTTTAATTTATCACCAACATTTCATTAAACTTACTTATAATAATAACAACATTAACAATGATAACCTGTACACGCTTGACAAAGGGTGTCACCATAGTAACCGACTACACACCTTCACTAGCGGAGCAACTGGAGGCAAAATTAACACAATTATGGATGAAATGTATTTAGCCCGGAGAGTCTGGCCACTGCTCATCAGTTTTAATTTATTATTATCATCACAATTTTAATGTCCCGGCTAGTTAAAACAAGGGAGGATGTCTCTTCAACGTGGCAAAGCATCTTTGCTAGCTCGCTAGCTCCCTCAAAAATTAGCAAAATGGCGGATGAACGGTTGGGCGACGCTACTTTTTGCGCGGTTTTAATGCGCAGTTAATTAAAACGGTATTATCCAAATACAAGAAGTAATCAACGCATTGTAATAATATAATTAAATACACAGAAGGTTAGCTAATTTGAAGTCAAACTCTTGAAAACTTACCACCGAATCAAATACAGCTGAAGATTTAATTGAGCCGTTGACGCTGTTAGAGAGCGACGTGTCTTGCGCGTATGATGACGTAACGTACGTACGTGTACGCACCACGCCTCCTGTCGATACTAGCGTTGGTTCAGTGTACAAAAAAGTTTTTCTTTGTCTTTTTAACGACTAAACGTTATCCAAAGAGAATTACGTGTTCAACTGTATCAGGAAGCAGAGCTGTGATATAAGCACGTCGTTCCGGTCCGTTTTGGCGGGTAGCATCAGGACTAGATGTTTGGAGGGAAAGCTGCTGTTTGTCTGTCTGATCCGCTGCTGTGTGCACATCCAGGTCATGGCTCTGTGGACGATATGCTGGATGCTGAAAACAAGCGTATGGCTGAGAACTTGGCCACCAAAGTCTCCAGACTGAAATCTGTGAGTCAAAACAAACATGAACTTCTATTCATCCGACTGTTTTGTCATGTCATTCACACACTTGTCGGTTTTAATGTCGTTTTATATATATATATTTTATTATTATTTCATATACACAACAGAACATGTGCGATCATCTGACCCATCTCTGTATCTGACAGCTGGCTTACGACATTGACAGAGAGGCTGAGGATCAGAACGATTATCTCGATGGCATGGTGAGTCCATCTGATCAATGAAACAATATAGAAAATTACATTAACAGTGGCCATCCTTTGGAAAGACCTGCTTTCTAAGTCTGATAAGTGCATTCCCTTCTCTCAAGCTATCATTAACCTACTCTTTCAAAGACTCATGGGAGCTGTAGTTGTTGAATGGTATTAAATGATAAATAATAATCTTCATAGAGCTTTCCCTACACTGTTAGTCATGTTTTCCTGTTGTACTTGTGCCAATAAAACCCTTCTTCATCTTCCTCTCCTCCTACTTCTTTCAGGACTCAAATTTCCTCAGTGCAACGGGCCTTCTCACTGGCAGCGTGAAGCGTTTCTCCACCATGGTCCGATCCGGCAGAGACAATCGCCGTATCCTCTGTTACGTCTCTATAGGCCTGGTTCTGGCCTTTTTCTTACTCTACTACTTGGTCTCCAGAATTCAACGCTGACCTGAAAACCAGATCAGTCAGAGGCAGGACCTGAAGATGATGTGGAGCTGAGACTTTTGACTCTGCCATCTGATCTGATTTAAATCATCTTTGTGCTTTTCCTGAACAATGAGGACTCATTTATTCTGCATCAAAGTGAGAAAATGAACAGGAAACTCACATAATTTTGAATTGTTGTACTGACCAGACTGACCAGGCACATCGATTTTGTGCAGGCTTTGTGTTTTGTGTTGGAAGCCACAGAGCAATAATATGTGTAAAGAGACAGTCGAGGGTGAATTCAGGTGCATGGGGGCCGACCACATTTGAGTGCAATAGGCTGAAGAAAATGTCAGTTATTACAAACTGAGTCACCACCTCAGTCCCCGAAGGCACAATCATGTAAAGCATATTTTGTACAGCAATGACTTAATCCTCTCTGCAAAATTGCTCAAAAATATATAACTAAAACTGAAGAACTCCAAATTAATAGTGCTGTTTCAAACCAACACTCAAAGTAATTAACAGCTGTATACTCCTAATCTTGGTGCCAAGAAACATTGTTTTGATTTTATTTAATTGGCAGTGATATTAATGGTCAAATTTGATGATCAGAGGATGGAGCAAATGTTCACATTACACAATGTAATGTGACGTAAAAAAACAACAATTAGCATTTTCAGATGTGCTTTCATTACGTTTGATCTATATTTAGTAAAAATTATTCATTTGAAAAGTCGGGACCTGCTCTTGTCGTGACTTACAGAAACATTTGTGGGAGAAAGGGTGAAGTTTACTTTTCTATGTGTTCACATTCCAGGCTCTCAGCTGCTGATTGACGACAGTGAACATTTAAAATGATTTTATTTTTAATACACATGTAATAAATAGTTTTAATTGTAAAACCTGTTTTGGATGTTTTTTTTTACATGAATCATTAAGAGTTTTGGAACTATGCAAGATATATAGGCGATATATTGTTTTTCTTTGTCATTGTACTGTGTCAGTTCATATTTATAATGATGCAAAAGCGAGAAGAGGTTTTTATTTTGATAAAGAATACATAACAATTCAATAAAAGTGCATACAAGAATAAAATGTTGGATCACATCTGAGTCATTTGGGTGTTATTTACATGAAAGAAAAACATTAAACAGCCATAAATGGGGACAGATAAATAAATAACAGATTCAGTAAAAGTGAAACATGTTTATAAATTATGAGCACATAAACAAGGCTTATTTACAGAATTGATTAAAATAATAAAAAGATGTGTTTGTCGCTTTGAAGTGAAGTTGTCTATTCTTTTGGCCGCTGCGTGGCTTCGGGCGGACTCGTGTGTTTCCGGATTGGTCCGCTGCATCTCTTCGGCTTTTTGCAGAAAACAAACCTCCGGGCGGCCTTCCTCTGCCGGCCTCAGTCCTCCCGCTCCTCTGATTTTTAGTTTTACTTTTAATTATTATTTTTCTTAATTTTGTCGTCGATTTCGGAGGATTTATCGGGTTTCTCTGTGCCGCCGTCTGTCACCGCAGCTTGCCGGCCCGGTTCGTGGCGGGCTCGGCTCCGCTCGGACGCCGCTCTCCCGCCGCTGCTGCTCGGTCGCATTCGGCTCTTGTCGTAGTTCGGCGGCGGAGAAGGGGATGGACGAAGCGGACTCGGCGACGAAGGCGCTCGGGCTGG
Organism: Echeneis naucrates; assembly: GCF_900963305.1. Taxonomy (NCBI): domain Eukaryota; kingdom Metazoa; phylum Chordata; class Actinopteri; order Carangiformes; family Echeneidae; genus Echeneis; species Echeneis naucrates. The sequence goes on along the minus strand of NC_042526.1, from coordinate 1,617,579 downwards.
ATGAACCGCCCATCGACGGGCCGCCGGTGGAGGGAGTGGGCTCGGATACCGAGTCGGAGGCCGAAGTCGCCACGATGGCGGTGATGGCGGAACCGGAAAACATCGACATGGGAGCCGAGTCGCTGCCGAACGGAGACGAGGCCGAGGCGGCGGCGTTTGCAGGTGAGGCCGCCGAAATACGAAATGACGAGAGAGTTATTCCGGAAAAACGGGAAAAAATGAGAAATTATCAGATTCTGAGGAAAAATAAACACTAAAAAAGGTTCTCACACAGAAATCTGCTCATCTTTTTTTAACAAGCAGCTTCGTGTTTTTTGTACGATCCGCCGCCAAACTTCATTCAATTTTTCCCCAATTTAACATTTGAGCTCCAACAACTGGCTTCAACTTCTATCTATTTCTCACTGAGCTCAAATCATCTTTAACTCATCCATTACTCACAAATTCGGCAGAATAAATAATACGTTGGTGTGAAAATATGTGTTTTGTTTTATTTGTCCTTTTCTGATTTGGTGAAGCGATGTGGTATAACACGATAACATCACAACATAACCCAAACCCTGCTGTGGCAGAAAACTACTGATAGCTTCTTGTTTTATATTTACAGGAAAAAACTATGCAACATTCAAAGATAAAAATATAATGCAAAAAAAGTAAATATATTTGCTTGCAATGATAGTTAAAACAATAAACTCAAGTTAAAGGAGGACCAAGACTGCAGGTAAACAAACAAACAAACAAAAAAAAACAAACAAACAAACCTCAATATAGATATTGTTTTTATGATCTAAGCATAAAACTGGTACTCAGGGTTGAAAATGATTATTTAAATAAGTAAAATAAAATTCAACATTTTACAGTTGGTTTAAAGAAATCAAAATAATAAGAATTTACAACATAAAACATCATCATCAGGATTCTCCCAGAGCGATGTCTGAAATGTCAGCCATGCAGTAAAAAAACAGATTGTTAATAGTGTTGAACTTATGGCACACATGATGAATTGGCAGGTTGTTTTATTTTTTAATGACAGGTGTATTCTATCAGCAGGGACTGTGATAATGAAATGTTTGACAGTCTTGTTGTTGGTCAGAGGTGACGGCGGTGACGGTGGGGGACGTTCAGGCTGCAGAGGACAACGTTTTCACCACAACTGTCGCCACGTCGGGGAGCCTCCCTGAACACGTCCTGGTAGATCAACACACACACACCACTGCGTGTGATTACTCTGCCTGTGTCTCTGCTCTCTGAGTAGATCAGCTTCAGAGAGAAATTGACATGAATGGACACATTAGTCTTTTTTTATCCTGAAATAAAACCTCAACCTTTAACATCAATCTCTGCTGCTCCCCCATACTACATCTTTTGTGTTTACTTTGTGTGTCTGTTGCAGAGTGGCAGGACGACCCTCCAGCTGGGGGAAGGTCTGAGTACCCAGAAGGCGACTTTGATTGTGGTTCACACTGATGGCAGTATCGTTGAGGCAACTGGCCTCAAGTCTGCCACGGCCATCGCACCAGGTGTGTTTGTGTGTGTTACGTCACTGAGAACGTGCTGCTGTTTCTTGAGGCGTCCATGTTGAACCAAGTTGTACAGCAAATCTAAAAACCTTAACTTGAAGGACAGTGTCATGCATCGCCCTCCCTGAGGCTGATCTGTGTTTGTTTCTTCCTCCTGTCCGTCCCTCAGGAACACAGACCACACCCACCCCACTTACCCCACCCCAGGACAAAGACTCCTGTTCCAAGTACAACTGGGACCCCTCAGTCTACAACAATGAGCTGCCGGTCCGCTGCAGGAACACCAGTGGAGTCCTCTACAAGAACCGACTGGGATCAGGTGATCAGCACTGAGTGCTGGATAAAACTGGCTTTTCCATGACTGAGACTTTTGTGCATTCAAAGACACCTGGTCACTGCTCAACCTCTGCTCAACCTCTGCTCAACCGCTGTATCTTACAATGATGAATAGATTTCTGAGTGGGGTCAAATCTGCTCTCAACTCGTAGTTATTGTAGCCGCAGATGGCCTGCGAGTTATTTCTTTACTGTCTACATGTCTTTGCTCTGAAGTGCCCCTGAGAAACAGATCTGGATAAACCTGGTCCTGGTCCTATTGGCTTTCAAAGTTCACCTCAGTCTGAGGCTCCAAATTCCTCCATGAAGTTCCCTCTTGACTGATTATAATACACTTCTTTGTTTTTAGTAATTTCCACCTGAATTATATGTGACGCAGCCATGTTTCTGATGTTTCTCTGATGCTTCACCAGAGTTATTCAAACCTCTATTTCCAGGCTGATTTGTCCCACCATTGCCTGCACTAACAGCATTGTGTTGTGTTCAGGGGGTAAAGGTCGTTGCATCAAACACAATCAGCAGTGGTTCACGCCCACTGAATTTGAAGGTCTGGCCGGAAGAGCGAGCAGCAAAGACTGGAAGAGGAGCATCCGGTATGCTGGGAGACCTCTGCTCTGCCTCATACAGGTACCGAGACGGCGACTACTCCGTCGTAATACACTGCACCATTGCATTAGTCCTGAACTGATCATTTACTGATGCTCTGAACACACTCTTACACCATAAAATGAATTATCTTGAATCTTGAAAACCATATGATGCACGTTTAAAGTTTTTAATACAGATCAGCTGATTCTGAACAGAAAGCTGGAGATGAATTAGTCTGCACTTTAACTGTGTGTGTGTGTGTGTCTACAGGAGCGTATCCTGAACCCCCACGCCGCCTCCTGTACCTGTGCAGCCTGCTGTGACGACCTGACAGCGGTGAGTCAGTGCAGATCAGATTGTAAGGCATCATCTGTTGGACTGACCAAACCAACTATGGACTGAGCCCTCTTTTATGATGACTGGGTGTTTTGGGTATTTGGTCCCAGTCAAATCTGGCCACATGCTCTCTGGTCCTAGTTCCTTTGATGAAACTGAATCTGTTTGTGTAAAACAAAGGAGGAGAACACTTTAAGATATAAACATGGATCTTATCTTGGTTCAGCAGATCTCAGTCTCTCTCTCTCTCCAGTGTCCAAAGGATGGAGAATCTCTGGCAGCAGAAAACATCAGTATGGTAAACATTAGTCTTTTTTTTTTTTGGTGTGGTCTCAAATATATTATATGTTTTGTGTGGGTTTTTTTTTTTTTTTTTTTTTTTTTTTTATTTTTTTTTTAGAAACTGATACTATAGAATTGAATGAAATGATTTTTTTCTCTGATTCTTTCCAATTTAAATGATGTTTCCTCCAGTTTGTGATTTTTTATTTATTTATTTATTTATTTATTTTTTTGGATCAACTGTTTTGGAGTAGAAACAGGTTCATCTTTGAGTTGTTGGACGTTAGTTTCATTAGTCTTTGTGTTTCTATGACTCAGACTGGTCCAGTTCGCCTCTTTGTCCCATACAAGAGGCGAAAGAAGGACACAGACCCTCCGCTCGTCCTCCCTAAAAAGGAACTTCCTGCCACCAAAAACATCACGCTAACGCCTGGCACCACATGTACGTCAGGAGGGAAAATGTCTGCCTAATTTTATTGTCTTGACCTTTGACCTTAAAATTGTAGTCGCATTACTGTCCATCATCAGCAAAACATTTTGACGAAGTCTGACATGTCTGTCCTTCACCAACAGTCACCGTTTCATCGCCGGGACAGTTCACCTCCGCTGGAGCCTTGACCTTCGACCGCACGCCATCAGGTGATGCCACAACTACCGCTGCAGCAGCCGCTGCTATCATCTCAGAGGGCTCATCACAGAGCGAGGTGTTTGCCAGCACCGCAGGTACTTATTCTGACCAGCGTCCATATCTGTTGGACATCAAGATAATCAAGTGACCAGTTTACCAGAAAATTAATCAGAAACTATGATTAATGATTGACACAGTAGTCCCCTAAATGGAGCATCATTAAAAAAAAAAACATAGTGTTGTGTTGAAGACTGCAAACTAGAGACCATAAACTGATGAGAAAAGCATGACATCGCCCCCTGATGGTCATCAGATGGAATGAAGGCTAAAGGCTCTTCAGTGTTGGAATCACCGCCCCTCTCTAAAACAGCATGTTAGCAGCACAGCTGAGAGTTTTAACTGTATCCAGCTCCATGTTCCCTCCTGCTGAAGGACTGGTGAAGGGGTTTCCCACAGACCCCTGCGTCATTGCCAGTCTGGGGCTGATCTATCATCCCATCAGGCTTTCTGATTGGACGTTGCATCGCTGTAATGAGCTCTCAGGAGAGTGCGGTTCTGTGGCTGAATAATGAGGCGCCACCACCACTCGCTGTCCCAATTTAACCATCCGAAGATAAACGTCCTCTTTCAAGGACTAATCAGGGATCTTCCCATATCTCCTCTCTCTACTGCTCTAACTGGCAGATATGAGCAACCAAATCTGATTCAATAATGTTTTATGATAATTAATATTGATTAGTGTGACTAAGAGAACCTCCATTTACCTGCCAGAACACACAGAAGTTCCCCAGGAACTCAGTCAGAGATGGATGTCCAGTTATTTTTGAACCGTTCTTATCTCAGTGGAGCTGCAAGCTGGCAGAGGAAAAAAAAAAAAAAAAAGATAGATGTTATATGCTGTATGTGGGTCAGGAGAGAATATATGGGGGAGGCACACTGAGCTGGATCTGCTCGGACCACCTGTTCCTCTTTGATTCTTTGAGCCTCACTTGTATGTTGAAGCGATGAAAGTGTAGGAGTGATGTAAACATTGGAAACTATCACAGCAGGCGTCCATTCACATCGTCCCCTCAGCAGCATGCCAGAATAAAACCCTCCTCCTCTTCTTCTCCTTTCAGTGTTGACAGCGTTGCCCGCCTTGGCTGTGACTCCTCAGCCTGTTCAGGCCAAGTTGGCGGTGACAACAACGGCAGCGGCAGCAGCATCTCCGTCAGTGGAGCTGGTGAGCGGGCTGGAGGTGGAGCCTGTGGGGGGGGCAGGGCCGGCGGTGAGCGAAGGGCAGAAAAACACCTGGCTGTACCTGGAGGAGATGGCCAACACGCTGCTGAGCAACGTCCAGCAGCTAAAGGCTTTGATCGAACAGGCAAAACACTCGGGAGGGGATGTGCCAGGGTTCAAAGGTCAGGGGGGGAGGAAGGAGGTGAGAATACACACAATCTGAGATTTATTTCAGCAGCATTAACCAGGAAGTTAAATGACTGCACAGGATTATAGCAAATAATAAAACATACACAGGTACTTCACTTTACATAACCAAACATAAAAACATGAATGAAGAAATCAAACATGTTGTTTTGCTCTGTGTGTGTGTGTGTGTCTGTGTCTTCAGTGTGGTTTCAGCCAGTCGTTTCAGAACCAGATTTCCTTTCAGCAGCCAGACGACTCTGAGGCCAAGAGGAGCTCTGACATTACTGAGATCATCATCAACGTAAAACACACATACTTATTAAAATCTTTAAAAAATAGCAGCCTCCTTCATGCTCCAGTTCTATTAGACCTTTCTAAACTGACAGAGGATAAGTAATTGTGTTTGATTTAATAAAATAAACATCAAACAACAGATGGTGCATAATAAAAAGGTAAACAACTGAATAAATACTTGATCAAATATCAAATGAAGATCAGTAAAGATAACACAAAAAGAGAAGCACACCCCTGACAGTACCTTTCCACTGAGGCTTTTGTAGAAAAAACACACCTGACCCACTTTATTTCACCGCCCTATATCCTGCAGGTGTTCCTCTCATATGGAGCTACTTTAAACTGCAGTAAAATGTCCGGAGCGACCGATTATTACACTATCTGACTGACGCTGATGTATTAATGCTTTAGCAGCGTCGGTAGGGTCACCAGATAAATGAGAGGGATTGAGAAGATTATTGAGAAATTCAGCCATTTCTTAGTTTTATTCTGTAATTTAAACTTTGTGTCTTCCTGCGTCACCTCTGCAGCAGATGTGTGTGAACTGTGGCCGCGTGGCGATGAGCGAGTGTACGGGTTGTCACAAAGTCAACTACTGCTCCACATTCTGCCAGAGGAAGGTAAGACTCACCTGAATGACCCTTTGCTGTATTTTATAAACTTACATATGTAAAGGCACATCATCATGCACTTATAATTAAAGTAGGTCTCAGTTACAACAATCTCTTTTACTAACCTCATTGGAAAAACGTTTCTCTCTTCTGACTTCATGACTTCCTGAAACTCCTTTTTGACAGAATGAACACGCGCATGAATATAAATGTTACAAATCTATGAAATGCCTCAGGGATCAGTTTGTTTTTCTTTGCAGGACTGGAAGGATCATCAGCACACCTGCTGTCAGTCAGCAGGGGGTGTGGCCATCCAGGAGGAGGAGCCAATCACAGCTATGGACATGGACAAAGTGAAATGAAGGTGTCACAGGTCATTCATGTGTCAAAATCGTCATGAGCTGCTGCAGACAGGAAGTCCTTCAGAGACTTTGAAGAGGAAGGTAATCCACTTACTGTCGCCTTACTGAAGCTTTTATTTTGAAAGTTTCCCCTCAGACCTCCATGAGCAGAAGTCTGAGCTCAAAGCCTGTTGGACGTAAAACTGGAAGTTTTCCCATTGACTTCAATACAGTCAGCTTCTGGAAGGAAAAAACTGTCACACTGAACTGCACGTGAACAGAATGTCGACAGAATTAATAACTGTGAAGTGTTGAAATCAGATTCTAAAACATTCAGTTCACGCCTGATGCCTTCACCTTTCCTCATTATGTAAATTAAATATTTTATCTGTCGTCATTTTTTACTTCTCCCTCTCTGACACTTGTCTCTTTGTTGAGACGTTATCTTGCTGCCATTTTACCTCTCGATAAGCAGATTCAATTCTCCAGGAAAGTCCTGGTTAAATAAAGGCCAAACACATCAATAAAACAAAATATTATTGAATAAAACTCCACCCCATCTCAGCCGGTACAGTGATGTGAATTGTTTGTCTTTTCCAAATGTTATCATGGTATTTTTTGTTTGTCCATTATCGTGATTCATGTTTCAAACTGTCAGATTTTAAAGGTTTTTCTCCCTTTAAATAATGTTTGTGTTTCTGTTTTTTTAAATGGGAACATTTAGTATTATCTCTCAGGACTTCAGGTCTTTGTAGTTTTTTGCTTTTTTTTAATGCTGACTTAACAAAAAGCCGCTGCAGCATCCAAAGCTGCCAGTATTAAATTTCAAGGTGTCCCAGAAACCAGAGCAGCTGTTTAATTAGAAACGAGCTAAAATCAACATAGCTGCATCTTCTGTAGTCCAGTTTGGAAGTTCAAGTGTACATTATATTAATTATACTGGTGGTTAAACAGCCTAATTTCGACTCATTTTTTATTTTTCACAGAAAATAAAATTTTTTAGCTTTCTAGATATCCCTTTTTTTCAGCTGAAATAATGTTTGATATTATTTACTTAGAGTCCTGTTTCTATCAGACCTTATTTCCGTAGCATTCAGAGCCCACTTGTCTTGATTCATAACATTTAATTTATTTATAAAGTGAAAGATTTCATGTGGTATTTTATTTTTACCCGATGACGCTCAGAGAGAAAATGTAGCATCGCTTCTCCTGCAGGTTTTTGTCCAAACCTGAACCCTTTGCTGATTTCTAAGTCAGCACTCAGATGATCCGTCAGAGCGACTCCTGATGAGTCACCTCAGACATGATGACATTTGATTGTGCTGTATCTCTCTGACAGTGAAGCGAACCCCTCTGAGGACCAGACGTGTCCTCCGTTAACATCCAGGTCACCTGATCTGTGAACACTGGAAACTACTGAGCTTTCACTCGTTTGAGTTTGATGAAATCTGTTGAGGGGCTTTTAAAGCCTTGTGTCTTCAGCTGGCTTTGTGCAGGCTCAGATCCAGCAGGGATCCGAGCACTCAATAATATAATGAGCAGTTCTGACAAAGTTGAAAGAGCTGCTGAAAAACCCACAGATTTTTATTTGGTTTGACCCTCAATTTAAAGTCTGTTGATCCTCACAGACTGTCGATAGCAACAAACTTTCGAAGCCTTATTTCACACAGTGGCCACCTCAGGGTTGATTCAGCTCGCCAACAACACTGGAGATGAGATGGTGTCGTGAGCAGTTGATGCTATAATCTGATAATCTCATCCTGAGCAATCCAGCAGGATTATTCCTCTCAAAATGTCTCAGACTCGTTCGTGCGCACTAAATTATCGTCTACTGCAAGAGATAATTTTTAATCTTATTTATAAAAATCAGAGCTTTAAATGAAACCATATAAAAACCTTAACTGACCTTGAGTGTCATTAAGGATGACTCCTGGTTGTTAAATAATTTCTGAAAACATCACCAGCCGCATAACCTGAACTTCCGTTTAAATTTTTATTCTGAAAAGATGGATTTCCACATATAAAATCAATTCTTATTGATAATGTGACGTAGTTGTGTTGCAGACCCTACAAACAGTTTGTTCCTCAGGCTGAAGCTTCTTAAACGGGAACGTGAAGCTCAAACAAACTTTGCTGTGGTCAAATGTAAAAAAAAAAAAAAACCATAAAGACCTCACAGAGGAAAGAGACGATGGCGTCATTCACAGGCTAAAGACACTAAATTGAACCTCAGCAGCGACTATTGCAGCTGTTGTGCGTTTTAAAGGCGTCCATGCAGCAGCTCTAGGAGCAGCAGCGATGCAGAAACTTTTTGAAGAAGTTCCTGAACTCTGTGTTGAAGACGGTGTAGATGACAGGATTCAGCGCGCTGTTGACGTAGCCGAGCCACGTCACCACGCTCATCAGGGCCGGGGGCACGTGGCAGTCCCGACAGCGAGCTCGCATCGTGTGGAGGACGAAGAACGGAGTCCAGCAGAACAGGAAGGCACCTGGAAGAAGGGAGGACTTTCAGTTCACCGGGATTTCCCCTAAAAGATGTTTAGCCCAGCTTAGCAACAACAGCAACAACAACAAAAACAAAAGTGACTTTTACTGTCCATTTGTTTTTGTGTTTTTTGGTGGGCCAGAAAACATATTCCATACTTAACATAAACCAAAAAACAAGCCGCCAACCTGTCTACCTAACCTACCTAACTAACCTCGCTCATCAGTCAAAGCTGGAATCTTCGACTTGCCGACCAATGTCCCAACCTGTGCTAAAAGGTTACCTACCTCAACCTACCAGTCAACTAACTGACCTAATCACACCTGCCTTCATACCAACCGACCAACATCTCGTCTTCATCTTCATCAACCCACCTACTGAGCATTACTTACCAAACGATCTACCCACCAATTAACTTTTCCACCATCCTGTTACCATAGAACATCGACAATCGACTGATTGATCGTTCGATCCGACTTCATTCTGGAGTTTCAGTGAGTTCGTCAACCTTACATCCCTCACAAACTCAACTATGTCCCAACTTTTATCCACCCAGTTTACCAACTCCGCTCGCTCTCTGCCATCCTACAAACCAATTAACTAACTCACCACTCAGTCAGATGAACTAACAAGATCAGAGCTTCAGTGTATTTACCAGCTTTGTCAACCGATCTACTGTAGGATCCTTCTTCAAGGCTTGAGTGACCTAAAACCTGCCAGCTTGCTATCGATGCACCAATTCACTCCTACCTACCTAACTACCTAACTACCCCTCACATCTACCAACACATCTAGCCTACCAAGCTCAGTGATAGTTTAGTGTAAATAGCGGGCAGCAGGTGGACAGTTGCTGGAATCCGTCACTTAAATCTTTAAAGAATTCTGCAGAAAACCGGATTGAGGAAATTTAAACGACCTTATTTCAGCTGATTGTATTTTAATATCAGAACAAACTGTTGAGTTTTTCCAGGTATTTATGGAGCACAAACGCAGGTCTTTATATTGTTAAGCCCTGCTCTCAGGCCACCACCTGAACTGCCAGAGAAGGTAATGAAGCCAGACATTCACGAGAATTACCTGCACTCTGAGAATCGTGTCTGATCGAGACTTGCGTAATAATTGGATTTCAGATTAAGGACCTGTAGGATTAGCTGCTGTGTGCTAAAGGGAAGCACTTCTACGCATTAGGACCGACACTGGCAGCTATTCATAGGCCAACCTTTTCTAACTGATGTGTTAGTGCGTGTGAGCAGACATCAGAGATGGAGGTGAGGCGTTCAGGTACCCACAGTCACCGTTCACACCGCCTAAACATCTGAGTGGATGGATTCACATTTTTCCTTCAACTCTACAGCAATTCATTTGAAAGTTTGTGAATTATCACACACATGCATGCTTGTTCTTTTTAAGTAACAGTAATAAGAATTAAGATTTAAAACTCAGGCTCTTGGATTCACCGAAATGATTCAGGGACTGATATCGTTCAGACTCAGACTCCCTGTTGCATCAGGGAGTCCTAAAAAGTGCTAGTTCAAATTTTAAAATGGGGGCACATTTCAAATACATTTCCTAACGTGCAGCAGGTTTGTGGTCTAAATCGATCGATCAATAAATCAGCCATCGGGCTGGCAGCCAATTGGATGGTTGGAGCTTCACGATTGAAATACTCACGTCTGCTATCAGCAGTTCAATACTCTTTTTCCATTCTTTTATACTTTTTGTCCAAAGCTGCGTTTCTATTTTTGCCAACATTGTTGAGGTTTCGGTTGTGCCATTAAAATGTGTGTGTGCAGCGTTAATCTGACTCTACACCTGCTGGGCTTCCATTATGTCTAGGACTCTGCTTTCCTCTGTGGACGGCAGATCGTGCAGGAATAGGGGTGTTACTGACTACTCTGGACAAAACGTCTCATACAACAAGAGCTGCTGCAGTTTTGAACCTTTGAAACAGTTTCGTTCTCCATAAATCTTCACTCTTCACAGGCCCTGGTCTCTGCTTGCTGTCTGACAGTGAAATAGTTCTTTGGACGCCTTTAAATTCCGGGACCATCCTTCTGTGGTAGATTATCAAACAGCACCATTGTTTCTGAACATCAAACAGGAAGTGGACTCACCCACAACAACAGGAAGCACCTTCATGGCCTTCCTCTCCCGACTGTTGATCTTTGCCCTCTTCCTTCTGTGAGGATCGGGGTTGTACCTGATCTCTGCGAAGCTCACCGTCCGAATGGGGCCATCTTTGTACTCTGACGAGGTGAAGGGCCGGTCTGTGGACGGGAAGGTGGACGGTTCGTCTGGAGTGTCCGTCGGTTCCCGCTCTATGATGGGGGGCAGCGGTGGTGGCAGCGATGCCAGCGGCGGCAGCGAGGCGGCGGCCTCCTGCAGCTTGCGGCAGGCCTGGATGCTGCTCCTCAGCTTGGCTTTGCGCGCTTCCTCCCAGCGCCGCAGGCCGCGAAACATGCCGCAGTACAGCAGCAGCATAATGGGACAGGGGATGAAGAAGGAGCACACCGACGAGTACAGCACGTAGTCGTCGTTCTCCAGCTTGCACTCGCCGGGGTCACGATCGGGAACATTGTTGATACCAAACATGACGGGCGAGGCCACGGCCAACGCCAGAATCCAGGTGGCCGACAGCAGCACCGTCTGCCGCATGTCCACGTGCTTCCTGTTATAGTTGAGAGGGATCGACACGGCGATGAACCTGCAACAAGTGAGAAACTTTAAAATCTTCAACCAGTGAACTGAGAGCAAAATGAATCCGGTCCCAACTTCTTTTCTTCCTCTGGCCTGTGTTCAGTGTAAATGTGAGATCTCGGTATTAAGTGCTGAAATTGAAGGAAACTTGACTTCTTCAGTTTCTCCTGGTTGTCACCTCATATTAGAGGAGAAACAAGAACTCATTTTGATATTTTGTGCTATTTTAGTGATTCTTATGAAGTAGTTGAGAGCCTGTAAATATGATCAAGTTCACTCAGTTTACACTTAATAATGCTTTTCAATTAAACAATTTATGATCTGCTTCCACACACACAACCAAAACAGAACCTCTTGGCACCTCCACTAAAATAAGACATGACATAAATTGTGATCCAGTTCATTAAAATGTTGATACATGTTCATCTTACTTCAATAAACAATAACTTCTCAGCAAAATTCCTTCAGTCCATCTTCAAATAAGGACTTCAGTATGACAATAAAATTAAAATAAAGGCATCACTAAATGTTAAATCAAAGATTTGGGTAATCAGAATATTCTATTTGTCTTTTTTCATCAATATTCAAAATTTATTTGTTTTATTTATCTAAGCTAATATCATTTTTATAAAAACCTTTTCTACAGTCGAGGTTTTGTGGCAGACTGAATTTACCGCTCACCTATAAAGAAATATTCCATGATATATACATATTTTATATATATTTAAGTAATCGGTGCTGTTGTCTGTCGGATCACAGATGAGGCTCCACATGAGCTGCCCCTTTTCATGAGATCAAATATTCCTCTGAATGGAAAACTTTTATTCTTCAGTTTTTGTACTAACGTTTCATGTACTCACCAACCGTCCACCAAAAGCAAATAATTCTTTTCCTCCAAAGGACTGAGATCAGCAATAAAAGCTTTAGACTGACCTCTTTGACTTTCCAATGAGAGAGGTTAATAAAAGTCACTTTGTTCAGAGGCCCTGACTCTGGGCCCCTGTTTAATAATTCATCTACGTATGATAGCAACTCATCATTCAGTTTGCTCTTCTCGCCCACAAACCTGCAGAGACCAGAAGATTCCCCTCTCCAGCCTTCAACCAGCAGCAGGTGGACTCTCTGTAGACCTTCAGGACCTGCTTCCTGCTCGGACTGTTCAATAATTCAGACTCCGTCGTCCAGTTAAATCTCTAACTGCTTCAAAAAGCTTCAGATGATCGCCATCAGTCCGCGTTAGCTTCGGTGCCTCCATCAGTCTTGAATGTAATCATATTTTCTGGAGCCGGGACATCAGATTTGAGGAGCGGCCCGGGCTTTTTCAGCCCAGAGTGTCATCCCTCAACATCAGCCGGGAGTTGGGGTAATCTCATTGACTCAAACTAACGAGCGCAGAGCGAAGCCGGCGGTTCATCACCGCAGAGACGTGCCTCATTTAGGATTTTTCTTCTTTTGGAGATTTTACAGGAAACAGACAAAAGTTCATTGTCATATTTCTGCGTCAGTGAACTGCAGCGTGACCTCCTGATCCTGAAGTGCTTTAGCGAGGCGTCCTCTGTGTCCCTGACAGATGGACGTTTCTGGATGACCCTGATTAAAGCTCAGTAAGTTACAGCTGACCTTTGACCTCTGACCTCTGACCTCTTCCTCTGATATACCTGAACCCTCCTCTCATATTCCTGCAGGTGTTTCAGAGTTAGTTCGACTTGATCGGCAGTGAAATCATCTAATCTTCTCCTTACAGCGTCCGGTCCAGCTCGCTGGTTCAGACAGCAACAGATCAGACTGCCAGAAAATTTACCACAAATATCCACAAAGACCAGAAGATGAACCTCCTGTGTTCTATCTCCACATCCGCTGGACACAAAAGGATGTGTCACAGTGAAGCTTTGGTGAAAGTTTGGTGAGCCAGCTTTTTCTTTTTAAAACAGAAGGAACCAGATTTGGAGAAAAAGGTGGATCTGACCTGCTCTGTAATCTATTCTGATTGGGTGGTACACAGTAGCCCCGCCCCCTAACCCCTCCCCTCCTTCCTGCTCTGTTTCCCTCTAAATGGAGCTTCATTTAAAAAATGAACATCATGTTGTGTTGAAGACTGAGACCATAAACTCATCAGGAAAAGAGGAGGAGGGACATTTTCCCATAGACTTCATTATAATCTGTACAGAACTTGGTGTACCTGCCAACTCAGGGTGTGTTTGAACAAATACAAAAACTTTTCACGAGGAGAAAATCTCCATTCACACACGATACCTAAATTAAATGACTAATAACTTCAGTAACTTGTTGTGCCTCTTCTGTGTTGTGCGTTCTTGTTCAGGTGAGCACTGACCTGTCGATGCTGATGGCGCAGAGGTTAAAGATGGAGGCGGTGCAGAGCATCACGTCCATGGTCATCAGACCGTCACAGACGGTTGTGCCGAGGGTCCACGTGCCGTCCTGGAACTGAAACACACAACATTCAGTGCAGCAACACAATTTTACAGTGAATACAAGTTTCTGCAACACTGACAGGTGCAGTCATCACATCGAGTGTCAACTCTAACCAGGCAAACCAGGCACCAAAGTAACGCTCGCACACTGATTGGCCAACAATAACTATGACAACAACATGATTTATGATAACAAAGCACACTGACGCCATCGTGGTTTAACTGAGGCTGAAAACTGTCCTTTTGTTTTCATTTGTTAGTTTCTGTGATCAAAGAGACAGATGACAAAACGCACAGCGATGACAACAACACAAAATATGATGAACGGTCAAATGAACTGGTTATTGTGACTGAGGGGCCCCCGGCTGACCCGTGGCCCCTGGACGAGAGCCAGCCCTCAGAGGGAATGTACACATTTTTCTCAGCGAGACAAAGACAGAGTGATTTGTGTACGTCGAGTTACACGAAACTTAAATAACCAAAAACATGCGAATCACTAAGGGCAGAAAAATAAGAGTCAAAGGATTTCAAGTTAAAAACATTAAAGGTGCTTTGTGTTCGCTACTCAGTGATGTCACAAAAGGAGGCGGGGCTTCATCAGGAGGTTACCTGGAGTTCAGCTGACCCTTAAAGGGACAGTCACCTCTGAATTTTAAATATGAACACCAGAAACATCTAGAAATGAAATGAAATGATAAAAATATAAAGTCATAAAAATGTATGTGTATGTAAAATATAACAAATTTCCTCCACTTCCTGTTGTCCTTTAATATGTTTTTATCACCACAAACAGCTAAAAAACACAACAAATCTGGAAGTTTGTATTCATCCCCAGAGTGAAAACATCTTTTTTTTCCCCCTCAGCCTTCAGTGTCCTTGTTATTTCCATTAGTGTGTGTGTGTGTGTTGTTATTGTGTTGTGTTTTATGTTCTCCTAGTTGTGAGACCCGAAGTGAAATGAGCCGGACTGTAGTGGTCTGAACTGAGCTGAAAGAACAAAAGGTCACGGCCTTTAAGCAGCAGTGTGGCCTTTACCCAGCATCACTGAATCCCTTAATGTTTCTCCTTAATTTACCCATCCAGGTTGATAACAGTGTAATCAAGACGTGGTAATGGGATTTTAAAGGAATGGTGGAGGTAGAATTAATGGATTATGATACGTTCTAATCGGGTTTAATGTTTTAGATATGAAACCAATGAGGAGCAGGACAGTAATCCCTTAATTCAGACCTTACTTTTTCAGTTAGGTGTGCTGTGAATGAGAAAAACTGTCAAATCTACCAGTTAGTGTTAAATTAAGGAAATCTAAAACTGTGTGTATTATTTTACACACAGACCTTTAAACAGACAAATGTTTTTTTGTTTTTTTTTTAATAAAGGTGTTTTAAGGGGCTGCTAAGTTAAGGTAACTCTGGCCACTTTGCTGTGAATTGAGGCTTGATTAAGGTGATTCTAAGGGGATCTCCTCAGAGCCGACCCACCTCGGAGAAGACGAAGAGCGGCAGGACCAGAACCGCCAGCATCAGATCGGCCACGGCCAGGCTGACGATGAAGTAGTTGGTGGTGGTTTTGAGTGCCTTCTCGGTGAAGACGCTCAGACACACCAGCAGGTTCCCGCAGATGATCACCACGATGAGCAGGACTCCGAGCACCAGGGCCGGCAGGTTGTGGCCCCCGGCGGCCGGCTCCGGCGCCTCCGCCTCGGCCGCCCCGCTCAGGTTGGCCGCCATCTCCGCCGCGGCTCCTCCGGGCTCTCATGTAGACCCGGCCGGGTTCTGGTGCCCGGACCGGAGTCTCATCACGGTCTCATGGAGACTCGGCTCGGACTCCGCCGGCTGTCCTGTACCGGGTGGTGTACCGCTCCAGAGCGCGCCGGTGCGCACTTTACGCAAAAAAAAAAAAAAAACCACAAATCACTCCGCGTAAAACCAACAGACGGATCTGGATTTGTTTTTTGTTTTTTTTAGTGAAACACGTTAAAACATCAACTCGGACTAAAGAGGCTGATGAACACAAAGACCAAGTTCTCATCAGAAGTCCTCCATTCTCCGGTTCGCCCCTTCTCTGGAGTCCAGACCTGAGTCCGGACCTGAGTCCGGACCACCAGGACTCAGTTTTTCTGTCCGGTGGGGGGGCTTCAGAAGCGGAGGGTGTCCGGTCCGTTTACCTGCAGCTGCCTAAAGGCCAGCGGGGCCAAATGAGCCGATTAAAGCCGCTTAGCTGCTGCGCTTGGCGGTGTCCTTCAGTGAGCCTGAGCTCCGGCTGGAGACACAGTTGGTCCATCTGCCTGTCCGTGTGCTCGTGTGTGGGCGCGTGCGTGTGTGTGTGTGTGTGTGCAGAAGATATCCACAGCTTCAACGCTAAATGTCTCTTAATGTCCATTAAAGACAATAAAAAGATGATTACATTTAAATAACCTGTTATTAAACCCACAGCGGAGAAGCTCATAACAGTGAAATCTGAAATTTATAAGAAATGTTATTAATAAAGTTCTAAAAACAAAAAAACAGAATCACCTCTTATGTTATTAACAACTGATGAATTCACATCGGAAACACGAGGCCATGCAGAGAAATCATGAAATCCCTAAAACCTAAAGTCAACTCTGATTCATTCGATGACGAGGAGCCTGAAATTGAGCTTTTTGTTTTTTCTCAGGATTAATTTTTTCTTATTGACAGACATGAGGATCTTATTGGATTTCACTTTTAAAGAGAACTTCAGCTGTCACGTCAGTGGGACATTATTTTAATTGTTATTTATTATTGAACTTAATTTTCCTGAACATTTCTTTGGTTAATTCACTAAAATGAGTTTTGAACCAGTGTCAGACTCAGAAGAGAAGCCTGTCTGGTGGGACCTTTTTCCTTTTTCAGTGTTCAGGGGAGGACTGAAGGAGGAACTGTGACGGCTTTTATTTCGAAGGCATCAGAAAATTGTGATGAAATGGCCTTAAAAACGCTGCCGGGTCAGTGAACCATGTTTTATGAGTGTCATTTTGTCACTGTGCTGCCCTTCAGTTTACTGCAGGAGCCGACAGATGCTTCAACATCCTCCTCCTCCTCCTCCATCATCATCATCATCATCATCATCCTCCTCCTCCTCCTCATCATCATCCTCATCATCATCATCCTCCTCCTCCTCCTCCTCCTCCTCCTCCTCCTCCTCATCATCATCATCATCATCATCATCTCCTCTTCACCCTGACCTTCCTGCCTTTGGCTGAGGGCAGACGGAGCAGATCTTTTTTTTTAAATCAACGCTTTCTTCAATTTGTGAGCGTCACTTGTCTTTTTTCTTCCACCGCAGAGACTCACTGATCTGTAACCTGAACCTGAAGGAAGCTTTAGGATCAAGTTCTTGTTTTTTCCATTTCAGCATCCCAACAGCAGCCCAATGCTGCTCATGCTGTTCCTGGACTTTTTACTTTTCCATTATCCGCTTTCATGTTGTTCCATTTTTGCTTGAGCTTCCTCTTCACGAACCCTCACTCGGGATCTTCTGATCTCGCTCCGGTCTGAAGGGGATGAGTGGATTTTTAATCAGACATGTTGTCATCCGCAGTGCTGATGGATGAGCCGAGGAGCGACGTCATTGGAACCTCAGGGGACGACGGCGGAGCAGCAGCGCACCACAACACTATTAATAATTTACTTATAATTAAATTTAGTTTGCCCTCCAGCAGCTGTTGGACAGCGATGCTGCATCTGCCCGTTTCCTCCCTCCCATTTAACCCCAGTGATCAAATGTTCTCAACGTGGACCCCCTCATGACTGACCTCTGACCCCTCCTCAAGGTGGACTGAGGCCTGCGACCTTGTAAGAAACAGGAAAAATAACCAGAGCAGCAGCATCCGATGGCATCAGCTGTGTATTTATAATTCAACTATTCTGGTCTCAGGGGAACATTTAGGTTATTTTTAGAATCTGAACTGATGTAACATCTGGAGTCTTACTAAGTGAAAATCTGTATTTTAGGCAGAAGGTGGAAAATTTGAATTTGAAATATTATAGAAAAGAATTTATATTATTGGAGCGCGTTCTGAGTGAAGGTTGTGGAAATCCTGGGTCTTGGCTTGACTCCCTCAGGATCATGTTTTATGTTCCTCAGAAGTCAGAGCTCAACATTTTCTGTGAACATGGAGGTTGATTGTCGCCTCCAGATTCGTTCCAGATACGGCGACTCTTCCTGCAGCTCCATCATTTAAATTAAACGTGTTTGTGTCGAGGAGGCCGAGCCGGTGATCATTAACTTCCCCCAGGATAATGAAATCAAACAGCAGGTCTGTAGGACTCTGAACCGCTTCATTTCACCCAACATGTTTTCATTTACAGAGATGAGTCGAGCGGTGACGGCGCTCTGCTCAGCCTCCGTCTGGTTTCCAACCTGCGGTGACTCAAACAGATCACATTAACATGCAGGACTCTGAGCCTGCGCTCTGTCTCATTATCTATAACACGTTCACAAGGAGCCTGGAATCATATGAAGGAGCTCTAAGGACCTCATCGGGACGCCTCAACGAATCATCTCAAGGATATTAAAGAAAGGAAATACATACAAGACCCAAGAAGAATAAAGATGAATTCAGCTGAAAGAGCGTACACCAGAGACCCTGGATCCTCCTCCAGGACGGCTGTGCGTCTCGAAGGATCTCCTCAAGGACCGTCGTCAGATAAGTGGGGGCCACTCATACTGCAAAGCTTCACCTGTAACCTCTTAAAGGACAAACACAATCCCCTGTGAAGCTCAGAGACTTCAACGAGAGCCTGGAACATGTTTTAAAGATCCCCGTGAATCTATAGAACTCGCTCATCCACCGAACCTTCTTCAGGACCCTTAAAACTAAGCCAAGGACAGAATAAGCTGAATTAAACCTCCCTTTAAGGATTCATGGAAGTCCTGTCACATCCCCAAAGATCCCTGGAGGGGAAGACATCCCCCTCCCCTCCTGATATATCTGTTGAATTTTCTTAAACATCCACAGAAACACCTGAAGGACTCCGGCTCTTCCCCAGATACCCCCAGAACTCTCTCATGGACCAACTGGACCTTCTCTGACAACATTCAGACTCCTGGAACTTCCCAAACAGCTTCTGAACTTTCTCGAGGACTCCTCTTAAATAAACCTCCCATCGTCAGACAAACTATTCGGCTAAATGACCTTTTTCTGTCTGTCTTAAACTCTCCTTCCACCTGCTGGTGAAGGTCACACATTACAGCTACAAAAACAAATAACCATCTCCGGATTTCAAACTTTCTCTTTCATATTTTATTTACACATATTTGGAAATTCTTTGGCCTGTAAAATGTTGACAGTAACCGGGATCAGAGGGCTCAGACTGGATCAAGCGGGACCGGAGAGGACCCTCAAACACTGCGGTTCAGATCTAAACGGACAGTTCAGGTCGTTTCACATGGAGGTATGTCGGAGGTGAAGAAGCTTTTTCAGGAGTTCAACTGGCATCTAAGGCAGTTTTAGACGTTCTTCAATGTTTCAGTACGTCAGGTCTGAGCTTTCCTTAAAGAGGCAGCAGGGATCCTCGGAGAGGACGTTTCAAGGATTGGATGGATTTTGAAAGACTCTCCAAAAACAGTTTGAACTTAAACTCCATTAAGATTATTTCCAGCATTTCAGCTTCCTGCTAAATCAAAGTGAAGTTCAGCTTTTTCTGATTCACTCTGCGACCTTGTTGGGCTGAAGATCTGAACGTACAGTTTAACAGATTATTATAGGTTGAGCTCGTCCCTCAGCTGATGAACTCGGACTCCTGCTGCTCCTCAGGACAATAAATATCTCACACACCCCATTGATGTATAACTCCAACTGTCACTTTAACATCCATCAGATCCAAACATCAGGAAGCTGATGGTTCTTGCATGAGGTCATGTGACAGTTCATGCTGTCATGATGTCATCACTCCTCCAGGCTGCTGAATCCATCACTGAGCCAGAAATGAGGTCTGAGCTCGGACAGGATGGGGCCCCGAGGGGCCCCAGCCAGACAGTACACTTCGTCCACGCTGACGCCACGGAACCGCAGAGTATGAAGTGCGGCGCAGCAGCTGTCTCTGCCACCACGCGACATTACCATGACAACGCTGAGAGGACTGTCAGTCATGCTGAACTTCCGCCGCATCTCACCGACCTGGGTCGAGAAACTCTGCAGAAGAAGAGAGAGAATGATGATGTCCGCCAAAGGAAGAGTGAAGATGACGGATCAGCAGGATGTGGCGTTGATCACCTGAGCGGCTGCTCGGCTCGCCGGCGTTGGGCCAGTTTCAGGCTGAATGACGGAGTCTCCGCAGAAGAAGACTCTGAGCTTCTCCGACGAACAGGAAGTGGTCTGCTGCTCTAACAGCGCAGAGACAACACCTGGACCAGGACAAGGACCACGATTACCAACATCCTATTAAAACAAGCTGTAATATTTTAAGGACAAAGTCACAATATATCAGAAAAAACAAGATTTTGTAAATTTATTACATTTATAATATTTCAGCTCTAAGTGCTTTATATTTCAGAAAAGTCAAACATATTGATGTTATTGTGAAAACTAGAGCTTACTGACGTAACTTTAGGTTTTATTAACACAAAGAACATATTTCTTTCTGTGACTCATCCACTTCCTCCCTTTTACCCAAACAAGATGCTTTAGTTACCTTTGGCCAAATCAGGGTCAGTGATGGGCTGTAAAATCTCTCATCAGCTGGAATAAAATATCAGAAAATAACCTTTCTGTGACGCCTGCGATGCCTCGTCTCCCTCCGTCGTCAGGAAGAGTCCCACGCTGTTTTTCAGCAAACCCTCGATGAAATCCTCCTCGCTGGAAAAACAAAATCTGCCAACTTCAAGACCTGCAACAGAGTGGCAGCCAGGCCGGGACAGGATGTGAGCGCTGTGACCGAGCAGATGAAGAGCTCTAACGCTGATGGTTGACGTTACCATGACGTCTGGTGCTGCTGATGATGCGGGAGCGCTGCTGCTGCTGTTGTCTGTCAGTGGTGACGAGGACGACGTCGAACAGCAGCGTCTCAGCAGAATCCTGCTCCAGCAGACGCTCATTCACCCGACGCAGCGCCTGAAGATCAAAACAAATCTGATATTTTCCAGCTTTCATACTTTTGTCCTAACTCCTGCTAAATCTTTCAAAACTCTTTATTGATAAATATATGCTTTGGTAAAAGACTCAGCTTGACGTCAGCTCAGCGAAAACATCTTGTAATGAAATAAATGCAGTGTAATTGGTAATTAAAACAACTGTGCTGTTAAATCATTCGGAATCGATGAATCATCTGATCCAATAATAATTTTCCACAGAAACAAAATCAACGGGTGCATCTGAAGATTTTAAACTGATGTCACTCTTGAACTCTGACCTGCAGCAGCGGGAAAGCCCTCCCAACTTTGTACACCTCATCATCATCAGCTCCACATTCAAACACAGCACGAGATGTTACCGCAACAACCACTGCACGGTCCGCATCCTTCTGCAGAGGAGACCGAACCAGAATCAGACAAGAGGCCTCCAACAGGACCTGGTCTGGACTTAGTCCGGAACTAAAACATCAGCAGGGATTGAGGTCTCGTTTAATCAAGGTTAAGTGAAAAATGATAACAACTCGGTGCAGAAAAACACATAGTGATGAATACAACAGCATTACCATCAAATCACACTTAAAACACCAAAGGTTAAAACTTTTATTTGCAGAGCTAAAATATAACATCATTGTTTTTAATGTTGATTATGATTTGTATTAATTTTCCAATTAATGTTGTGAAATTAAACATTGCATCATGTGCCTGATAAAACATCATTGTAAGACCAAGGCAGAACCAACACATTAACTTAGATCATGAAGTTTGTTTGTATGTTTTAGGATCTCTGCAGTCTTTCAGTCTCCCTTAATAAAATCTGCAGTTTTAGAATTGCATCTCTGTCTTGCATGAGTTATTTCACAGATAATAAAAATAATTTAGGTGTTTTTAGTCGTTCAGGTTTTAAACTTTTACAGCTCTGTCGCTTTCAATGACAATTTAAGATTAAAAGTCTGTTTTCATGAAATACTGACAGGCCGGATTAAACAGAAGTCCATCATGTCTGTAGTGATCAGGTGTTTGAAGATTAAAAGTTAAGTTTTTCGCGGGGGGGTCCAAAACAACCCACCTCAGGTGAGTCTTACCTGCGTCACGTCGTCGTTCCGGACGGTGGAGAGCATTTGCGGGTCTTCAACGGGTGATTTCTTATTATTACTGTTGTTGTTGTTGTTGTTGTTGTTTTTATTCACCTTTTCTGATGAACCTCACCTGTGAAGCTTCACAAACTTTCCCTCCAGAAACAAGGAAGTGTTCTTTTAAGGTTCCGCCTTTTGACGTCACTCGTTTGCTTAAGCGGCGCGGCGTGATGGCGTCATTTCCGGGTTGAGCTGCTGCCGTGGCTGGTGACCACGCCCACACAGGAGGAGGCTGATTTCTGTGTCAGGTGAGGAAACGCTGTTCCGGATTTACCCCCAAAAACCTGGACCAGGACCGGTTCGGACCGGATCTGACCCGGTTTGAAGCGGGTTTGGGCTGAAAGAAGCAAAGTTCGGTCCGGGTTCGGTTCACGGTGAGACGCACCTTGTTACCTGTTTCCTTCCCTCCTTCCCTCTCGGTCCGTCCATGTGAATCCGTCCCGGCCCGGTCCCTGTTTGAGCGTGTTTCCAGTCCCGGAGAGGTCCTGCAGCGCCTTGAGTCCGGTCCAGCTCCTGGGCAAAGCGTTTGGACGTTAGTATTCAAGTGTGCATGCAGAGGTGGTGGGAGGGATTAACCCTCCTGAGGGGCTATTGGACCTGGTTCTGAAGGTCCTTGACAGATACATGATGTAGGCAGAACCTCCATCATGGGTCCAGACCTCCTCCCCCGCCCCCCCCATATGTCCTGCAGATGGGGTGGTTGATCCCACCACGTCCAGCTGATCAACAGTCCTGAAATGTCTCAGTCGGCCGTGTTCAGCTAAAGACAGACAGTGGTACCAATCACAGGCAGGCGGACCCGTCGCACCGTGCTGGAAGACGCACTTCGCCTCCTGACGAAGAAACAGACTGTCAGCTTGTTGTGGCTTCAGCAGTGTTTCACTGTGGAACTGCTTCTAACGTGTCATCTGGTTTAACCGCCTGTCCTGACAGTAATGAGACGAGCCTTTGCACTGAAATAACAATAATAATAAAGGTTTCAGGAAAATATTCATGAAATCTTCCACCTTCTTCTCTTTTTTTTTTTTTTTTGGGTTTCTTCTAATTTCAAACCGTCAGGCCACAAACCTCTTGGTGGCGCCTCGCTGGGTTGCACCTTCATTCCATCTCGCTGTTTAACACAAAAGACGGAATGTGACTTTGTTGTTCTGCCGTTAAAGTGTCGACAGATGAGCACACACCTCAGCGTCATTACATCAGCTCTGCTTGGTCCAGGCAAAGGCATCTTAACGGGAATAAGGCTTATCTGTCCAGTCTAAACCTCCAGAACATTGAACATACAGGTTCCTTTCACGTGAGGCAAGATAGAAATGATGATGATGAACTCGGAGTAGAAGTTTTGAGACGTTCTTCAGAGACCACTCAGCACTTATTTCCATCTTGACCGAACGATGAGGATCTGATGGTGAAATATTTGTTCTCTTTCTGAACAAACAGAGCCGGCTCACTTGTTTGTTTGAGTCTTTTGAGGCAGCTGAAGTGTTTGCTCTGTCTGGACAAATAAAGCCTGTGAACACTTCGTGCTGAAGGAGTCTCTGTCAGGGCTCAAACTGTTGAATAGAGGAAGTTTGGACTGATGTCTGCATTCTATTTTTTTATGTGTTTGTGTTCTTGCTCCCTGCTCAGGTGTCGGTCATGTTCAGGTAGAGTCCGGCTCTGCGGCGCCCACCATGCTGAAGCGTCTGGACAGGATCCGGTTCCGGGGCCAGAGACGGGACGAGTTCCTGGATCTGGCCGAGTCACCCAACACGTCCGACACAGAATGTGCCGACGAAGCGTTGGCGAAGCCTCGTCTGTCCATCAGAGAGCCGGAGGAGCTGAGGGAGGCAGAGGCGGAGCAGCAGAGTGACGCTCAGGTACAAAAGCACACAAATGCAACAACCACGAGTTTATAAAGAGTTTTTAGAATCCCAAACATGAAGACTAAAACAGGAAAATGTGTTTGCTGTTCCTCATCATTCCAATTAGACTCTGTAACTCATGTACTTTTTTATAATAAGCAAAGAAACTTTATTTACATTTCACACTTCTGTTTTTGTCGCTCAGGCTGGACCAGGATCATTTTCTGCAGCTCTCCAAGACGACTCCAGGACAGATCTGAACGAGGTCAAAGGTCACCTGGAAATCGCCTTGTTAGAGAAACACTTCTTACGTGAGTACTCGAACCAGGACTTTGCCTGAAAGACACGATTACACAGACGTTAGAGGAGCGCTTCACACATCAGTTTGAAGTCAAACGCCACACAGGACGCACAGCAAGCTGGGTAATCCGTCAATATCTGCCTCTCAGTTTTATGTAACACACACACAGAGCTATTAATAACCCTGCTGACCTCATCTGACACTCAAGGAAAATAAGGTCACTGTGTCTCTTTTAATACATCTTATTTAGAGCAATTAAATTAAAATCCAAATTTAGCCACAGTTAGAAGTTATTGAACAGGCAGCAGGAATCTAATAAATGATGGAAACTAAACGTGTTAGTGGATTCAGCGTGAAAACAGGAGGAGTCACACTGCAGCTCTCCATTGTTAACATCTGTGTGTGTACACAGAAATGTAAACGTGACTAAGATCTGCTGGGGTGGAAAAGGACAACAAATCTGAATATAATGTCAAAATATCCAGCTGTAACTGAAGCTAACAAACCACAATCAGTGTGAACTCCATCATGTTCTGCTACGACTGTGCCCACCGTGTGAGCCTGTGAGCCTGCACTCAGGGCAAACACGTCTCTGAGACAGCTGGAGGTTACGTTTCCTGATCGTGAGACCGTCCGTCTGTTTCAGAGGAAGAGCTGAGGAAGCTCAAAGAGGAGTCCAATGTGGACGCCATGAGACAGGAGCTGGAGAAGGAACGCCTCCGCCGAATCGAGCTGGAGCAGAAGGTCAACGACGCCTTGAGAGCCAGGTGATTATTTAAAAATCAAAACAAAACTTTATTCAACAGGCCAGTTGGACGCGGACGGAGCAGCTTCTGTAGGAGCTGACTGTCTCTGTCTGAACTGTCTGAACTTCACAGACTTGAAGATTCACCCTCTCAGACTCCTAAAGCTCCGCCCTCTGCTCCTCCAGCTGCACCTGCAGGCGGCGGCACAGGTGAGTTACACAAACCATTCGTTTCTCAATAAAAACGGGCCATTTTATTAGGAACGTCTGTACAGGAAGAGCACACTGAAGAGCTTAGATTTATAAATGTCTCCGGCTTGAACTTGGATTAATGCGGTGAAGCGGTTTCCTTTTTTCCTCCTCAGACAAACAGAAGGACACTCTGTCCGACATTTTCCTGAAGTGGCTTTATGACCGTTTTGGCGTTTATATCGAAGACTTCCGCTTCCAGCCGGAGGAGAGTACGGTGGAGCCGGAGGAGCCGCTGAGCGGGAAGAGGTGAGGAGAGTGTACAGCACTGAAGATGGGCTTTTTATCAAACACGTTAAATCACACAACCTGAAACTGAATCTGTTTTTTATTGGTTTCTGCTCCACAGGTTGACTGAAAACATGAGACGACTCAGTGAGTTCTTTAAAACTCCGTCTATTTCATTTTTGTTCCTTTTGAGTAAAATGGAGCAAAACAACGCAACAATTTTTTTGCTCAGTTGGTTTGTTGTGTTTCCAGAGCGGGGATTCAAACCTGTGACCAACTTCATGAGGAATCTCTCCGCCTTGTCCAGCTGGTACTCCGTCTACACGTCAGCCATCGCCTTCATCGTGAGTCCACAAACCCGTTTCGCTAAACTGTTTTTTTTTTTTTTTTTTTTTCTGCTACACAATAATGTTTTGTAAACATTTGTTTATTTTATATGCTGTGTGTCTTTGTGCGTCTGTGTTGGCGTTTAAATTCAGTTCTACATGTATGCAGCGTGGCACGGCTGGACCATCCCCATGCTCCTGTTCCTCGCCATCCTCCGCCTGTCTTTAAATTACCTCATCTCCAGGTGCGTGTAGGCCCCACCCACTTTCTGTTAGCCAATCACAGGGCCCGAATCAGAATCGGAAAATAAACTGATTTTATTCTTTTTCTTCTTCTTCTTCTTCTTTTTCACAAGTCTACTTCATAATTTTGGCATCTGGTGACGTTTTTTTTTTTTTGTTTGCTGTGAGACACAGTGGATGACGCTCTCATATGTACCTCTTTGTTCCCATGATGCCTTGCTCTCAGAGGCTGGAGGATCCAGTGGAGCATCGTACCTGAAGTGTCGGAGCCCGTGGTGAGAAATCTTGTCTTCACGTTTTGTCCCAGCATGAATGGAAGGATGTGTTGATGAGAGCGGGCTGGTGTCTCACCTGGACAGGTGAACGGCGCCGCCTGCTGGAGGACTGATTTAATCAGCCTGGTCAGGTGACGTCACAGGACTCTGTCTTTACAGGAGCCTCCTAAAGAAGACCTGACGGTGTCGGAGAAGTTCCAGCTGGTTCTGGACGTGGCTCAGAAAGCACAGGTGAGACACCAACCTGACACCTCCTGTCTGAAAGTCAGATTGTAGTGAAGTCTATGGGAAAATGTCCCTCCTCCTCTCCGCTTAGAGGGAGTGGAGCGGCTTTATGCACAAATATGTTTGTTTCATCCTCATAGAATCTGTTTGGGAGGATGGCCAACATCCTGGAGAAGATAAAGAAGTGAGTTTGTCTGCACACACACATGCTGCAGATCCAGACAGATATTAAAACTGTGTGTGTGTGTGTGTGCGTGTCCAGTTTGTTCATGTGGGTGCAGCCGGAGTTGACTCAGAAGCTGTACGTCGGTCTGTGGGTGGCCTTCATCTCTTCCTGCCTGCTGCCCTACAAACTGCTGGGATTCATCATGGGTACATTTCACATTTAGAACCGTCAGTCAGTTTATTAGGAACACAATAAATCTGCAGCCTGACGTTCTCTCAGTTTGTGCTGCCGTCGATTGATACTGAGAGGGTTCAGAAAAAAATTCATGTCTGCAGTAAAAAGTTTATAAAATAAATCATTTGCAGATTGAATTAAAGTCAATTTTACTGATTTTAATGACTTTATGAGCAGATTGAGTTAAAAACAAGTTAATTTCTTCAGATTATATTGTTATATTTACATGTGACACAGCAACATGAGGATTCATTCAGACTCATCAGAGTCTTCCTCCTCCTCTTCCTCAGCCATATACGCAGGTATAAAGTTCTTCATCATCGGCTTCATCTTCAAGAGCTGTCCCAAACTCAGGCAGCGCTTCGACACCCCCTATGTCATCTGGACCAATTTACCCACCGACCTTCAGCTGAAGGAGCGAAACAGCGCCGCCATGAGCCGCCGGGTCAGTCCAAACCACATCACATGACAGAACACGGCGCCGGTCCAATTATGGCTGTCAGACATTAATGTCTCTCCAGGGAGTCGACACAGATGTTACAGATGCAGCTTTGGAGATTTGTCTTTTGTCTCATTTGTCAAGTTAAACATTTTTATCCCTTGAGGCTGCATTAAACAAACTCTTAAACACAGAAGCACATTTTATCCAAAAGCTTTATGGTTACTTTAATAACACAGATGTAAAACACAGAACTGTTGGATTGTTTAAGTAAAAAAACATCAGAAAAAGGCCACAAACTGAATCTTTAACAGAAAACCTTGCTGGTCCCAGCTGACGGTCAGCGGTGAGTCTGGATTCAGTTCTGAGTTGTTGTGTTTTTCTCTCTCAGCTGTCTGAGTGTGAACAGGTAGGATCCTGATGTGTCTGTTGTGTAGATCAGTTGTGTGAACCGTAGTCAGATATTGGATTAAAATCCTGACAGATCTCCTGATCCTCTTTAGACTTTAATGACCGCCCTGACCTTTGACCTTCCCTGTAGGACAGATTCAGGTTCATATGTAGATCTGAAAGTGCAGGTAAGATAGAAAGGCCAATAAAAACAGAACATTTGTTATTGTGTTATTTAAAATCACCTTTTTATTTATTGGTCGACAGAATTCAGTTAATTTCATTCATCTAATATTTGATCATCTGTTTTTTTTTTTTTTTTTCCAAATTGAAGGTTAGATTTTTTTTCCTTCAGGATGTTTTTCCTGAAATTCTTAAACACTGAAGCGAAAAGTTTTTATTTTTATTTTAAGAACTTAAAGTTTTTTTATGTAATATTTAATAAAATATCTCTGAATGTTTAATGCTGGGGATGCTGCCACCTTAACGCTTCACCTGCTGCTGATTGTCTAATCCAGTAACCCCCCCCCCCCATCTTTACCTGCTCAGGTTCCAGCGGTGGGGAATCGAGGAAGCCTCAGCGCTGCAGCTCCTCTGGGCGGCGGCCGTGACGAAGACGGAGGACGATTCTACAGCACCAAGAGAGGAGCTTTTCACGAAGTCTTCAACCTGCCGGAGAGCGAGCGCCCTCTCACAGGTGAGGGGGGCAAAATTTAAATCCATCATGATCCCTTCAGAGATTAGAAAATGACCTCATGCTCTGTGGAACATCTTAAAGGTTCCCACATAGAGTGAAGGTAGATGATTCAGGACTGAACTATTGATGTCACAACAACTATGCTATCTTATGGCGGCCAAACTTTTGGGATTTTTTATTTCTTTTTTTAATCATTGTGTTGTTGTTTGTCTCAGTTTGTGAGAACGGCTGGCGCTGCTGCCTCATCAACAGAGACAAGAAGACACCGTCGGACTACATCCGCAACGGAGTCCTCTACGTCACTGAGAAGTGAGTCCCTTTTATTTTACATTTCGTTTTCCAGTTAATGTTTATTTTTTGTTAGTTTAATGTTTACTTCATGAAGAGCATCATAAAACTGGCCGTCCTGGTCCTGATGCTGCACTCGGGATGGTCCCGGCTGATGGCGTCTCCTCTTGTGTCCTCAGTTATCTGTGTTTCGAGAGCTCCAGCTCCAGATCCGGATCCACCAAGAGGAACAAAGTCATCAAACTGCTCGACATCCAAGAAATCCAGAAGGTACGTCCAGCGTGTCCAGCTGCTTCTCTGAAAATAGTCTTCTCATCCAGCATCTCAAATTATTTCAATATATTTGATTTTGGTTAGATTACCACAGAAATATCAGGCATTCTGTGAAAAAGGGAAGAATCCAGTCGGCTCAGGCTGATCCTCCACGTCTCGTCAGTGATTCAGTCAAGAGAGTTCATGTCACTTTCTGAATTTAGCTATCAGAATAAAAAATGAACTCAAGCAGGAATGGACCCTGATATTCATGTTTTCCTGCTCATTTAGTCCCCGCTTTGTTAATTAGTGTGAATCTCTCGTTTTGCTCAGAGCTGAAATCGTCACGACTGTAAGAAGCTCAAACCTTTGACGCTTTAACACGACAGTTAATTTGTGAGCAAAAAAAAAAAAGAAGCGCAGTTATGAATCATGCAGATAAACATTATTATGGTTTTCATTTCCCTTCCTGTTCTTCACAGTACAAAGTTCTGTCGGTGCTTCCTGGATCTGGGATGGGTATCTCCATAGCGACGCCTTCCACCCTGAAGGTAAGAGGTCGATGGGAGGAGCCTCAACTGGAGACGTGGAGTCACTCTGACCCGACGTTAACATTGAAATATATTCACACGTCTGTAAACTGTTAAACATTTTCCCATTGACTCCCTCTGACCTGTAGCACAACATGGACAGACCTTCGAATGTTTGATTTGATTTATTTATTCAGCACATAAAGAATTTTACATAAAACAATCACAGATAGAAAAAGAAAAAATTAAACAGGGAACGTCACAGAAATGTAAAATTATTGTAAGAGATGAAATAAAAATCAGAACGTGCATGAAGTAGTAAAGTATCTTCGACAGATTTTTTATTTTATTGTTATTATTTTTTTTAATTAAAGTAAGAGTGAAAGGTTTTCCAGATGAGGAAGAAATAATTTCCAGACAGGAAGGTTTCCTGGTGGGAGTGTTTATTTTAAAGAGTAAAGTGTTTTTAAATAATCTGTTTTGGTCATCAGAATAATAGAAGAACTCTCCTGAGTCAGAATAACGAGTGTTTCCCGTTCCTCCCGTTGTGCCGATGACGTGTGGACCTCAGCGCCATCGCAGACAGGAAGTGCGTTGGCGTTTAGAGCTTTAATCGTCCGTCTGTTCTGTTGCAGCCGATGGTGTTCGGTGCAATGATGCACAGAGACGAAGCCTTCGATGCCATCTTCAGTCAGTACAACAAGATCCTGGGCGGGGCGGCGGCCGCCAGCCCAGAGACATAGTAACGTGCTCACAAGATGGCCGCCTGCACAGAGACGAGCTGCTGCTCTGGATTGGATTCACCTCATCAGGCGTCGATCCCAAAACGCCAACTTTACGTTTCAAGACGACTTCACGCCAAAATCAGCTAAAACTGAAAATTCTTAAACAGTTTTACAAAAAATAAGAGGAAGAAAAAAAAAAACTTACATTTTAAGTAAATTCTCAAATAAAAATTTCAACATCAACAACAAAAAAAAAAAAAATTAGTGCTGAGATCTATGACAGTTTTACAGTTTTACATCTCCTGTCTCGGGCTTCCTGCCTGGAGCGCTACGACCAATCAGAAGAGAGGAGCTGATCCTCTCTTCTGATTGGCCGACTTGTCGGCGTGGTCCCAAAAAAGAAAGGAGGAAGCCGATTTTAGGTAAATGCTGCACAGTTGGTCCAGGTGGGTGGCACCTGGGGGCGTGGCTGAGGGCGGTGACAGCTGTGACATCACAAAGTTCCACAAGTCCAGACTGAGCTTTTCTCTGTGGACGGAGACCTTTGAGACTTTAATATTTTTATTTTTAGAACCTACAGCTGATTTAGAATCATCCAGTATATTGACAGCTACCGTTAGACTCCATGTTTGGTGGTGAAATTGGCTGTTTTATAATCAGAAGTAATTCAATTATGCACAAGTCCAGCAGCATGCTGGGAACTCTTTCTCTCGCTGGTTTTTCACATTAAAAGCCTCTCGGCGGCACAAAGGAAGTCTCTTTTAATGCGGAAACTTGAGTTTGGAGAAATAAAATCTGTGACTTCCAATTTAATAGATACTGAAATGAGATCATTGATCGATTTGCAGATAATGAGAATCGTGCCTTTTCAGTTTTCTTATAGAAGTGAAACAAACAGGAGTTTGTTTGGAGTCATCTCCAGGAAACGTGTTGCAGAGTTACAGGAAGTGTTTTTGTTAGCCTTTCTCTTTGCAGCCGCTCTCTCGCTGTCTCAGGGTCTTTCTGTCCACTTTCATTCAACCTGAAGCTGAAACTTCGCCTCAACATGCTAACATGCTAATAAACAGCGTGTCCCTTCATGTAGCCCGTTCTCTCCGATGACTCGTTACTTACAGATGCACTATTATTAGCTTTTTAAAAAATGTCTTTGGCTACTTCATTCCGACTTTTGTCTCTGCTAAATGTTTGTTGTTGTTTTTGTTTTTGTATTTGCAGACCTGAAGCTTCGTGTTGTGTAATTATTTTTAACGCTTGTGTGACGGTGATACATGGAATATCTTCAGGCCCGTTGGTGAAAGCTAAAGAATTCAACAGTTTTTGTTCATCGGCCTGAAAAACGTGATTCACGCCAAGTTTGAGCTCAGTGATTCTTAAAATACTTGAATGAACAACCTGAGAATTTTTACGCAAAAACTTTTTGCACAAAACTCCTCGTCAATGCTGGAATCGAAAGAAACTCAACTCGATTAGCATTTTGGAAAATATATAATTTGTAGTTGTTGCCTCTCGGATGTGAGATTTTCTGACTTTTCTCTGTTTTATTCATTACAAGTTAAATATGTTTGAGACACAGAATGTTACGATGATGAAACTGAGATGGACGTTTTATATATGTTGGCCAGTTAGAGAAAAACATTACACATTATTTATTAGTTGCAGCTGCACAATGAACTCTGCACCCACACACACACACAATATTGAATAAAAAAAAAAAAAAGTCAGAAAAACGTGCCATCAGTTATTTAGCTTCTTGAAACAGAGAAAAGCAGCAAGTTTTCGCTGCAGAGGAGCGGGAACTACAAACACTGAAGATGTTTTCGGCACTGAACGGATTATCCTGGTAACACTGGAGCGTTCAGTAAAAATTTGTGTTAGCGCAGTTTTCCGAACACGCTGTTTTTTTGGGGTTAAGGGTTTAACGTATTGGGCCGTATTTGATATGTTTAAGCCTCGTTAATTTACATTAGCAGCTTCAGGGAATTGTAAGAAGTTAATTAAATGACTGTTTATTGTAATTTACAGTTAAAGCCTTACAATCAGTTATTATAACAGTATGTTCTTTTTAATGTGGTGACTTTTTGTATCCTACATGAATGTTTGATTTGAAACATTTGATGTAAACCACCAAATTAATCTAGTTTTTTTTTTTTTTTTTTGTCTTTGCTAAAAGCTGATAAGTTTATACACACAAAATAGGTGCTATTAGCTTATCTTACTTTATTTAGCTTCAGCGTTTCTTCACAGTTAGCTCAGAGCTAAAAAATTAGTGACCTGAAATTGAAGGTTTTTAATCTTTTTCTTCTTTGCCAATAAGCTAAAAGGTTGAATAATGAGTAGCTATTCTGATCACTTAAACTTTAATAATTTAACGCACTTCTTTTTTTTTTTTTTTACTTTTAAGTTAGTGCTCTTTCATCAACAATTAATATTAAAGTGAAAATATATTTTTCTTTCCTGTTTTCTTTTATAATGGTGTCATAAAATTTTGGACATTTAGTTTTCAACAGTTTTAAATGTGTTTTTACATCCTTCAGAGGAACACAGTGTTGTTCTGAAAGCTCACACCAGCAGTTATCTTGTTCTTTTAATTATCCTTTAACATGGCAGTTATGTTTTCAGTTCATCAATTAATCAAAATAATCCTGATTAATCTTCTAATTAATAATTAAACCACCTAATTATATTTATATATGCAATATTGATTAAATGGCTACAAAAGTGTTTTGGTTTTTTTTTCTGTCCAAAAGGCTTAAATCAACATTCAAGGATAATTCAGAATTGCATATGAATAATCTTACTGTGAGCTTTTGGTGTGATCAGGGTGAAGTTCTTCAATTGCCAAATCTTTTGCAATTTTAAATGACAGTTTTTGCTTTATTGACACCAGTTATTTGACGCCACGTTGCCTCATGCAGATTTTTTTTTGTTTCATGCTTTTCCTGAAGATGTTTAACTCTTAATCTTCCTCAGTTTGTCTGTGGTTGTGTCTTTTTGTCGGTGTTACATAAACACTATTGACTTGTGATGATTATCGGATGTGAGGTTTTTATAAAATGCTGTTGTTGTACAAATGGGTGTAAAGTTTTTAAACAAAATGAAATTGGTTGTCAAAATGTGTTGCACATTTTCTTTATTTAAGTAAATTCTTTGACACAGTCTGATTGTTTCTGTGCAGCTTCATGTTAAGTTCATATTTATTTTCATTAATGTGGTGTTTCATGCAGTTGTGGACTCAGCAGTAACAAAACAAACAAACAGAATTATTTATTTATTTAGTTAATAAATTTAGTTATTTATTTAGTTTATTTATTAAATATTTAGTTTCTGCTCAGTGCTGCTGGATAATTAATGATGTAAGGATGTTTTTTTGTGTTGTAATGTTTTACTGTCTTCACACAGCAGCATGTTTCTGTTTTTAATCAGTTCCCTTTTCCATTCAGCACTCAACAACCAACACAACACAGTAAATAATTAACACAAAACAACATATTTACATAAAGGATAAAATCTGCCAAAGCTTCCACTTCAGCTCACATCTTCATACTCGTGGAATCTTGTGAATTGTAATTTCTTGCCTTTTTTATCATTTGTCAGGTTTAGATGAGAACTAGTTTTATTTCCTCGGTCCAGCTGATAAAACATCATTCAGTTTTATTATGGGCTGTTCCCGCCGTGTCCACATCATTTCCAGCTGCTCACAGATCAGAGGTCAGTGCTTCGTCACTGTCGGACGACTCCGGAGAATCTCCCATCTTCACCCCGAGTCCACTGTCCAGATCCGCATCAGCGAAGCCGACCTTTGGGAACTTTCTGGGCTCCTTCCAGCTGCTGGACGACTGCGCCTCGTTGTCTTCCTCGCTGTCGTCGTCCTCTCTGCTGCCGGGGATGATGACCACATCCGTCTTGGCCTTCGGGTCGATGTCCTCCTTGAACCAAACGGCCTTGTATCCGTCCTCCACGCGCCTCTCCTTGGTCAGGATGGGCTTCACCTCTTTCTCACCGTCGGACCCGTCTGAGCCTGACAGGCTGGTGTCGTCAGACTGGCGGGTCTGCAGCGCCGCCGCCACCAAAGAGTTCACGTTGACTTCTTCGTACGCCGCTTCTTTTTGTGTCTCTTTTTCAGCTGCTCCGCCGGAGTTGACGCTTCCTGCGTCGCCATCGTTCTCGAAGGCATCGTTGGTGTACTGCATGGTCTCCTTAGCGCCGCCAGAACCTCCAACCAGCTGTGGACAGGAAACGGAGAAGAGGGTTCAGCTCTGACTCAGTCTGAGCACCTGAACAACAGCAGGTAGGCTTGGTTGGACACTGAATCTATAAACCTCATTAGATGGTGTCCATCTCTTGAATCAAACCTACTGAAGTTCAACATTCAACCACACATTCAGTATTCCAGAGTGTTTTTTTTCTGCCTGACCTGATCTGGAGTCGTAGCGACACGTGATTCATTTCTCAGAACACTTTTTAAACAAACTCTTGACTCACATTGTTTCGAAACATGTTGATCTCAAAGATCTTCCTCCAGTTGGCTTTCCTTTTCCGAAGGCGATGGGCGAGCACCCCGATGACCACCAGGCAGATCAACAGCAGGACGCCCAGAGTGGCGCCCAGAGCAGCCATGTCCTCTGGCCCGTAGCCACCAGACGGTACGATCACTGCCAAGACAAAGGTCACAAAACGAAGGGAGGTCAGTGTGATTCAGGAAGCCATGAAGCCACCTTCACTGTGGTTGGTCTCTTTGAACGTCAACAAGACGCCTTTTCTGGAGGAGTCTGCTCTTTACTTCACACAAACTTGGCTCGGACAGGAAGTATTCCTGTTGGCCACTTTTGGTGACCTCTGACCCCCTGTTGGCTGTTTTGTGTGTCAGAGAAGTTACAGCTAGAAACATGCGACCACCTGTGAGAGGCTGAGCTGTGCTGGCAGTGGAAGCACTTCCTTCACTGGTCAAACTGGGGTTAGTGGTTGAAACCCCGCTTTCAGTGGAGGTTACGCTTCCGCCAGTTGAGGAGCCCGTGTTGGTGGAGAGACCGGGATGGGCGGTGGGCACCACAGCTCCGGTGGTGGACTCTCCTGTGGGCGTCGTGGTCGTTATGACCGTTATGTTGAGGGGCGGGCTGGAGGTGGAGAGACCGGGATGGGCGGTGGGCACCACAGCTCCGGTGGTGGACTCTCCTGTGGGCGTCGTGGTCGTTATGACCGTTATGTTGAGGGGCGGGCTGGAGGTGGAGAGACCGGGATGGGCGGTGGACACCACAGCTCCGGTGGTGGACTCTCCTGTGGGCGTCGTGGTCGTTATGACCGTTATGTTGAGGGGCGGGCTTGAGGTGGTGAGACCTGGGAGGAGAGCACACGTTGAGGCACAGCGTTTCCACCTCCAGTCAAGTTTCCTCTGGAGCTCGTTGGCGCTGCAGATGAGACACCGAGTCAATCTGCACAAACCTGGTCGCTCGAGAGTTTTTCTAAACTTGGCCACAAAACTTTAACGGACTCGATGGTGCAAACTCGAACTAGTTGGCCTGAAGAGTCCCTGAGTCCTGGCAAACTACCAGCACACACACAAAGACATCAACATTATTGATGATTTATTGTGTGAACACAAAGCTGCTCAAAGTCGGTAGAGAGTTAAAGAAATACTAAAAATGAACTGACTTTTGAAATATTTGGAAATGAACCAGCAGCGGTCAGCAGTCTGCGTCTTCACCTCCGTTCAGTTAAAACTAAATTGCTCATCGGTTCTGTTCAGTAGTTGAACCGATGAAAGAATAAAACTGCTCTGCGGTTTGTGGCGACGTCCGAGCAGACCAACCACAGGATCTACAGGGAGCGCCAGACTTCTGCCTCAGGGGGAAAATGTCCAGCTTTGATATTTCCATCCTGATTCCCTTTTTAAGAGAACCTTCTGTCAGGATTTAGTTCCTACCTGAGGTCACCTCCACCGACAGTGAGACGTTCGCCTTTTCATCGTTGGACGTGTCTTTGGCCACCACCTGAATGTGTGAGGACAAAGTTCAAATGTTTTAAAAGAAACTGGAGTCTCTTGAACTTCCATCAGATTTGTCAGACTCACCTGCAGCGACAGTGTGGAGTCTGGGAGAGGTTTGGTCATGAACAAGTGGCCTCCAACGATGGTGAAATCATCGCTCCCGCTGACGGAGTAGGCGATGTACGGATTCACACCCTGTTTGAAAGGAGAACGTTAGCGCTGCACATCGTGCTGAACCTGGACGGAGTCAGATTGTCTGTTTTACCCCGGTGCTATCGTAGTCGTCATCTGTAGCCAGGATCTGCAGCGACTGGGCCGTGTCCTCCGAGTCCAGGGCCATGGAGCCCACCCCCCTGATGACGCCTCTATACTGAGGCCTCTGGAACTTCGGAGGGTGGAGGCTCTTCTGCTGGACGCTGATGGTGACCTCGGTGGTGGCGAACTGGAAGCTGTTGTTCTTCTGGGCGGCCTGAGAAGAACCACAAACGTGAAGAAGGAGGTTCTGGGTTTAAACCGCAGACGACAGTGAAGGAATAACAAGCACTCCACGCTGACATTTCTGAGCTTCTTGACGTTTATCAGATTTTTTTCTGACAGACTGAATAAAAACACGTGACAGTTTTGACCTCACCATCACCGTCAGCTCCATCGACTCCAACCTGGTGGCCGGCTTCAGCATCCTGATGCTCCCCGAGTCGGGGTCCATCTCAAACATGCCTTCGCTGTTTCCTAAAACACAAACAGGCTGAGCTGCTTCTACCTGCCGATAATCTGCAGCTTTCAGACATTAGGTTGGAAAACAGAGCAGCTGCTCACCGCTCAGAATTAAATACGTCAGCTGCTCGTTTATCCCCGAGTCTCCGTCAATGGCACGAACTGGTCCCGGTTTCAGCTCTAAAGGTCCAGTCTGCAGAGGAGAGAGGACTCCTAGTCATCATCATCTTTTACTGAAGCAAGTGATCAAATTTTTTATTTTGTAAATAGTTTCCTGTGTGACAGCAGTTGTGTATTTATTGTGCGTTTGCTTTGTTCAGAACTTTTCTGTTTGGGTTTGTTAGACTTTGATGACTGTAGCTTTGCAGATCTTTGCAGATCCAGACCTGTAGTTCGTTTAAGACCACACGGCCGGTGTAGCCGGCGCTCTGGCAGATCACCGTCCCCCCGATCTCGTGCTTTTCGCAGGGCTGGAACCACGGCGGCCTGTTGTCGCTGTCCAAGATGGTGACCACGATGTAGGTGGTGTGAAACGAAGCTCTGCCATCTGTCGTCGCCAAAGGTGTGTCCTGGTGACAAAGACAGGTCAGTGAACTCGGGACAACGTTGGTAAAGACGGATAAGGAAGGAAAAAGGATCTCAGTATGAAAGGCTGACCTTTATGGCCGCAGTGAGCCGGACTCACCTGAACGGACAACACCAGAGTGGCGTTCTGGGCTTTGTCGTAGTCCAGAGATGTTTTGACGAGGATGTCGGGGTCGGTGGACGACCTCAGCTCAAAGTTGTCCTACAGAAATGTTGAAAACAGGTCAGATGAACAACTGCAGCTGAACAAAAACAAGTAAACAGGAAGTCTTACAGGTGATGATGTCAGCGTGTAGTAGAGCTTGTCTCCGTCCAAGTCTGTGGCAGCCAAACGACCCACGCTCGTTCCTACAGGAGTCATCTGGGACAAAAAGGTACGAAAAACGTGCCAGGTGTTAGCAACATAACTGAGAAGAGCAGAAATCTTTTTACATTTGAAAGTAAAAGGCGTTTTACCTCAGAGACGCTGATCTCTGTCAGGTTGGAGCTGAAAACTGGAGGGTTATCGTTCACGTTAACCAGACGAATTACGATGCGGATTTCCTGGAAACGAGGAGAAACAGATGATGTCATCTTAGGATTATGAAATTAATCAAACAGGAACAACACAAATTTAAATGCACATTCTCACGCCAGCCAAACAGGTATGAAGTTTTACCTCAGGGAATTTCTCTGGATCTGTGTCCTGGCAGGTGATTCTCACTATGTGATTGATCTGAGTCTGCAAACAAAACGTTCAAAACAGAAAGTTCATATTTTTTCATCCCGTTTTTGGATCAGATCGGCCTGATCGGTCGGGACGTTCAGTACCTCGTAGTCCAACACTGCTGCGGCTTTCAGCTGGTTTCCCTCCAGTGTGAACAGGTTGGGGATGTCCTCTGGAGGGGTGAAGCTCAGGGTCACACCGGAATTCATCGTGATGTTCGCTATAACTGCACCCACTTCGTTCCCTTCTGGAAACACCAGAGATGTGGGGCCAGAACAGATCGCTGGGAGAGAAGAAGAAGAAGGACAACGGAACATCAGGTGAGCATTAAAGTAGCAGTTTTTACAAAGTGGCCAATTTGAATTAGCTCCGTGTGTAAATTTAACGGAGTGGACGTTGATACCAGGAGCTGAAGAGCTGAAGAGCTGGACTATAATTATTATTGGCATCAAAATAGTCCAACAAAACCAAACCTGAGGAGCAGCTGTTTCAAATGAATGATTTTCACATTATGGAAATACAGTTTTACTTTCATTTGAATTCTTAGTTATTTTAATCAGTATTCTTCTGAAATTTCTTTTAACCAAAAATGAAAACTCAGGAACTCCGCTTGAAGTATTTCGGAGTGCAGCTGTTGAGTCAGTATTTAATCAGCTTTATGGTTCGGCCTAAAGATAAAAACAAACATGACGGCCTTCACTTTTGCTCTACGGTAAATAAAGTTCAAGTCAGATTCAATCAAACACAACAAACGCTGATGCACTTTTTCTTTCTCTGTCTGATGTTGTTTATAGAGACTGAACAACTGAAGCAGAATCAGACTTTACTTTCACACAATATTTTAACTTCTCCTTCTTATTAAAATGCACCTAAAAGAACCGAGAGCTGCTTTATCTGCCTCAATCGTAGAACAAAAGTGCGAGAAAGGGCATTTATATTCAATAATGCCATGAAATATTTAATCTTTTACTTTCAATTGTCAACAAACACACAATAAGCACTTAAATCTGCTGAAAGCTCCATCACACATCAGGCCATCTCTGAATTCAACGAATCCATAATTTACTGAAATAGATCCACAGATTATTTTAAAATGATCTCGAACATGAACTTTTATAAGACGTGTGACTTCGGCCTTCACGCCGTTTCGCTGTCCAACTACTTCCTCATTGGGCTCGTCCTGCTGCTTCTGTTCCACCCTGATGATGTTTATTCGTATTCACACAGACAGAACCGGCAGACCGGTTCAGTACTCACACAGTGCCCAGGCCACCGTGGACGTTTGGACCAGGAGCAGCAGCAGAAGGCCCGGAGCGGTCCTCATGTTTGGATGAAGGCCGTCCATGTCTCCGTCCAGTCTGAAACGATCGGCTGAGCTGTCTGTTTATCAGCTCAGCTTTATGGCCGCCGTGGACTTTTCCCCGCCATAAAAACAAAACAAACATCTGTTTGCTGGTAACTGAAATGGGAGCTGCTTTTTTTTTTTGGTTGTTGTTGCTGTTTTAACTTTTCTTTAACGGATTCAGACGTGTTTAGACAGAAGTTTAAGTTTTCTATCGTTTACAGCTTCTCCTTATTTTAATGCTTCACCAAATACTTTATTAGGAGTTAATGCACGTCTATCTAATGACCATCAGTGGGAGCTGTTGGATGTGATAGGAAGGCAGGTTGTGTTGAAGTCTATGGGAAAATGTCCCTCTCCCTCCCCAGTAAACTTTTTCCTGATGGGTTTACGGTCTCAGTCTCCAGTTTATAGTCTTCAATCAAGAGGGGAGGGATTAGGGGGCGGGGCTACTCTGTGACTGACAGACTGGACCACCCAATCAAATCAAATCAGATTTATTTGTAAAGTGCCAAATCATAACAAAGTTACATCAGCAGGTCTGGACCAAACTCTTTATAAAATTATTTAAAGAGACCCAACAGATCCCCCGATGAGCAGGAAAAACTTCCTTTAAGAGGCAGAAACCTCGAGCAGAACCAGGCTGGGGGGGCGGCCATCTGCCTCGACTGGTTGGGTTGAGAGAGAGAGAGAGAGAGAGAGTGAGTGAGACAGGCATTGGAGGGGGGGGGGGTGTAGGCAGGAACATGTAGCTGCATGAAGTTCATGGAGTTGAGCTGTAATACAGAATTCATGCTATATGGGACCAGCAGGTGTTGCAGGAACATGGGATGGAGATGAGTCACCACCTGCAGGATGAGGAGAGGAACTGGGAGAGACAGAGACTTTGGCAGAACATGGTTAGTAAATGCAGTATAAATGCTTAGAACTGGGTGAAACTGTGTTTTTTAAGAAGGATGGTTCTTATCAGCCCATGCAAGGGGGGAGGGAGAGAGAAAGAGGGAGAGGGGGTGACAGGGAGAGACAGGGGGAGAGAGAGAGAGAGAGAGAGAGAGAGAAGCTCAGTCCTTCCCCCAGTAGCCTCGGCCTACAGCAGCATAGCTAAAGACTAGAGGACTTTAACTTTTTAACTATCAGCTCTGTCATACAGGAAAGTTTTAAGCCTGGTCTTGAAAGTTACTAAAGAGTCCGCCCCCCGGACCGATGCTGGGAGTTGGTTCCATAGAAGAGGAGCCTGATAACTGAACGATCTGCCTCCAGATTTACTCTTTCAGACTCTAGGAACCACAAGTAAACCTCCATCTAGAGAGCGGACTGGCCTGCTAGGACAGTAAGGAACTATGAGCTCTCTGAGATATGATGGAGTTTGGCCATTAAGAGCTTTATACGTTAAAAGAAGGATTTTGAATTCTACTCTATATTTTACTGGCAGCCAATGAAGAGCAGCTAACAGGAGAGATGTGATCTCTTTTCCTAGTTCCTGTTAATATTCGTGCAGCAGCGTTCTGAATTAACTGAAGGCCTTTTAGAGATTTGTTTGGACATCCAGATAGTAATGAGTTACAGTAGTCCAGCCTAGAAGTTACAAATGCATGGACTAGTTTTTCTGCATCATCCTGAGAAAAGATGTTTCTGATTCTCCTAATGTTTCTCAGGTGGAAGAAAGCCGCCCTACTGACTGGTTTTATGTGAGCTTTATGTGAGGGACAAAGGACAGAGGACTCTCCAATCAGGAGAGAGTCCAGAGATGAGAAGCTTTTGTTATAATCCATGAATCTGTCAGTCTCTAGATCTGAATCTAAAAGACAAAGAATATTTATTTTCAACAAAATGGACTTAAACAGTGATCTGAAACTTAATTTGAATTTTAAGTATTTATTGGGCTGAAGTTGGTCGTTTTGTTTTTTCAAATACATCAAATATATCAAAATAAACTCAAGTCAAAGCAAATGTCGCAGTTACATTAGTTACATCATGTTGTTGGTCATTTATTTATTAACATCACATCCAAACAGTTTGATTTATCAAATGTATTTATGGAGGATATGTGTTTAAACATTCAAAGAGGCAGATGAAGTATCTAAAATATTCAATCAGGCCTGTTGACATAATTTTTATTTCTGTTACTGAATAAACATGAGGTGTGTTTTTGGGTCATGTATTAGCAGGATCTTCATCATAATCCTTTGGCAGCACTGCTTTCTGAGGTTTGACTCGTTTTAATGTGTTAAATTATTAGAGCTGATTAATATCCGGCCATCGAACACAGGAAACAGAAATACACCATAAAACCTTTTAATAACAAAGATGTCCAAGTTTTCACATTAGATACGATATGAGCTTTATTCAGAACATCAGTAACAAGTTTATCGTCCTCTCATCAGACCCCCCCCCCCCCAGGTTGTGTTGTTTAAAGCTCGGTCGGCCAGCTGCTGAAGACGGACGGACACATGTACTGTTTGAGCAGCAGGTTCACTCTGTCCACGTCTCCTCCCACCCCGCTGTGGACAGACAACACAAACATCTTTGTAGATAGTCCAAAGAGTAAATTCAGAAACAAATTCTGCTTA
The DNA here is from genome assembly GCF_900963305.1 of Echeneis naucrates. NCBI lineage: Eukaryota > Metazoa > Chordata > Actinopteri > Carangiformes > Echeneidae > Echeneis > Echeneis naucrates. Next base: position 1,575,338 of record NC_042526.1, on the reverse strand, counting down.
AATATTTGATGATATTACATAACAATAATGACTTTGTGTCACTGTGAACTGTGTTTTTGGTCCCACCTCTTCCTGACGCCCTGCATGCGGCGCAGGAAGGCGCACATGGAGCTGTGCTTGGCTTTAGATCGCAGGAACTCAGCGTATCTGTTGGAGAACTCGATGTCTCCAAGCTGCCTCCGGCGGTCCAGACCTGCAGACATCAGCTGCCTGGACCACAACGGGACAGCAGGATGAGTATCTGTCTACCTTAGTCAAAGCAAATGTCTTCTGTTGACTTATTTCTGGCTTTGTGTGTTGTTGTTTTTTTGCAGATTGACCTGAGTCCGGCCTCCAGCAGCGTCTCTGCAGAGTTCACCTCAGACCACGGTGCGTTCAGGTGTCCCATCTCAGGTAGGAAACTCTCCGCTTGATCTTCATCCCTGAGGTCGCAGAAAAAGAGTTACAGGTTGTTCATAAAAAAAAAAGAGACTTTTCAGCAGCCTGTTTGTTCAGCTCATCGTCTACCTGACAGGAAGTGATGTGGTGAGGTGGAGGAGGGCCGACAGCAGGAACACCTGAGTCACACTGAGGGATGACATCGTGAAGATTGGCTGAGGTTTTATTCTGCCACTAAGTGAAGCCGCTGATGAGCTTTAGTCCCCTGGTGGCAAAAAGAAGCCAGACTGAATTGAAGTCTATGGGAAAACGTGGTCTCTAAACCCTAACCCTTACCCTTACCCTTCAACATATGATGTTTATTTTTTAAATTATGCTCCATTTGGAGGGAAACAGAGCAGGAAGGAGGGGAGGGTTAAAATTATGCTTAAAAACTTTATTTATTGTAGAATAAAAGCGAAGCGCGTCATATTTATCTTTAGTTTTAACAGAGAACAGAGTTTAACAAATACTGTAAATGTCCCCATTAGTTACTTTGATCCCAATAGTTTAATTTTCTTTTATACAGTTTAGTTTTTTTTGTTTCTCATTCATGATGGATTTAATGTCACCATAAAGTTTTGGATAATAATAATAATAAATCAGGAACCAGAGAACCAGTAGTTCTTTAACAAAAAGAAAATATTATTATTATATTGTCTTGACATTTAATTTTCCCAAACTCTCTGGCTCTCATAAATAAAGTGCATTATTATTAGTAGCTGTGCATTAAACAGTTCACGGTCTTAAGAGTTTGAATACTTTCGTCTTGTATTAAAATCCCAAACAATTAGTCGGTTGAGTTTTCAGTTTCTATCACAGTAAAGAGCTTTTAAAAAAAAAAAAATCTGACAGCTTGATTGAAAATGAAAAGTAATATTTGTTAGTTAAAACGTTAAATCGTTATATGATGGCTAAAGTCTGATCTCCGTCCTAAAATGAGAGATTGTACGAATGTTTTAGATACACCATTAAAGTACAAGATAATAATAACTAATAACTTTATCTCCATCCTGAGTGATTTAAAAAAAAAAAAAAAGGTATTCACAGCAATATTTTATAAAAATAAAATAATAAAAATGCTCCAGAGGAGAATAAATCTGTGTAGAGACTCACCTGGAGACCAGATAAAACCAGATCAGACCTGCAGACTGGGAGTCTGGCTCAGCCAGGCCTCCTTTTGTACCCCCAGTGGCATCTTTCCTCCGACTAACCTCCCCCCGACTTTATTGTTCTGGTTATTTACTGTGTCAACACGCCCAGTTTGGACTCAGCTTTTCCAGGTTTGGTCACTTCCTGAATTCTTAATGAAGTTATTGGCTCTGACTTCCTTAATGAGCTCTAATCGCCTGTGAGAGCTGCCTGCTATTTGCTCACATGAAATCAATCTGACATCAGTGCAGCGTATCGATCCTCAGACTCACAGATAAATTGTTTTATTGCTGTGATTTGTGTTTCTGTTTGCTCCATCACGACTGCTCTCAGCGGAGAGTTTGACCTTTTCCTGGAAGGTGTTTGCTTCTTTTTGGGTTCAGGCTTTTACAAAAAGAAGGGTTCCCTCTGAGACCTTCGGCCTCAGGACTTCTTCCATTTCTGAATCCTCATTCTATCTCAGGACCATCAGGGCCATTTGGAGGGAAACAGACCAGGAAGGAGGGGATGAAAATGATGTTTACTGCTTTTACTTACTGCATCCTTAAACAAAGGAGGGAGAAGTGAAGAGCTTCATATTTGAGCTAACAGACTTTATCTGTTGATTTTTTTCATCCGGCACAGAATTTACAAAAATCCTGAAGCAGAGATGACAGACACACAAAAATTTCAAAATAAATATGATGGATTAACTAATAATCTGTGAAAAATCAGTTTTGATTGATTTCTGTAATGATTTATTTCTCAGGATTATTAAAGACCAAAGTGATGTAAGATTTTGTCAGAAATATAAAATGAGATAATAATGACTTTCACTTGTTTGCTGTTGTTTTGGGGGTTTGCAGTGCAGACTGATGAGCAGTTGAAGGCAGCAGAAGATTTGTTCATCACATCAGCAGCTCGGTAAGACAGTTTAAATCATCATCATCATACCAGGCTGTTAAACCAGGTAAATAACTGATGGAAGTCAGCTGAACAAATCCAGTATTTCACAGAAAAGGTTGTAAATTAGTGAATCTGAGCTTTCTTTTTCTTCTTCATGTATCAGAAATTTAAAACTCATCTTTACCTCGGCCAAGTTTTGGACTTGAAAAATAACTACAGTTAAATACACAGAGCTTGGATTTTATTTTTGCGTTAAAGTTCATGGAGCATATTTTCAGCCAATATTTAAAACCTCAAGTGGTTTGAAAAAGGACTCAGGTCCCTCTAAAGGCTGGTGATAAATCTGAGATGATTTTTCTTTTACCACATTGTTCCTGAAAAAGTCTGTTAGATTGAAAACAAAGGGAGAAGAAACAGAAAACTGATTTTAGTTTCCGTAGGAAAGTGTTCTTTATTGTATCGTTTTTCTTTTTAATGTAATCTGTAACTGTTAAACGTAGAGCGGAAACAAAAGCACAATATAATTCTTTCAGGTGAAATAGAAGCAGTACAGCTGCCTCCAAGCTGCATTCACGTTTGTGAGAAAATGTAGGAAATCATGCATAAATGTATTTCCCATGAGTGACACTGAATGAATGTGTAATTTATGGGGTGACCAGAGGGAAGGAGTGAAGGAATGAGTGGAGGGGATGAGCGCGGCAGTGACGGCCCCCACGGCGCCCGTCCTGCAGCCCGATGGTCCAGAACCCGACCTGAGGCCTCTTTCTGTCAAAAGACTCGCTGACCAGCCTCAGCTGGTCTTCCCTTTAACGCCTACCTTAGGAGAAGCTCTGCCTCCCCACTTAGCTGAGCCACAGACAGCAGCTCCACCTCCGCCGCTCTCTGCCTCAGCTCAGAGATTTCATCCTCCAGAGCCCGGACGAAGCCTCCGGCCGGATTCTTCGTGGCTGCTGTCTCCTTTCTGATGTCTTGATTAGTTTACCTGGCTGCTCTCGACAGATTCCAGCTGGATCATTGAGCTCCACTGAGCGTTTGATCTCTTCAAGCTTCAGCTGATTCTTCTGGATCATCAGCATGATTTCAGCCTCTGCTCTCACCAACTCGGCCTTCTTTCCTTCCTCTTCCTTTTCCGGTGGAACGACGTTCGGGTATCTTGTTCACTAATCTCCAGAGAAACATGAAGACTATGCAGAACATGATGGCGTTGTTAGCGGTTTGGTTGCAGTTGGGACACCCAAACTTTCCCCCAGAGAAGAAGCTGCTGGTCGCCTGCTGCCCCGACGGCCTGAACTGATCGGCCACCTCAGAGGTCCTGCAGCTCCGGTCTCAGACGGAGCACTTCCTGACATTTGGGACACCGGCAGCTGACGGTATTATCCCAGAGCGCAGTGATGCAGCGGCTGCAGAAGTTGTGTGCACCAGTGAGAGCTTCCAGACAGATGGAGCACCGCAGCTGTTTCTGGAGAAGACACAGGTAGACAAGGTGAGGACTCAGAAAAAGCTCCACCTGTTGAATGAAGGTGGAGAACACCTGAGTTGAGCTGAAGCTTCCTGTTGAACGCAGTAAATATCTGCTGCTCTCTCCACAGACTCTGGAGCTTTGTTTTCTTCAGAATAGCAGCTCTGCTGGTGCAATGACTAATTTCCTTTTGCTGTGAAGCTCCTCCTCCAGCTGGATCTGTTCTGGTGCTGCGTCTGAAGTGACAGTCCAGTCCGGAGAGTTCGGTATGAATGCTGACACAACAAACACTCGTCTCCTTCTCAGATTTACACATGGACTGAAAGTTTACGTTAATAATGAATTAACGAGCCCTCCATTAAATCACTGGATCATGAAAAAAGGTGTATTTATTTGCCATTTTGAGAACAGAGACAGTTATCTAGTTTATTGTAATAATTTAGGCCCATGATCGCTGAAATTTTAATTGGTAGTAGTAATGTATTTGTCTTAATTAAATTTATTTTATCATTAATTGAAATTGATGTTTTTACTTATGAAATGTAACTGGAAAATAATAAACAGATACATTTTCTACTTTTTAATATATTTGATTAGTGAACTCAATCTATTCTGGCCCCGAAACCCCCCGTTCCCATCATATGGGATTTTTTTTTTTTTTCCTAACAGTATTTTTAGACAAAAAAATGGAAAGACAATTAACATGGTGAGATATGAAGAATAAAATATTTGGCTAACAAGCAAACAGAGTTAAATATGTTTTTAATTGCTGATGATAAAACAGCTACAGCAGATGTTAAAGATCAGTTACAGCGAGAGGTCGACTGATTACATCAAAAATCATTTTCAGTGTTTCAGGTCAAACTACACCGATGGAAATAAAAACAGTTGCAGAGGAGATCATTCACTCACACTCAGCAGAAAAATGTCCAAATAGAGAGACGTTAAGTTTGATTTAGTTTTGACTAAAAGACTAGACAACTAATCAGAAAAATAAAAATATTACAACTAACAATTTTCATGTTGTTGAGAAAACACCAAAAACAACATTTTAGCTAGCATGCTAACTTATACCTGGTTCAATAATGATTAATCTAATTGAAACTAACTGCTTACTGCAGCTGCTGGCAATTTTCACAAAAGTTCCAAAAATTTTTGGATTCAGGTCAACTTTTTGAACATCAAGCTTTAGCATAGCTCGTTAGCTATATTTTTGCCAACTTAACAATGGAAATTTTTTCTTTAATGAGTCGATTTTTTTACGATTCAGAAAACCAAACTGTCAGCAGTCAGTTAGCCATTAGCTCGAAATATACTTTTCTAGCACGATTTCTTTTCCTCTTTTTGTATAATTTATTGGTGCCACATTAGCTGCCAACGAGCCAGCCAGGTACCCCAATCGGGCAAATTAGCAGCCAGGATAGCTAAGTGGCTACTTTGGGATAAATAGCCAGCTAGCGTTAGCTCACCAGCTACACAACACTTAAGTACAAAAGCACAAATATGTTTAAATGCCGACTCCGGTCATCTAAATAATGTTGTGTCCTCCATCGCTCATCAGTCGACCTCTGTATGTACACATTTGGTTCGTTGATTGGGTCTTTACAGCAAAGATTCAGACTCTGATTGTGCCACGACACACAGAACTAAGACATTAATCAACAGGAGACAGACTTCAGACCTTCAGGTCTTCACAGATCCAGTTGGGGACCAGAAAGCGGTGAACAGGCCTGGAAGGGTGCTGCTGTTTGCTGTTTGCTGCTGGTCTCATCCTGGTTTTGTTTTTTTGGCCACAGGTGGGCTCGGAGTGAGTCTGTATTCTGGGCCGGTGAAGACCTGCAGCCTGAGCTACACCCGTCACTGAGAAACAGCTACATCATGAATCCCCCCGGCTGGTTTTTGGTGAGATTAAAATCAGGAGGACGCTGAAGGGTGATGGACTGAGTGTTTTTTGGGCACTGTGAGATGCTACGGGTTCCCTCCGCCATCAGTTTGAGTCCAGCTCCACCTCAGAGCAGAGGAAACAGGACTGCTGGTCAACAAACAAACAAAAAGCATCTACACTGAGACAGTCCAGTGCTCATAGTTGACTTCCTGTCTGATTTGTGTCCTAAAGCTAAAACCGATTTCCAAAAGAACAACAAAGGACAACAAACCAATTCATGAATTCTAAGATAATTTACAGATTGTTCAACCTTTAAATGATCAGCACTGAACTTTACAGAGAGGCATTTTGCTTTTGAACACAAAAGAATATGAACCTTCAACTCATTCAATAAGATTACTTCATTCAAGTCAAATGATTATTTTTACATCTGTATGAGTAAAACAACCTGAATTTCTTTTCCTCAGTCAGATGGATTAATTTATACACAAGCAGAAAATCAAAGTTTTAAATATATGGCCAAAAGTATGAGGACATCCAACCCAGAGTTGTAGTTTGTGACGGGATGATTTCCATATACTTTTGGCCACCAAGCATCCAATCAAACGTTTTGTTCTTTTGTCATTTGCAGAAATGTATTTTGTGTCTGTTATCATCGAGCTGTGGAAGGTTCAGATGATTATCGAGGTTTTTGTCACATCACTGAGAGCAAACTTCAGCACATTTTAAAGAAATATTATCTGCACAGTTTGTTTGGTGTTTAAGCCGTATTTCTTCAGACAATTTCCTTCATTTGCATAATCGAGCAGAAATGGAAGATTTAAAACATTCAGCTGATTCAGCCACGACCAGCTTGGCTGACAAAAGTTGAGACTTTTCATTGCTGGAAATTAAAATACAATTTCTTTGCTACGACTGAGTTTAGGTTTTCCTGAACACAAGATTAAGGAGCAGAATGTAACAGAAACTGTCAGAAAGCTGGAGATGAAACGGTTCTAAAAAATAAATCACCTGTGGTTATTTTTCTCCGTGGGTCCTGATCATGTGGATTACATTTACTGATTGTGGTCACTTGACGTTGGGAATGACTAGCAGTCAAATAAGCAAATAAGTAACATCATTCCAAGTTGAGGAAATAAGCATTTAAAATAAGTAAAACAGCAAAAAGTGCAAATAAGATAGCATTTATGAAGTAGTTTCTACTCTACGTATACGCTGAATAAATACAAGAACTAGTCTGAGCTGCGGTTGTCACCTTTACATCTGACTGACAACAACTTCTCTGATCTGGACAACGTCAAGATTAGAGACACGATGAGACAGGACTGGTCAGAGTCCGAGTCCACGGAATCACGTTAAGGGGTCAAGTCAAGTCCCTCAGCCAGGTATGTCAATGATGAGGACAAGTACGAGTCAGTACACTCAAGACTCAGACCAAGAACAGTCCTTCATTACAAGTTGAGTTAAGACGCCACAACGACACACACACACACAAAAATCTGGACTAAACACTAAATCAATCTACAGGCTGTCAGTCAGCTGCTGTCTGTTTCAGGATCAGGAGTTGGGACATAAAAAATAAATCTGGTGCCGTTCAGCTCACCAAACCCAAAATCTGGGTGAATCTTTACAGCTCTATGAGTTTGTGATTGTTTCCATAAATTTAAAGCTGATTCTGGATGATTTGAAGAAACTGACCCGGGAGGTAAAAGTTGATTGAAGCCAATCCTGTTGAGACTCCCGGTGCAGGATGTGAGGAGTGTTTCACGACGACGGGAACAGTGATGGAGGCTGGAAACCGAGCAGGGACTCCAGTGTCTGACAGGAAGGAAGTAGCGGGGTCACGGGCCTATATTGCACAGGGGCTGGTGAGATCCTCGAACACTGCCGGTTCTTCGATTCCTCGTGCGAACAGCTTGATCAACTGGCAGTGTGCTCTGAGGGAGAGGGAGGAAAGGAAAAGGCTTCGTTTTAAACAAACTCCTGAGTTGGTTTAAATATTTAAAAACAGCGAAGTGAGGAAAGCACAGGGGATTGTTGTACCGGACGTCAATGGCTGTGTGGGTCAGGATCTCGCCGTCGCAGTTCCAGCTGCTGTAGGCGGGGGCACAGCCACAAGCCGGGTGGTCTCGGCAAATCTGGCTGAAGATCTGGCGTTTGCTGTTCCCGAGAAAGTCCAGCTCCAGGTCCGAGTCGCTCTGGCAGTGACGCGGTGCGAAGCGGAAACGACGTACCCGGTGCACCTCGACAAAGGCCAGGTCGAACTGTGAAAGGAAACAAGCATTTCCAAATATTCAATCCAACTTCACCTGATGACCCAAGAAATCAAAGAATAATAGTATATAATAGTATAAAGGACGGGTTTACCTACATTCTAACATGTTAAGTTTTTTGGTAAAGCGGCAGCTGCCAGATTACCTGGTCGTCTTTACTGGTGTGTCGGAGCAGGTGTCTGAGGAAATTGAAGCGGGAACATTTTCGGACCAGGATGAGGTCGGTGGTGCCGTCGGCCAGGTGGGCGGCTGGTGAGAGGCCTTTGGGACTGCGGGGACAAGCACAACTCATGCTGGCAGCGTTTATAGCCAGGAACTTCCCTCGGATCGTCCTCCACTCGCCGTCACTGTCTGCAACAAAGCCAACAATCAGACGTCTCACCTGCTCACTAACTTCAGGTTTAGGGTTAACCCTAACCCTAACCCTAACCCTGACCCTCCTGACCCTGGGAATATTCTTCATGGGATCTGTTCCTAGATCAGATCACGCTCTGTTGAACTTACCACCTTCTGATGTTTCTTCCAGCTCGTACTTCTCAGATCTCTCTGACAGGAGTCGGCCGTTGTGTTGACAAACCACACAGCTGGAGATTCACAGACAAACAGACATTTATGGCCTGAAAACAACGGCTGTGTTATTTATTGTATTTCACCTGAACCACCTGAGTTGTGAACCAATGATGTAGAAAAGTTCAAACCAAACAGGTAAGCTGTCAGAGGCTCTTCTTTATGTGATTATTATTCTTATTTTTAAAAAACACACTCATGTTTCTCTCACCCCGATCGACACCTGGAAGCGTCTCGTGGCGTTCCCATGATGCCCCTGGCCGGCAGGAAGGACACTGTTCCTTCATAATAATGATGAGTCAGGAACATTTTCAGACCTGCAGGAATCAACAGGAGACCAACTCATATTTATGGACGAGACAATTTAGGATTATTAATCATTAGATTCTAACACAATCTTTAGTGCTCTCCAACCTGAGAGATCATATCTGGCCGGCCCCATCCATCGTTTCCGCTCACTGTCTGTCAGCACGTCGCCATAGAAACCGTATCCCAGCAGGGAGACGGAGTATCGCAGAAACAAGTTGTTGTGATGAACCGAGCACACGTCCATTGGCTGAGAGTCTCCTGGATACACACACAAACACAAGTGTAACAACGGGAACACAAACTATCTGGACCAGGAGACAACGGCAGGTGTTCTGTGAGGTCAGCACAGAACACCTGGTGCTGATGCAAAAGGTGATGCAACTGACCCACAATGATGTGCAGTGCAGAGGTCACGGGGTCGTTGGTGCCCACGGTGGCGAAGCAGATACAGTCTGTAGAACCTGAAACGACGTTCCACCGTTAAAGGAAAACAATACGTCAGTAAAATGATAATTACTCTGTCAAAAAAAAAAAAAAAAAAAATCAGCTGATCACTGACAGGATCCTTCACACGATGTCTTCATAGAGCAGAAAACACATTAAGTGCTGTTTATGGAGATTCAAGCTTTATTCCTAATTACATGCTTTCTCGACTGATTGTGGTGTTTTTCCTAATGCTGCTCTGCCGACTTCTATCGGATTTGACTTTTTTTCAGAAGGACTTTGTAAAGAAAAGTGCGATCTGATCTAAAGTATTAAAATTACAACAATCCAGCTTTGGTTTCACTTTAAACCGTCTTTGTTGTCGTCACCTGCAGGAATGATCCCGATGCGAAGCGAGCAGGGAAGCAGCGATTCTTCCGGACAGTTTGGATCGACGCCGCCGTCGACCTGCGTCCTCCAGATCAGCCCGTGGATGATCTCACTGAACATGCCGTCCCCTCCGACACACACCACGCTGGACGGGGAGGTCAGAGGTCAAATGTGAAACATTAGCAGGAGCTTATAAAAGTGAAACGAAGCTACTTATCAGTGTCAGTTAAAGATAACATGTGATGTCATTAAAAGCTCGGAACTTTGTGTAAATAAAGATTTTCCGGGTTTTTCCTGTTTTGTGTACCAGTGAAAACTAAACTCACCCGTCGTACTTCTTTAACTCCGCCTCCGTCCTCAGGTGATCCCTGGCGTGGTTGGCGTGCTCCGTCACTGTAATGACCAACACGACATGTTTAGGTGTGTTGGCCCTGAGACAGGAAGTGGCAGAAGTAAGACGGGACATACCGATGACATCCGTGGCGACGCCAGCCTCGGCGAACAGCGGGGCCACCTTTTGCTCGTAGATGCGTCTGCCCTGCCGCTTCCCACCGTACGGGTTGATGTAGACCAGCAGGTGTTTGGGTCTGAATGCTGTAAACAACAACAACAACAGAGTGACTGACAGCGTCAGTGTGTTACTCAATGTGTGTTGATCTCCGTGAAGTCGTACTGGCGGCGGCGAGCTGCTCTCTGATGCTGCTGACCCAGCGCTGACACAACGTCTCCTCTGGACACGTGAAGGTGACCTCAGCACACCGCCAGCGGTGCTGCCGACACCTCTCCACATACAACACTGAAACACACACGGTTTTTCTTTATTGTGGTTCGGTTGTGTTAAATGTGTCTGCAGTTGTGTGTGTGATGTTTACCTGTGAAGGCCTGCCTGCAGTACTTCCCTTCTCTCTCTCTGATCTTCTTCCAGCTGCCATCGTCTCTTTGTCCGCCGATGTTCTCCTCTTCTTCTTCTCTGACAGAAACGATCTCTGACAGGGACACGCTGTGATACACACCTGAGACACACACAGACACACACAGACACACACACACACAGTTAAATTGTAGGTCAGATTTCGGAGCCACTCTGCAGACTGCAGATCAGCTTCCTGTTTCAGATTTGAGATCAATTGCAGCCAAAACCAAAGTTTGTTGTGACGCAGCAGACTGAAGAGATGAAAGCAGCTGATGGATTTATTAACTTCATACTGTTTGGACCCCTCGTTGTCCCCCGTATGCCCCCCCATGTCCCCTCTGTATATCCCTCCTATGTCTCTCCTTTATGTCCTCTCTCTGTCCCCTCTCCGTCTCCCCTTTCTGTCCCCTCTCCGTCTCTCATTTCTGTCCCCTCTCCGTCTCTCCTTTCTGTCCCCTCTCCGTCTCTCCTTTCTGTCCCCTCTCCGTCTCCCCTTTCCGTCTCTCATTTCTGTCCCCTCTCCGTCTCTCCTTTCTGTCCCCTCTCCGTCTCCCCTTTCTGTCCCCTCTCCGTCTCTCCTTTCTGTCCCCTCTCCGCCTCCCCTTTCTGTCCCCTCTCCGTCTCTCCTTTATGTCCCCTCTCCGTCTCTCCTTTATGTCCCCTCTCCGTCTCTCCTTTATGTCCCCTCTCCGTCTCTCCTTTATGTCCCTTCTCTGTCTCTCCTTTCTGTCCCCTTTCTGTCTCTCCTTTCTGTCCCCTTTCTGTCTCTCCTTTCTGTCTCTCCTTTATGTCTCTCCTTTCTGTCCCCTTTCCGTCTCTCCTTTCTGTCCCCTTTCCGTCTCTCCTTTATGTCCCCTTTCTGTCTCTCCTTTATGTCCCCTTTCTGTCTCTCCTTTCTGTTCCCTTTCCGTCTCTCCTTTCTGTCCCCTTTCTGTCTCTCCTTTCTGTCCCCTTTCTGTCTCATCTCTGTCCCCTCTCTGTCTCTCCTTTCTGTCCCCTTTCCGTCTCTCCTTTCTGTCTCCTTTCCGTCTCTCCTTTCCGTCTCTCCTTTATGTCCCCTTTCTGTCTCTCCTTTATGTCCCCTTTCTGTCCCCTCTCCGTCTCCCCTTTCCGTCTCTCATTTCTTTCCCCTCTCCGTCTCCCCTTTCTGTCCCCTCTCCGTCTCTCCTTTCTGTCCCCTCTCCGTCTCCCCTTTCTGTCCCCTCTCCGTCTCTCCTTTCTGTCCCCTCTCCGTCTCCCCTTTCTGTCCCCTCTCCGTCTCCCCTTTCTGTCCCCTCTCCGTCTCCCCTTTCTGTCCCCTCTCCGTCTCTCCTTTATGTCCCCTCTCCGTCTCTCCTTTATGTCCCTTCTCCGTCTCTCCTTTATGTCCCTTCTCTGTCTCTCCTTTATGTCCCTTCTCTGTCTCTCCTTTATGTCCCTTCTCTGTCCCCTTTCTGTCTCTCATTTCTGTCCCCTCTCTGTCTCTCCTCTAGGTCTCCTTTCTGTCCCCTTTCCGTCTCTCCTTTCAGTCCCCTTTCCGTCTCTCCTTTATGTCCCCTTTCTGTCTCTCCTTTATGTCCCCTTTCTGTCTCTCCTTTCTGTTCCCTTTCCGTCTCTCCTTTCTGTCCCCTTTCTGTCTCTCATTTCTGTCCCCTCTCTGTCTCTCCTTTCTGTCCCCTTTCCGTCTCTCCTTTCTGTCCCCTTTCCATCTCTCCTTTCTGTCTCTCCTTTATGTCCCCTTTCTGTCCCCTTTCTGTCTCTCATTTCTGTCCCCTCTCTGTCTCTCCTTTCTGTCCCCTTTCCGTCTCTCCTTTCTGTCTCTCCTTTCTGTCTCCTTTCCGTCTCTCCTTTCTGTCTCTCATTTCTGTCCCCTCTCTGTCTCTCCTCTAGGTCTCCTTTCTGTCCCCTTTCCGTCTCTCCTTTCTGTCCCCTTTCCGTCTCTCCTTTCTGTCTCTCCTTTCTGTCCCCTCTCTGTCTCTCCTTTCTGTCCCCTTTCTGTCTCTCATTTCTGTCCCCTCTCTGTCTCTCCTTTCTGTCCCCTCTCTGTCTCTCCTTTCTGTCCCCTTTCCGTCTCTCCTTTCTGTCTCTCCTTTCTGTCTCCTTTCTGTCTCTCCTTTATGTCCCCTTTCTGTCCCCTTTCTGTCTCTCCTTTCTGTCCCCTCTCTGTCTCTCCTTTCTGTCCCCTTTCCGTCTCTCCTTTATGTCCCCTTTCTGTCCCCTTTCTGTCCCCTCTCTGTCTCTCCTTTCTGTCCCCTCTCGGTCTCTCCTTTCTGTCCCCTCTCTGTCTCTCCTTTATGTCCCCTCTCGGTCTCTCCTTTATGTCCCCTTTCTGTCTCTCCGTTATGTGTCCTTTGTTTACCGCGGTGCGTTTGAGGCCGACAAACAAAACAAACAAAACAAAGAGCGGAAACAGACAGACACAGATAACCGGACTCAGGACTCCGGGGGTCCCGGTCCCGGTCCGGGTCTTACTGGGTCTGAACGGGTGGTACACCGGGCTGGAAGTCCGTCTCTTCCAGGTGAGCATGGACCGGCCCAGGCTCACGTCGTACGCGGCGTTTCTGACGCGGAGCTCGGACACCAGCAGCAGCCTGCCCGGCCTCTCCATCTGGGTCCTCCGGCCCGGCTCGAAGAGGTCGACGGCGGCAGCGGGGGAACGGTTAGCTCCGGTCGGCCATGTTGTCTCCGGGAGTCCGTGAGGATCCGACCCGAAATCAGCGGCTGGTCTCCGGCGGTGAGTTCAGGGACGTTCGGCCGAGTAGCGGTCCGCAGCTCCGGATAGCGGATTCTCACCGGAAGTAGGAGGAGCCAAGTGGGGCGTTCATGGGCTGTTGAAAAAGTGGGATTCTACAAGTTCTCCTAATTCACTTTTTTTTTTTTTTTGGGGGGGGGGGGTTCACCAAAACCTCACCTGCACTGCACCAAAGAATTATTATCAGATATAAAATTTTTGTTTTAATTTTTTAGGAGTTCATTTGATCTATTTTAGGTCATCCCTCTTTTTTCAATTTATTGGAAAATTAACAACAAATGAGTGACATAAAATACTTTCAGCTACAGTGTGTGTGTCTGTGTGTGTGTGCTATTTATAACACTAATAACAAAAACAATAGTGATAACAACACAACAGCCAATAATATAAAGTTCAATAGTGTTTTTAAATATGAAAATATTTTCACTTATAACTCAGTCTAAGGGGACATTTTCATGCAGCATTAGAAGTTTTTATTTTAATTTACTGCAATTATTCTAAATAATTGTCAAAGTATTTTTTTGTAAGTTTTGTAAGTAAAATCAATTATATTTGGACATAGAACCAGTACTATACTCAGTAGATGTATGTCAAGAATTGCAAAAAATATATATTTCACACTAAAGTAAACAAAATACTCAGTCTCGTGTTATCAAATATTAAGTATTTCTTTTTCTTGCAAGATTTTCGTCAAAACACAATAACCCACAGTGAGGGGCAAACTGTCCGAATGTTCCTTGAACGCATCGATAATCTAGTACTTGCGACGTCATACGTCATCGTGCGCACGAGCTCTTCTGAACGGCGTCACAAAAAGTTAAATATTTCAGATTAAAGATCATTTGGAAAATGTAAAAAGCTAACGCGGAAGTGACGTAGGCAGAGGGAGCGCAGCGAAGCTGGAGAACGGATCTCAGAGTGACGCAGAAGAAACGTTAAGTGTGAACGATCACGCACGTGAGCCCGTTATCCGCCCCGGAGAGCAGAGAGAGCGGGCCAGGTGGTGCATGGTAACCGGAGTGCCGGTTACCATGGTTACCAGCGTCGACGAGCCAAGCTAACGTGAGACTTAGCTGTACAGCTAGCCACACTAGCATAAGCCGAGCCGAAGTGCGCAGCCGCAACTCGAACTCTGATTCTGCCCTCCATTTTTTAAGATCACCTTTTGGACTGAATTAGCACTCTTATGTTTAAAAAAAAAAAAAATGTAAACCTCCATTGACTTTTCAAAGGGTATTTTTTTTAGACATTATATATATATATATAACCTGGAAGGAAAAACAAAGTCAAAGATTAAACATTCATGTAAACATTTCTAAAATACGGAATATAATTCATCATTGCCAGAATTAAAAACAAATCAAAACAAATGAAATCCTGACAAATGGACAAAACGTGCATAAATTATTTTGACACCTTCATTTGTTTGTTTAAACTGTTTTATTTACTTCATCTGACATAACTTGGTTCTTCTTCAAAATAAAAGAAACAAAAATCAGGTTTTTAATGAAAAAACAAAAGTGACTGAAGCTTCCTGTAGAGATCAGAAAACCGTAAGACGTCTGATTTTATTTAGATATTTTCCAGGACATTTCCTGTCTTGTCCAGGATGTGATGCGTTCCTGCCACACCTTCTGTATTTATATATATAAAAAAAAATCCCTAAAAACCAAACAGGAAGTCGTCTTTAGGGACAGTAGGGGGAGCTCATGCTACACAAACTGCTCTGCTGAAATTTTATTCATTTATTGGAACCAATGAAAACTTCAAACTGTCTTATCAGCTCAAACATGAGGGATCCACTGCAGCTCGTATGAATACGACTTCAGCAGAAAAGAAGCTGAATCTCACATTTTTAGTCTCCTGTTGATTTGTGTGATGTCTGGAGTAAATAAACGAGTTGGTTTTCTAATTTAACTTCAGACTCTCAGGTGGCTGTGTCTCCCCTTGGTTTGGAATATTATCCCCATCTCCAGTGAGACAATTAAAATTGACTTTCAACCACTGAGGATGTTAGAACATTTAACTTTTAAGATTCCTCAACTTAACATTTAAGATTTGAAGAAAAAATATTGACTCGCTAAAGTCCCACATTGTACTGGAGGCTTTTATTTTGTGAGTTTGACCCTGTGACCTCTCAGTTTGAGGTCATCTCATCCTCCCCAGAGACAGATGAGTCCAGCAGGAAGCTCCTCTCCACCCTGTGATGGATGTGGCTGCCTGCTGATTCTCAGGAGCAGCTTGGTGGTGAGGATGAGGAAGGTCAGGGATATATATATATATATATATATATCTCCTGTGTGTGATGCATGGAGACACAACCTGTCCTGTCCACTCTGGTGTTGTCTTCTGAAAATGGACGATTGTGGCTGTGAAAAGCAGCTGTTCCTGCTGCATGTTGGTCAGCAGCCAGCTTGGTGTTGAGTTATTTCTCCAGAAGCCATCAGGCCATCCAGCACTTTACAGGGGGAGAGGAGAAAAAAAAAAAAAAAAAAAAAAAAACTGAGCCTAATTTGAGTTATTCACTGCCACTTTAATCCTCAGAGGGCATTAAGTTCATTACAGCTGCTCCAGAATACAAGTCTACCAAAAGAGTTCAAAGTGAGAACCTTAATATGTAAACCCACCAAAGCTTTAGTTTCCTTCCTGCTGCTCCTCTAAAGGTTTGTTCTGAGTACACTTAAGAGCAAACTGGACTGAAAGGTCAACACTACATGGTCAAAAAAAAAAAAAAAAAAAAAAAAAGTTTGATTTAAAGATGAACATGACTCAATTTCTCATTAGGACATTTGATCTTTATTTTTTTTTTTTAAATCATGCTGTTCTATTTCAGAGGCTTTTCCTTCACCAGGATTGGGCCAACAGCCGTTTCCTCTTCCCACTCGCCACCTGAAACAATTAAGGTTTCAAATTTTAACCATTTCCTGACAGATTTAAGTCAACTTGACTACCAGCAAGTGAATGCTAACATTAACTGAGCTTGTGTGTTAACACAAGCTCACATGGAGCTGCTTTTAAGAAAGTGGGGCACTAAGGTCAGTGCTGAGTTCATGTCCACTCACTTGGCTGGCTCAGCTTCCCACTTCCACATGTGGTGTCACAGCAGGTGCAAGCACGATGGTTGCTGCTGGCCTCGATCCACCTGTCAACCACAATGTCTTATTCTAAAAACATTCCAGGTTTGTCATGATTGATTCTTCCCTCCCAGTCACCTTAGCATTCATCATCTGATGAATCATTTCACCTTCACAAGTTTTAGACCCCTAACCCTTCCACTTAACTTTTAATTTAACCAATGAGTGGAGTAAAGGATGATGGGAGTTGTAATGTTGCTGCAACTCACCCGTTGGAGAATGAGCAGGCCTTGTTGGTTGCGTCGATGGGTGTAGTTGCCGGTGTGGCTCTCACACTGCAGGTGATGTAGAGCTGAACCAAACAGTTTGTGGTCAAACTTTGATATTTAAAAAAGTGAAAGTGACAAGCAGATTTTGAGTCTCACCACGCCGCTGTTGTCCTGCTGGAACCTGAATGCCTCCACTTCAAACTGCAGCCGGTCGTCCTGAGACCGAGGGAGGAAACGAGAGCTGGAGCCGGTCAGCTGACTGTCAAACAGACACCTGAAGGCAACACAGAAGATGAGTCAGACACCCGAAGGCACCATTGAGTGCTCTAAAACCAGTGAACAGACCCGTGGTTTCCCAAGAAGGCATAACGAGGGACAGTGTCGATGTTGGGGACCACGGTGGCCGTGCAGCTGTCGACTGTCAGCCTGAGGGGGATGTGATGAAACTGTTTGACTGAGACTTCAAACCTCATCATATCTCCAAGAATGAACTGGGAGGATGGCCGAATAAACTCCCAGTTGTCTGAGAAAAGAAATGGTAGTTTGGGAGATTGTAATTTTAGGACTGCCAAACTGGTGTTCCTGTAAAGGACTGAAGATGCTCAGAACACCCACCGGTCATGAGGTGGATGGCGAAGTAAAGACTTTCCTCTGAAGTTTTGGCATCAGTGAAGGGCATCCATGTCGGCTTCATCAGGTCGCTGCTCACCCCGTGCTTCCTAAAAGAGGAACAGCAAAAATCCAGACGTCAACAGAACAGTAGGCAGGTCTGACAGGTTCAGGTTCCCTCCCAGGAGGCCTACCTCTGGTAGTGACACTCCACGCTGACAGAGATGTCTCTGGTTCTGACGACAGGACTGTCTCCAAGAGGACTGGGGGTGTAGAGCAGGGTGAAGGTGTAGACGAAAGAGTCCTCCATCATCTGAAAGAGTCAGACCTTCAGAAACAAGCAGGATCTGAAACCTTTAACTGCGTTTATCAAAGTCATCACCCTCACCGTCAGCTCGCTGCCACAGCCATGCAGCTCCGACTCAAAGATCAGCAGCTCTCCGGCAGGATCCTCCCCCGTCGCAGGACACCCTCCCAGGGTGACATCTGCAGCCAGGACTGGTTTTCCAATGCCCAGCAGGTCTTTCTTGGCCTCCACCCGGACAGTGCTCTCACCACAGATGGCGCTGACGCTGTTGGGTGCCTGGGGAACCTTCAACTCAAAGTGTTCAGGGTACTGAGGTGGCTCCTCGACCGGCGGCTCTGGGTAGCGCCAAGTCAATGGCTCATGGAAAGACTGCATCTGTTGTTGGACTGCTGTTTAGCCATCAGAAAGAAACAAACTTTAACCTTCTACATTTTACCTCAACCTCAGATGTTCTTCTACAGAAGAGCTTTTCGGCCATTCAGGATTTTAAACACCAGTCTCAGTTTAGAAGACACTTCAGACTAAAACTGCCAGAAGTAGTTTAGGACAGAAAACATGACACGAAGTGTTCTCTAGTGATCTCATATTTGCTCTTAAGCCAAATAAGTGTCCAAACTAACAATGTGGGTGGAAAACACCTGTAATTAGTGCAGTGCAGCTGGCTCTGATGAATCTTTGCCCCTCCAGGTCAATAATGTGCTGCTGAGTGTTTGACACTCAGAGTCAGTAAATTAACATGTTCCTAGTGAAAACATTACAGAAACTCCAGTGACATTTTCCCACAGAACAGAAACATTAAACTAGAGTAAAACATTCCTACCTGCCGGTTTCTGGTTTCCAAACCTGCCAGCTCCAAGCCAGCTTAAATCCTGAGCTGCTGTGAAAGCAGCTGGGAAAACATAGAGAAGCAACTTGGTTATCCACTGCGTCATGCCTGCGTTTGTCTGTGAGCACTTCCTCCGTTGGAGAACTGCCTACCTGTGCGGCAGGTGGCCTTTTAAAGCTGACACTGGCTCCGCCCACCACTTGATTGAGCTGATAGTCCTCCAGCTGTGCCTCGTTCTCCTGTTGAGACTTTAAAAGTTTACTGATCAAATCAAATGTGACGTCCAATTTAAAAACTAAAATAACAGATTGTCGAAATGTTTCCATTTGGACTGTCAGAAACTCTCAGCTCATCGTGAAAACTTCCATTGACATCATTTTGATAATAATTCTTTCATTCTTTAGTTCATTTTAAGGCGTAAACTTCAGTTTAAGTTTTTCATTTCACTGACCAACAAAAATGGAAATATAATGTGTGTGTTTGTGTGTGTGTGTCCTAAATATTAATGAGGACAGCACGTTTTTCTGCTTCTAATGATTCACAAACAATTTTAACAGGATGAACTCCATCAGGACCTTAATTAGTCAGTGTGACACACACACACACAAAAATAGAGACACAATGGTAACCTGGTGACAGACACACACAACCAGAAGGTGGAGGAGGACGATGAGACCACAACGCAACAATCAGGAATGTCTAACCAGTACATGGTGCATTTTAAGGGACAGGAGAGTCTCTGTGTGTGTGTGTGTGTGTGTGTGTGTGTGTGTGTGTGTGTGTGTGTGTGTGTGTGTTCCTGTGTTGTGTTAGCATTAGCATTAGCTTGGACCATCTCTGTCCATTCATTTCCTGTGTAAACAGCAGCATCAGGAGCCTCCTGGGACTTTTAGCTGTTCACCTTCACTGATATTAATGAGCTCTCTCTCCTCGTTTCCTTTATTTATTAACTGCTAACAGCCGGAGGAAAAAGGTGTGTGTGTGTGTGTGAGGGGTTCAGTGGTTTAAGTTTAATGTTGTGTTATTTTTACGCAGACGTGGCTGTTTTCCTCTTTTTTTGTTGTTGTTTCTGGAAAACGAAGCAGTTTGTTAATGATGATGATGGCAGCGAGTTTTTGGGACGACCTCGACGAAGGAGAGTTTTTAGGTGACAGTTTGGTCGCAGCTAAAAAGGAGCAAAGTGAAAAGCAACAACACGGCCAAAGAACATGAAAATAAACACATTCAGTACAAAAAGATGCTTCATCTGTGATTCCACAAAGATGACGGACAAAGTGAAATGGCCTGGATTTTAAAGAAACATTTTTGTGAGTTTATCTAATTCAGAAAATAAGAGGCATCAGCCGATGACGAAAATAATGAAATGACTTTGCCTTCATTTCAAAATAAGAGCTACATTCAAGTTTTTTGTGGTGTTCTTATAGTTACACTTCATTTATTGTGTTGGTGTTGATGTTGAGGTGTGTTTTAATAGGAGACTGAGGTCACAGCGGGGATGTGATTATGGGATGGAGGCTTGAGGTCAAACAGGAAGTGCCGCACTCAGCAGATTCCAGAGCAGCACCTGTTTGTCTCCTGATGACCTCTGACCTCGTCTGTCCGAGCAGCTTCCTCAGCAACACACACACACACACACATATAAAATAAAATACAAAAGGCTGTTTGTATCTGTGGAGCTAATTTGGGCCAAGAGGAGCAGAAAACATGAATCCCATGGTGACATTATCATCTATAAAGAAAAATCCTGTTTAGAAAGAGGTGCGCACACCAAATACTGAATATATTCCAACTTACTGATGTATTTATCACATAAAAAAAGAAGCTGGCCTCGAGCATAAAAACTGAATCATTCCAAAATAGAATAAAGACAAGTGAAAAAAGATTCATGGAAAAAGAGATAAAGAGGAAAAAACTACCGAAGCTCCAGATGTTGCACGGCAGTGAATTTTGAAACTGTTGTGTATAATTATGATTCATCAGCTGTGATTGTGGTTTAAAAATACATCTCAGCCTGAACGGAGAGTCTTTTCACCAATTATCGTCTTCAGTGAAACTTGGATTAATCAAAACTAAACTAATGACCCCCCCTCGAGGGAAAACAGTCAGCAATCAGTGTTTATTAATTACTGCAGTCAAATATCAACACAGAAAAAAATAAAAAACAACCAGGACTACCGGGAGCGAGTTGAACTGACTCCAGATAGAAAGATGGATCGAGTTCATTAATAAAATATGAGTGTGTCACAGATTTAATCCATAAATTAAGACTTTATTGTTCAGCCGTGGATATTTTAGCTAGAAGTCCCGTCAGAATGAGGAATCTATTTTCTTTTCTTCACACCTTAATGTGATAAAATTCTGCACACAGAAACTATTTTATTGGCTAAAAACAAATCCAATCTCTTTATTTATGTGTTTGTTGAAATCTGAGATTATTTAAAGCTCCGTTACTTCACACTTTTCCGGTGTTTTATTTGAAGTGTTAATATTCGTGAGGAAATACTGCCGATTTGTTTCATTTTCTGTGCTGATGTTCAGCCTCTGAGGAGCGGTGGATGTGATCCAGATACCGAAGGTTCCGCTTTATGAGTTTAAATTATTTAAATTATTGATCTGATGCCTGAAATAAATTTAAAGGTCCCATACCTCAACCTTTCCTGTGTTTTCATTTTGAAGGGGCTGATCATCAGAGGATTTCTTTCTGGGTTTAAGAACCAAAAACCATCTTTGTGCACTTTTAGACTTTCTCTCTCAGGCTTCTCCCACGAGCACCAATCAGAGGAGGCAATCTGGCCCCCTCTGCTCTGATTGGCTGACTGTTTTCTGAATGCTCAAATGGAAGGAAGCGGATCCTCTCGGGGCGGATGGTGGGTTCAGGTAGGAGGTGTCTGGTTGTGACATCACAACAGCCGTTTCTGAATGCAGACTGAGCTTTTCTCTCTAACCGGATTCATGCTGAGCCTGGACCTGATGGAGGTCTACCTGTAGACCTTTAATATCTAGCTTTCAATCCGATTACAGTTTGGGGAAGATTCTATTGAACCTTGTTTGTTCTGTTGTTACAGTTTCAGCTCTCTTCAGGTGACTCCTGAAACTTTCATCGTTTTTCATCCTGCAGACTGAGCTCCCCTTCGTCTCCCTCCGTATCTCTGACTGAAACCAGGATGAATATTCAATTATATAATGAAACATGCTGTAATTGAGGGCGTATCTCATTATGCCACATTAGTCAGATATAAATAGTCAGCTATTAGCAGCAAATTCATTAGAAATCTGCCGCCGATTAAGGAGTTGGCGTCCTCGTCCTCCACTGAGGCTCCTCGGCGCCCGTCCAACCGATGGACAGGCCGTTTGTTAAAGCGTCCAACATCACCTGTCAGATTCTTTCTTTGTCCTGGAGAATAAAGAAAGTTCCACTTGCTGACTTTTCTAACATCAGATTTAAAACAAGCAAACAAACAAACAAAAGCTGACACTGAATACTTTCAATTATTTCTCATCATTTTGATCATCTTTGGTTATTTAGCGCTGGTTGAAAGTGACTCATTCTAATTCCCCAATAAGGGGTGGCTACACTGGAATAAGACTATTGAAGTCTATGGGAAAATGTCCCTCCTCTTCCCTGATTTATAAGCTCAGTAAAAATTATTTTATGGTCTCAGTCTCTCAGTGAAATCCAAAACATACATTTAAAGCTCCTCTAATTTTATTTCTATGTATTTAGCAGCTAACGGTGAATCTAACGGGTCGGAGTGCAGCCTGAGAAGGATCTGTCCTCTGAACTGAACACAGCTGAAGTGTGTTGTCTTTTTGCTTTCTTCACAGGATCACCTTCTGATGATTTTTCTCTAGTTTCAGTTCAAACCTCTCTCTGGTCGAACAGGCTCATCTGTCATCAGGACGACGGCACTCCACCTGCGTCGGAACAATAACATCCCTGCCCGGCGTGATGGACAGCCGGGGGGTGGGGGCGGTGGGGGCGGCGGTGACAGCGGTGAAGACCAAAGTTGACCTCTCCATCAGGAGTCTTTTCACTGTGATATCGGAGCTGCCTGAAAACGCCAATAAAACACCTCCACCCTTCAAAAGTCTCTTCAAGGCCTCAGCTCTGATTGCTGCGTCTCTGTCAGGAGAAAGACTTCAGTGATTTATTGGGTCGCCGTGTCTTTTCCATTTTAAGGCTCAGAAAAGACAAACTCCCAAGCGGGACTTTCAAAGCTCCTCCCGGAGTGTTAGTTGGAAAAGAAAAAAGATTTCCAGATGCTGATGAGCTGATGAAGCTCAACACAACTGCAGCAGCAGGAGGATGGAGCTTCATCTAAAAAATAAGACTTCATGTTGTGTTTCAGACTGAGACCATCAACTCATCAGGAAAACGTTTACTGAGGAGGAGGGACATTTTCCCATAGACTTCAATATAAGCTGCCTTCTTTTTAATGCCAGTGACACTGGATGTCTCTGGAGTTAACACCCACCTACAGATGAAATAATTCTGATTTATTTGCTAACTTCCTGTTAGTGCTCCAAAATCCGGTCCAGCCTGGTCTAACTCCAGCGGGAGGAAGATGAAGCCTTCCTGCTGAGAGTTGATAAACTTAACCACTGCTCCCACAGTGCCCCCCCCATAAAGAGCCTTAATAATGCTCGTTGTAAAACTGGACTGCAGTGAAGGTCAACAGGACGATCAGACAGGAGACTGACAAAGAGACTCCACTCCAAAAATCGTATTCATCTGAACCTTTTAACAGTTTTATGTTAAGTTAACCCCCCCAGACCAGCTGGATTTAAAATCGGCCATCTTTGTGTTTTTCTGGAAGATAACCTGAAACGAGCGTCCCAAACACGTCTGTGCTTTTACAGGCTGCTGTTAAACATCTTATGTAGGCTGTAACGCCGCCGTCCGTTTTACTGCCTGCTGGCACACACGGCTGCTCCGGGACGGACCCATAAATCCCCCAAACCACAGTCGTATTAACGCCCCCCCCCTCCATAAAAGTGATGTGTTTCCTGCTGTTGACTGGATGACGAGGACCATAAATACCTGCAGACGCCGTCAGGCCGATCACTTCATCCAACAAACTGTCCATGGACAGTGAAGAGCCGCCGCTGCTGCGATATGGCCTCTTTGTTGTGTTCCTTCGTTTTGTGCTTTTATGTTTAACTGTCTGCGGCCTCCAAAGACGTCATGTTTGGGGTCATCCCAAACAGGGTGACCCCGCCCCTCGCCCAGAGTGAACTCCCCAGGACCCGGAAACAGCTCATGGAAGAAGATGAATGAATGAATGTTGTGCCTTTGTGTGTCTGTTTGTGTGATGCTGGTGGATTAATCTTTCTAAATCCAGCATCACCTGACTGACTGACAGGTGACGACACGTCACTTCCTGCTGTGCCAACAGAGCCCCCCCTCCCATCATCCTTTGTGTCTCATCAATGTTCGATGCGACATTAACAGGCGTAAACACAGATGCCGACATGACAAACCACCCTCGCACATCAAACGCAGCATTGCCGCTCGAGGGCGTCGGGTTTCTCCAGTGAGTCAGCCAACATCGGCCGCCGCCGCCGCCAAACGCTCGCATCACTTCCTGCCTGTCTCTGCTGAGCATGAATCAAACAGCAGATGATGAAATATTAAGTCGGACACAGTGAACACACTTTAATGTTCTGAGGGGGAAAAACATTTTTTTTTTTTTGTCAGGCTTCGTATTTTGTGTCGTTTGGCTTTATTTGGCTAAAATAAACCTGATTCATCAATCGACATTCAAACTCTTCCTGCTCTCTTAAACCAGATCTGTAGATCCACATATCTGAGTTGGACCTCTGCAGCCGTGTGGTCTGAACTTTATCGATCTGACATCACAGGAAACAGCAGCTGGCAGGAGGAAACGTTGAGGCCACATCAATAATTCAGATGTTTTGTTGGAGTTTGTTCAGGCTCTTAGCAGAGTTGACTCGTGTGTAATGCGCAGATCAAACATCGTCAGCGTGATAAATGATGAATGACGTGACGGTTAATTACACAGAAATCCTCTCAGAGAAGAAGCCGACCTGAGTCGGAGCTGACGTGAAGAGACAGACGGGACTCCTGCAGATTTACTGTAAAGACACACAAAATGGTCAGGAAATACACAAAACAGCCACAAGTCAACACAAAACGACCTTAAAGAGACACAGACAGTAACAGACAGACAGTCTTTAAATAATTTTATAAAGACTTTGGTCCAGACCTGCTGATGTAACTTTGTTATGATTTGGCGCTGATTTGATTTGATTTTGATTTGATCATCGATCATTGTTTGAGGCTGCACAACGTCGTCACATTCAGCTCATTCAGATCAGCCTGCAGAGACACATTCAGGGAGACAAAGTTCAGACTCAAACTGCTGATTCTGACAGAACAGGAAATGGACCTGAACACGCCGACCCCTTCGCCCCCCCCTTTCCCCTTCAGGCTGTAATCTTCTGAAAATGAAGCTCTTTTCTGTCTGGGAGGATTTTTTTTAATCTCTCGATGCTGCTGATGTTGCTCTGATAGGCCTCGTCATTATTCTCTGCGTTGCTCCGCTGGCGAAGTGTTGCCAGGGCGATGGTGACCTTGTCAACGGGTCTCCAGGATGAAGCCGCTAATGAAGACAAGTTTGGGGGAAAGACAGCGAAAGAAAAAAGATTTTTTCTTTGTTTATATTTGAGAAGAAAAAACAGGACAAGAAACCAAATTCTGATGTGAGACAACATATTTTATTTACAGTTAAAGTTCAGATGGAGAAGAAGTGAGAGTTTATATTAGCTGTGAAAATAGGGCTGGGATTTTTGGATCTTTGACAAACGAGGGACCGTGAAAGCTCCACAGAGTGGTGATATCCACTGTTCCACCGTGCCGCCCCGCAGATCAGGATCGGTGGTGTGTTTCTGTAGATGTAGGAGACACCATCGGTGGGAAAGCCAGACTTCTTTATCTGGTGAACTCGTGCAGGATTTGAGGTCGGGGGGTTGGCGGACTAGTTGAGAGTCAGACATGAGGAGACTTGTAAGAATCCAAAGGCGGGAATAGTTTTCTGTTCTGTGCGCTCAGCGGCTGATCAGATTGTGTTGCCCTGATGATATCAGATATAAAAGCCTCTGTGGGAATCTGCTCCGCTTTGTCTTCACAGATGAGATGAGCCGGCCGTGAAGGAATCTGACAGGAAGATGAGAGCGAGGTTTAATCTGACGAAAACGCTTTCCTCCCCCTCAGGAGAAGGAGGGTGAACGCTGGAGGCCGACCGCTCGACTTCGGTGATTTTATGCCGGCTGTTGGTGCAGAAACAGGCAGATGTGAACTCATCCGGCAGGCGACATAAATAGATGCCGCGTGTTCAACACCGAAGAAGTCCAGACCTCCTCGGCGTTGGTCACAGTTAGAGGGATGTGATGTGGAGCAGGTGATATGCTTGTTGCATGACTAAACAGTCGGCGTGCATACGAGGTGAGACGGCGGGACGCAGCTGGACCAGAAGGAGTTAAACTCCACCAGTTTTCCACTTCCCACCTTTTAAGTGTAAGTCTCAGGTTAGATGGTGTTTAAATAAATCTGACATCCTCCACACCGATCGGAGACCAGCAGAGATCATCCAGGACAAACTCAGCTCCGCTCGACGTTCTTGGGTCGATTTGTTCCCCGTCAGCCGTGCGGCTGTGTTCTGCGGCGATCGATAACTTCACAGTTAATCTGACAAACTGATGCCACCGATCAGGTCCCGATCCCATTAACCTTTGACCTCTTGGTGTCTGGAACAGAGGCTCTGATGTTGGCTGATGATCAGAGATCGACGGGGACTCACGACGAAGACAAAATAAACCACAGAGGGCTGGATCCATCCCAGAGTTCAAAGGTCAAGTGCTGCAAATGAAGAGGGGTCAGAGAATGGAGCAAGATGGAAGAGAGAGCTAGAGAGAGCGAGGGGAAGTTATCCATTAATCAATGGACAGGAGGAGGGACAGACTGTGTTTGGATAAGAAGGAGAAGAACGTCAGACTACTGGACAGCCAGAACCGAAAACCGAAAAAAAGGTTTTTAACACATATTATCAATAAAACTAATGCTCAAACATAAAAGAATACGTTACATTATTTTTCTTCTGTGTGTTTCTGTCGACGTGACACATTCATTCATTCTGACTGACTGCGCTTTATAAATAAATTCTAGTTTTATTATCATTGTTTTTAGAGAAAAATGGCGACTGAAACATTAAAGATTTAAACATCAGTGTCTATCGGACAAAAGACCAAAGGACAACTTTGACCGTCTCTGAATTCAACATCCGTCTTTGTTGCTTCACACAGATCAAGAGGCAGCGAAGAAACCAGAAGAACGTGTGTGTGTGTGTGTGTGTGTGTTGGGTCAGTCGTGTTGAGCAGCCAATTAAAGATGACAGTCTGAGATAACAGAGCAGCGACGTCCTCCTGATGGCGATCGTGGACGAGCAAGGACAACAGAGTGAGGATGAAGAGGAGGAGGAAGACGAAGACAACCTCCATCTGAGGCCATGAGACACACACACACACACACAGTATAACACAAATCACACCACACTGTTCAGGAAGGATGAGGAAAAAAGGGACAAATGATTAATTGTCCAAGCTGCTTCACGTCAGCCGACCTCAGAGTCCTTTGTCACGGTTAAACACGCAGACGTCTTTGATTCTGAAGCGAAAGATGTTTTTCGGTCTCTGGAGATTCCTCAGCCTCCCGCTGAGCGTCTCCTCTCATAACGCTGCCTCTTCCCCCTCTGACAGAAAACGGCTCTTTGAGACATCAGTGACTTCTTCTTCTCCACTTTATATTCATGCTGCGCTGCGTTCGCCGTGCGTGGGGAAACACTCGGCACACTTCAGTTAACTCAGAAAGGGCCAGTTTGTTTCAAACAGCAACGGGAAACAAGCTGTTTTCTGGTTCAGACTCGGGTTCGTACACCGAGGACATGCAACAAATACACTGAGGATCCGTAAAACAAATGGACAAAAAGCAAGCACAGAATGATTTCAGGACATTATGAAAGTTTTTTATTCGAGAGCTGTGATCATCTTCAGCTGCAGACATTACTCTGTAAAATCATTGCTGCTCGTGTTTCCGGTTCAAATTTTATAATAAAGGCACGAGATGATTTGCCATATCGTAAAAAAGAAAATCTACTTTTACTCTCACATTAACAAACACACCCAGACTCGTCGCCGTTTGTTGGTCTGTAACTGGCAGCAGCTGAGGACGTGAAATAAACACAAATGACAGAAACTGATGCTGAATGATGAGAGGAAAATATTAAACTGTGATTTTTCTGACAAAATATTGCCTCTTATAAATTGCTTTGACCTTTGAGTTCAAGACTTTTAACAAATATAAATTTCTTTCATTCTCTATTCGGAAATATGTCACACAAAAAATGAACTACTGCTCTACTTTCACTTCGTCATCCACAAAAGAAAGCGTCACACAGAAGACTTTTCAAAATGGTTTAGCACTGTTGTTTGTTAGCTTGGAACTGGCAGAAGCTGACAGGGTGCTAATGGTTTCGTAAAATCAATCCTAGATTTGTCAACAAAGCCTTAAAACAAACAAACAAACAAAAAAAAAAAACGACACATTTTGAACAAGATGAATGATTTAAAAAAAATTTTACTGTCAAATCAGTCTTTGAAAACTTACTTTTCTATAAATTACAATTAGTTGTATTTAAGGTTTGTAAGAAGCTTCAACAAAAAAATATTTATTTTTAAAATGACAATTGTCACCATCGTTTGATATTTTCCTCAAATTACTAAACTGATTATCTGCAATCACATGAAAATCTTCTCATCATCAGTTGGATTAAAACCTCCATTGGACCACAAACAGCAGAATGAGCTTCAGTTCTTCATAGCACCTGCTTTCACCAAAATATGCGACAGATAATCTTTCTGGGCAGTCGGACTAAAAATGTGAACGCAGCATCGATCAGTAGATTCAACCACCAGCGGTGACAATTTGAAACAGATTGGCTCAAATTAAGATTTTAACTTTGACTGTCTGGGTTTCAGAGGAGGGAGAATAAAGAGCAGCGCCGAAGCACAAAAAGCCCATTTTAGATAATCATCGGCTCTTTTACTTGCAGAGGCTGAAACAGCTTTTTAAAGGCAGTGACATTATCGCCGAGCTGCAGGAACAATACCAATAATAATAAGGAGAAGAAGAATCACTGTAAAGTATAAAGGCTGGCGTCCCATCGCTGGAGGAATCCACTTGTTTCAGAGGCTTCGGCTGATGGCGCCATGAATAAAACATGGTCTTGGTTTCCTGAGGACACCGTCTGATCGGAGAGAGCACGTCTGAAAATCTGGTTTCTTTGTTTTTAAGTTACAGATGAAGCTGTGAGCGAAAGAACGCTGAGCTGAAAGGGGAAGGAATCAAAAGCAAAATACATCATTTTGGCCTCATTTCAGTCTGCGTCCTCCTCACGTGACCTTTGTGAGGCGTCTGACGATCGAATGTTAAATTTTTCCACATTTTAAATCTAGAAAATGTCTCAGCATTCAGCAGTTCCATTCGTTTGAAAGTATTTTTTTACTTCTGATGTCACAATGACGTCATGCGAGACGCAAAATGTGCTCCAAAAATCGGTCTGCAGTCACTCTGAACGTGTCACATGCTGCTGGGCTGAGCTGAGTTCAGGGCGAAACTGAGGCGACCTTAAAGTTTATTTTGTGGGAGAAAAAAACCAAAAAAAACAACATTTCAGCGTTTGATAAACTCAGAAGTTTGTTGAACATCAGAACTGGACCGTTTCCTGTCTGCGTTGTGAGTCTGTAAACAGCAGGTGTGTGTGTGCAGGCAGATACAACCCGCCCTGTGAGTGTGTTCAGAGTCGAGCAGGAAGTCATTACTGTGAATAATGACTCGCTCAAGGCGCTCGTGGCCTTCGCCTTATTAGAGCGCCGATGATGACACCTCCAGCTGAGAGAGGGCGGGGGGACACTGAGGAAGACCAGGATCCAATTACCACCAGCACTGAGAGCTCTCTGCGGGCGAGTGCCAGCCTTTTCTCCAGGTGATGGCGGCAGCGTCGGAGGCGGCGAAGCGAAAAGCTCTGAGACGAGTGTCCAGGTCAGAGAGGTGAAAGAAAAAGCTCCGTGTTCGTCTCCGCTGGAGGTCAGAAGTGACGTCCTCGAACTGGAGACGCTCATCTAATCCTGTTAGAAGCACTCCAGCTGCTGTGACCTTTGACCTCATCTGTCCGCGTGACATCGACCACCACAGGAAGAGGCCGCCCTTGAAAAGGTTTTGGTCTCCAGCTCACCTTTACAAGGGAGCGGCGGGTCCCGTGACACCAGTTCTTTGTATTATTTATCTTATATGCTAATGCATCATTTTTGACATCTCGTGGTTTTCAGCGACACCTTCGGACCAGAAGGAGGAATTTCATCCTCGGACTTCTGGATCCGGAGAACTTTACTCATTTCCCGATTGTTGTCACGTAAACACGATGGCAGGAAAGCGCGTCAACCAGACCTGAACCTCCCCGTGCTGCCGTTGTGAAGGGCAGCTGTGCTTCATTTTCCGGTGGATTTAACAGGCGCTTTCTGCGCTCTCTGGACTTTCTCACTCCCTCCCAGAGTTTCCTCTGAAGCGTTCAAAGGTCAGAAAGCCGCCGCCGCCTGTGTCATTGTCGGTTATCTCCGCCTCCTCTTTGACATTTTTCTAAAACTCTCTGGAGGATCCTTCATGCGGCCGTCTTTGTTTTCCAACGTTTCTGAAGCTAAACTGAACCTGCAGGATGACGAAGACATTTCACACAACAATAATCTTGTTTCACTCATTTCTTGGCATCTACTAACGCCTTCTTTCTGCCATTAAAATATCAATAAAGAGCCACTTAAATATGGAATAAATCAGAATTTTGATTCACTTTCTGACTTTTAAAAAAGTCTCATTGGTTATGTTTCTTACTTCAGGTGTAATTTTAGAAAACAACATGAAATCATGAATTAAGGGACTGATGGTGTTTGCTGCTTATTTATTTTGTAGGAATATGTAAGTTTGTCTTGTTTTTTTGTTTTTCTAATGCCCACAGTTATGAACTACATTTACTGAAGTACTGAAGTATTTTAAAATTAAACAATGGTATTTTTGAGCTTTTTAAATCGCTGTTCGTAATAAAAAGTGATAGATTTAAAATGTATTAATAATTAATACAACATACTTTTTAAAAACAGAGATGTCGTGGCCTTTCCATCATCTTTCCTCCTGTTTTTCTTTGTTCGGATGGTTGTTTTGTAATTTGGATGATTTGATTTGAGTAGATTAGGTAGAACACAAAAAACCAACCAACCAACCAGCTTCTCCTCACTGAGGTCAGAAACATTGACCTGAGCATTAGAGCCTGCTTTACCCGTTTCAGTGAACAAAATGAGCTGCGTTTCAGACGTTGGAGCGTACCGGCCTCACATTAACAGAGTTGGCCCGACGCTGACGGATGCTCTGTCGTGACGGTCGGACTGCAGCTGCCCCGGCGCTAATGTTGACCAGCAGGAGCCTCATGAATCCATCAGCGATGCTGACTGATGGTTCTGCCCCGTTGCCTCCTGCAGCTCCAAACAGCAGCTTCCAGCCGTCAGATAACAACCGTCATCGTCTCGCTGGCAGCAGAGCCATTATCCTGCTGCGTGTTATCGGGGACGGATGAGGAGGGTGATATCTGCTCCTTATCTCCCCCTGATGCTGCCTGTCGCTTGCACCGCCGGCAACCACCGCCGCCGCCGCCACCACGCTGCCGAGGAAAATGGATTCTTAATGCAGCTGACAAAACAGCCCTCCTCGTCCATTTCCTCTTCCTCAGGGCCAACATCTTGGTGAAAAATGAAGAGAGCGGAGGAGTGGAGCTCCCTGACCAGTGTTAATTATACTGTGGAGGTTTAAAAGGATGACTGACAGCCGCACACACTTCTCTCCAACTGTAGAGACGCTGCGTCCCGCCCAGGAACCAAAACACAACACGAGAAAAAGCGCTTCTAAAATGAGAAACTGGTCAGAAAAAAACACAACAGGATGAAAAATCTGAAATGTCTTTAAGATGAAAATCAAGAAAAAGTTTTACATTTCATGGCATTTGTGTGATAAATACATTTTTCAGCTCCACCCAGTTTAATTAAAACTGCTCCCTGCAAGCTTCAATAAACGACAAGGAAATTAATAATTCTTTAAGCTTTTTATAAACTCTTTAATTAAATGTCACATAGTTAAAATAGCTCCAGAACCAAAAGAGAAATCTGAAGAAATTCTGTAAAAGATTTCACCTTAAAGTTACTAAGTTCAAAGTTTATATACACCACTTTTATTACTTAATGAACAAATTCAGCTGAAAGCTGCTTGATTTAACATTTGAAGTACACAATGTCCAGCTATTAAAGGCCATTGAAATGTTTAATTTATTCCAAGGATTAAACTGAAGGGATCAGTCAGGAAATGTATTCATTTCTGTGACTCAAATCAGAGCCCACAGAGATGGAGTGTAAACGGCTGGTGTGAGTCTAAACCTGAAAGAACTCGACATATTAGCCTCCATTCAAATGTCCGTTTTCTTTACGGCTGTTTTTACAGTCGATCGTCATCAGCTCTGCTCTCAGCCTGTGATGTAACCAGCTGAAATACATCTGTAAAATAACTCCCACTGGGCCGGAGCCAGCGCTCTGAATCGTGTCTTGTGTTTAAACGAACTCCGTTATTTAGTGTGATTAGTCCGGAGAGAGCCGAGGGCCGAGATGAGGAAGTGGAATTTAAAAGCCTCGACAAGTCTCCGCAGGAGCCGACAAACACTGAAGGCGGATGTTGAAATAAATATTCAGATTTGAATTCCTGTCTTTAATCAGGACAATAGAGAGCCGAGGTCCACGCCGTTCCTCCGGCTTCTGTGACTCATGGTCTCATTAGTCTCTGTGAAAAATAAAGTGTGATCATGGGGGTTTGTTCAATATTCATAGATGAGTCAGTTTCCCAAGTGAAGCTTCTCTTTGGCAGCGTTGATACTTCGTCATTGAAATTTGATTTTGCCTCAATTACTCACCTCTAATTCTACAAGAATAAACATTATTTAACCTTTTTGTCTGACTGCGTTTGACCTCTAAAAGCCGAGAGGCCTCAGGACGAGCTGATCTGCTCTGTTGGAAATGAAACAGTTACTCAACAGTACGAATCTCTCATTAACTTCAGGAAAGGCTTTTTGCTTCACAGCAAACCAACTTACACAAAAATAATTTGATAAAATCTGCAAATAAAAAAAAAAAAAAAAAGATGTGATGGAGCTCAGAGGAGAAGCTCTGTCCTCCACCGCCTCGGTCATGTGACGGTGTTTGGTGGAGTTATTAAAGACTGGAGCTATTTCAGTCGTGTGCAGCAGATGTGCGCTCGTCCTAATATGGGCTCATTACAGTCACTCTATTTTTGAAATAAAACATTTTTCTCTGCTTTAATATTTCCATTGTAATCTGATTCAGTCAGAAAATAAGGCGTGAAAAATGAGCCTCCTCCTTTTGCTCCCTCTGTCCTTCCTCCGCTTTTAAACTCAACTGATTTCACTTTGATCACGTCGAGATTATTTCTGATAAAATCCTGTTTTTTGAATTCACTTCCTGCAGGAAGAAGAAGTTTTTAGCGTCACGTTTGTTGGTTAGAGATGACGTTCCTTCTTGTGTCTTCATACAGGAATCTGAACAGCTTCCAGTTCGGGGTGATCGTTTGGAAGACTATTATTCAATATCCACTTTTCCCTCCCAGCAGCTTCAGCGGCTCTCTGAATCCGGAGGACAGAGACGGAGGACGGAGACAGAGACGGAGACGGAGATGGAGGACGGAGACGGAGACGGAGGACGGCAGGCGTTAAGTGTCACAACACACCGTTTAACCACGTGGATGTTGTTTTCTGCAGACAGACTCTGCAGGGAGAGAAAAAGATGTTTCTGCTGTTGCTTGTTTCATTCAGTCCAAAATGAGCCAAGTGAATAAAAACAAAGGGGTGTAAAAAGAAGGCAGATTGTATTGAAGTCTATGGGAAAATGGCCTTCATTCTTTGTGATTTATCAGCTGAACCTTTATCCTGATGAGTTTATCGTCTCAGTCTTCAGTACAATGGTCCTGGACTGGCTTCTTCTGTGAGGGACCCACTGGAAAGGAAATGAAGTCTGGTTTTTCTTTCTTTAAAATTATATGATCCAGATTCTGTCACCTAAACCTCTTATTCTTTTTCTTTCTTTTGCAAAAGTCTGACAGACTCCTTCTTTGTAGGGGTTCCATAGAATCATCAGCAAAGGCATAATCCTAAAACCTCCGTCCAAGATGACCTGTTCCAGCTCTTTGGAGGCGTATTTTGTAAATACATAAACAGGAACCAAAAAATGTGAAAATGGGAGATTTCACAGCACAGAGCTGCAGGTGCTGCAGTCAGAAAGGAGCAGATCAGAACATAAGTTTAGCGATGTCAGCAGAGGTATGAAGGGAACTGAAACCGATGGAAAACGTAAATCTTTCATGTCAGCGGAGAGCACCGTGAAAGAAATCAAGACAGAACGGTTTGACATGAACTTAGCCATGACTAACATGAGTGGCTGTCATGGAAATATCACAGAGCGTGGGGGATGATTCAGCCGACGGTGTCCGACTTTCACACCGTCAGACGCTGGACAGTGACCTGCAGAAAAAGCCAGAGGCGGCGAGAACTAGAGGAAGGAAACATCGAAGGCAGCAAGTTATTTTTGTGCCCAAACGTGTCACTAAAACATGAAAACCTAGAAAAGCTAGAGTACATTATATATATTGTATTATATATATGCAAACTCCACATTTGCAGTGCAACAACAAATCAAAGTTGGATTGTACAAAAATATTTTTTTTCTTTTGCTTTAATCAACATCCACGCAAAAATTAAGGTTTCATAACGGCAGCTCACAAAACAAAGTCGTGATGTGATGGGCGGGGTGACACAAAGACTTGGGAAGAAAGAATTCCAACGACTCCAGGCAAAGAAACAGGAATAAAAACAGAGAAAGTAAACTGAAAGAAAACCCCAAAGACACGAGACGGAACACGACGCAGGAACAAAGAGAATCTGAAGGGAAGAAATGAGAAGAAATATTGTCAATAAAACAGAACAAAGACAGGAAGTAAAGTGACCAAGAGGAGAAGTCAGAAGACAAAGATGAACAAAAGCCAAATATTTCATCACAACAAACAAACATGACGTTTCATGAAAAGAACACTTTTCAGGCCCAATCTCATCGATCTGCTGACGAAGAGGAAGAAGCAGCAAAGTGACACCTTCATCTTTATCTGTTTTGATCTGCTGCTGTGATTTAATGTCACTTTCTATGCTTTTTTATCCACATAAATTCCTCCAGGTAGCGTTGTAGTCATCGCCGCCGAGGGAAGTCGTCCTCCTGTAGTCCTCGGACGTGAACACTTTAAGGTTAATGGACGGTTTGGGCAAGTTTCTAAAATTGAGCCCCCGCAGGTGATTCTGAGAGAACGGGACGAGAACGGAGCTCCGTTGTTTACTGCTCATCCTCAGATGGATGAGCCTCATCGGACGCCCTCATCCGTCAGACGGGAAAACGAGGCTGCGTCCAGACCTGCGATCTGAGACTGAATTCCTAAATCTGAGGCACTTTAATGTGACAGATTGTCTTTTCTCAAACCAACGGAGGAAGAAACGGAGTCAAAGTCTTTAATGTCATCAAGGGCTTCATTACTAAATCAGCTTGTATATGTAAACACTAGTAGTAACATAGTAACACTATGATTTAATTGCGTGTTTTCTGGTGTTGTTGGTCTCAGTTTAACCGACTGTTTTGTGTGTCTCTTGATTGTTAAAATTTTACGACAAATATCAGAAATTATCACCTGACATTAGAGAGGAAATATTCATAAACTTGATGACTTTAGGAGCGTATGTTCACTGAATCAAAGCATTTTTGAGTTTTAGTCATTTTCTCAAATAACATATGCCAACGGGGCCAAATTGTGATGGATGGATGATTTTTCTGCCACGGATTCAATTAGTGGAGGAACAAATCAACAGATTAGTCAGCTGGACACATCAGTTTTGTTCCTGTTCTGATTAAACACAAAAAACCCCCAACAACAATAACAACAACAACAACAACAACAACAAAAGACACATTTAAAACAGTTGACGAAGTCAACAGTTAATAAAGTGGGTTCTAATTTTACAGCAGCGTGTTACGGCTCTAATGAGACTTAAAAGGTGGAGCTAATTAAAAATGATGCTTCACCACAGATTATATTTACTGAGTCATTTATTTTACCGCTTCCCTGAAATATAAACTATAACCCATAAACTTGCTTGTGTGCTCCCCGAAGGCAGCGCAGCAGCAAAGTGTTTCATCATTCAGAAATACGAAGGCCTGATATTTCAAACTATGTGCGACGTTGAAATGTGTGTTTTGTTTGGTTTTTTTGCGGTTGCTCTGCGGCCTCAGAGTGTGTACTGAATCCAGCGCAGCTACAGTGTGTGTCTGCTTTGGGAAATGAAGTGACGGGCCGGTGATGTATCACCTCGGTGTTTCCTTTAATTAATCCCCCTCCTGTGCAGTAAAGTGAGCGTAATGATTCCACACAGGCCGCTCTGATCTGCCTAATGCGTTGCTCTACCTCTGACTTAAAGCCAGACCATAAATCCAGCTGCGGCCGAAACTTTCGGAGGCGCCGGCTGAATAATGTGGTAATTAGATGATAAGGAGGGACGCAGCAGGCGGTGAGGTCAGGAGGGGGGAGGGGCCTAAGCTCGGCTCCTTAAATAGGAGTTAAATCCGGCGGTTTAACTCCTATTTTGAGGCCTCAGATTTGTCATTTGGATGTCGGCCATCTTGTTTTTCTTTTTTCAAAACCAGAACTGTCACTCACACAGTAGCCCCACCCCCTAATCCATCCTGCTGTCTGGACTATTCTCTTCTATCATGTGAAGCGAGGCGTTTGCTTCAGGACAGAAACACATTTGTGATCTGAACCAACCAGGCCGCTCGGAAGGTCGAGTCCAAACCAGGCACGCAAAATGAGAATGGGAAGAATTTATACTGCGGCCGCCATAAAAATGACTGTTTCTTATTCACGATGCTTTTAAATCCTGTCTGTATTTATATCTTGTCTTAATGTGAAGTCTGCCGTGTTTCCTGTCTTCTTTTCAGATCCCGGACAAACACCGGGGCATCGCCTTCATGTGAATCTTCATTTCCTGATCAAATATAGACCGTTCTGACACGGTGAGATATCTCTGCTGTCTTATCTCATAATTGCTTCTTATTTCAGAATTTCTGTGGATTTTCCTGACAGACCTCTGCAGAGAAGGCTTTAGTTCATTTCTCTCAGACACTTTATGCGTCGCCTTGAGAAACCTCGAGCTCCAAACGGCAGTGACAAGACACAGGATGTAAATTTCAGATTGTATTTGGAAGAAATGTCCTCAGCACTGACCTGAGGCCGGTTTCATTCTGTTTTTTATGGGAACATTAAACTTGTTTCAGCTCTCCTTCTCCTCACTAGTCAACAATGTTTAAGTCCTGGTGGTGTTTTACAGCCGTAATATTGTACTGTAACTTTCTCTGCTTGTTTTAAAGACACTTTATTTTTTTTTTTTAAGAAACACATTGCTCGTCTTCACTTCAGGCTGAGGTGGAAATGAATTGTTTCACGCGCGGTTAACTTTCCCTGCAAATAGGAAGCTGTGCAGAAAACAGAAAGGTCAAAGGGATATATATATAACAACAAAAAAAGTTTCATTGCAAAGGCTGTTTCTCACTTCACTGGTTATAGTACGTCTTCAACAGAGGCACAGAGAAGCAGGATGATTGCGCAACAGGTAGATGTGAACCGATAAACGAGCAGCACAAAGGAAAGCTTCCTCACCGAGACAGCGTTCATTCTGGAAAAGACACTTTTTAACGGAAACAATCAGTTGGCAGCAAAACCGAAAATTCTGCCTGTTGGGAATCTCTGTTTGCTCATTGTCGGGTTTCCATCCAACTGTGGCTCCAATATTATGCAAAGCCTGCATGAGGAAATGCAAATGAATACGGAATTGGTGCACTGAGATAAACAGCCGGTCTGAGTCTCCTGTCAAAGACTTTCCAGGAAAAGTAAAAATCGAGGATGATTTGGCCCCTGAAGGAGAAAACGGGCCCTCACCTCGGCATAACATCCACTAAAACACTCACACTGTCTGTGTGCTCGTTGTGGATTCACAGTTTGGCGGTGAGGTCGCCCCAACTGTTGTTTTTGTTTAATAATACAAAAGCAATGAAAAAGGAAAAGTCAGAGCTGCAGCGTATTCCTGAATTTTGTGTTCCTTTGTGGTCGACTCCGGTGCAAGTTTAAATATTTGATGTGAGTGTTTTTCAGGTTCCTGTCTCCTGTGATTCACTGACTTTCAAGCCGTTAAATTATGTTGCTCCATCTTCATGTTTAATCACTGATACTTAAGTTTTTATCGCCGCTGTGTGTAATCAGGCTGCTGCTGTCAGACACTCATATTTCATGCCCACACAGACAAACGCAGACACACAACTCTGTCATAAAACTTCATAACTACAGAATATGAAATGAAAATCAGGGACTTTTTCCCCCCTTCACTTAAAACTAAACACAAAACTTTTGACAAAACTTCCTGTGTTTGTCCAAAAACTCTCATGAATCTTGCTCACGAGCAACTTAGAGTCTGGAGTTGGTTAAAGTCTCAACCAAACCTTAAAATGGGCTGATTTTTAGCCACGTTGGTCGTGGTTTCTTTTAGGACTGGTAATGTTGCAGCATAAAGAAGAAATGTGTGATTTGATTGCATCTCCAAGCTTATATGCGCCAGACAAATAATAAAGTTCCACTGTAAATGTGACTGCTGCCCGAGTTTGGACCTAATTTTCCTCTTCTACCATAAAGTAAATTCGAAATTGTCCGTTTCGTTTGTTTGACCAAACGTCAAACAGGAAATAAGAAGGGATGTGAAGCATCTGGATTTGAACCGGTGACATCCAGACTCTGCACCTCTGATTATTGGGGGAAAAAGTTTGGAGTGTGTGTCTTTGTGTTTTGTGCGAATTGTGGAAAACGAGGACGCTCATTAGTCTCAGGTGTGAGCTCTGTGACGGCTCCACACATTTTCTGCTCATCACCGAATAAACAGCGTTTGTCAGAGAAGATCTGCCGCCGCCGCCGAGTTAATTTGGCTCCTGAAGGAACAAAGTAAAAACAAATGCTAATCCTCATCGAAGGATTCCAGAGAAACGCTCCTCGACTTGGAGCCAAGTGCGTCGTTCCTCTTGACTGTACACATTTTTTCTTCTTCTTTTTTTGTTTTTTTTTTGGGGGGGGTATGAATTTGCATTTGTTTCATGCTGACTGAAGCGTTTCATCTGTTTCCTTCACGCCTGCTGAAAATAATTGTTACACAGTCTGTAGGAGTTTTGATGGCACGAGCACATGGAGCTGATTTCTGTGAAATAAAAACTGAAAAAAAAAAAAAAGGAAACTCAAAGAGGTTTTAATGAGGTTTACTCCAGAAAAAGTCGACACACTTCTTCCACTTCAAGTTAAAATAAAAACCTATTTGAATGAAGAGCAGAACTCATTCATCGGTCTGTTTTCAAATCCAATAGCCTCTTTGTGTTGATTTTACAGCTGGACTCCAGTTCTTTTCGGATCAAATCTCCATCTTTGCACAGTAGTCTGATAACTGGAGTTAATTCCTTCACTCCAAAGGTTCAGTGGTTAGCGCTGTCACCACACAACAAGACGGTTCTGGTTTTGAAACTGGGTCGCGTTTCTGCGTTCTTCTCAGTAGTGACCCATTGTGATGTCACCCGGTGGTTTGTGAAGCATCCAATTCGTAATTTGGTTGGTGGCCATCTTGGATTGTTTTATGCTGATGGTTCAGTCTGTCAATCACACAGTAGCCCCACCCCTTCTTCCTGATTTTCCTCTAAATGGAGCATCATTTAAAAAATGAACATCATGTTCAGACTGAGACCATAAACTCATCAGGAAAACGTTTACTGACGAGGAGGAAGGACATTTTCCCATAGACTTCAATACAATCTGACTTCTTTCAACGCCCAGCGAAGTCACTGTTGCTCAGGACTACCAGGACTATGCTCAACATGTTCAGGCTGTCGCACTTGTCGTCCTCTGGGACTGATCCTGCTCCGTGTCCCCATGTCCCCATCCGGTTGGTTTTCCAGCTGCTGCCTGATGTCCTCTGAGAGCTTCGCTCTGCTGGTCTCTCTTTCTGTGGTGAGTCCCGGCGGGACTCAGGGGACAGATGTTTTTCCACATTATCCGCCCATTCAGCGTACCGGCTTCTCTCTCAGGGGCATCTTTACACAACCTGCCCCTCTTTCCTCCTCGTCATCCTCATGTCGTCCACCACCTCAGGCTCTCTGCCAGCAGCGGGCCGTCTTCCCGATGCGTCCATGGACGCTCCGTGTTTCAGCCTGGATCACAACGCTGATGCTCTCTAATCCTTTCAGAGCCGGCAGAGTCTCCGGCTGCTAGGCACCGAGTGGAAACTTCTGAAAAAGCTTCGACATCAGCAGCTTCCATCTGGTCTCCTCCTGGGGGCAGATTAGTCCTCCAGCTGGGTATCTCATGCCTGGGGGGGCATACATGTTGATGACCTGGGGCAAAGTTGGGAAAATCACTCTCAGACCTTTCTGTGTCAATTTCCTTTTAATTCCAAACGTAAAAAAAACTCAGGTTGCTCAGCTGTTTCCAGCACTTCTGATGAGGGTCACTGATAATAAATAACTTTTCTAAAAAGTTTTTTAGTGGACAACTACTATTAACTATGAGAAGTGGCATGTTACTAATCTTTTGGCTGCCGCATTTCTTCATCAGCAACTCTTGTTCTTGTAGCTACATTTTCTTTGACTTTCTGAAGATGCTCCTTTTCGGGCAGAAGCAAATTTGTCCTTTTAGTCTGATGCCACGTCAAAGGAGAATCAACAACAACAGGCTTCGTCCCTCTGTCAATCAAAGAGCGTGAACTAACACTTTACATGTGAGCGATTCGCCGAGCAGGTTGTATGACAGCAGA
The DNA here is from genome assembly GCF_900963305.1 of Echeneis naucrates. NCBI lineage: Eukaryota > Metazoa > Chordata > Actinopteri > Carangiformes > Echeneidae > Echeneis > Echeneis naucrates. Next base: position 1,534,749 of record NC_042526.1, on the reverse strand, counting down.
AGAAAAACAGAAATGAACCAGAGAGACACGATATTACACAGAGCAAATATCACTGTGAGCAGTAATCCGTGTTAACAAGCGTCCGACTGGTGAATGAGTCATTCCAGAACCCCGAAGACTTTCTGCTGCAGCCACACAGGAAGTCCGTCTGCAGGACTGTGCAGGAGCAGCCAGGTTGAGCTCTGCGGTTGCAGTGAAAGCTGAATTTGTCTCTTTGAGCTGAGGGAGTTTTAGACGTTAATTCTCTCATCAGCCTGGGGAAGGTCAGAGAACTGTGAGATTTTGGGAACTTCATTCTGACTCAAAAGGAAAAGATTTGTTTGTTCAAGTATGAGTAAGGTTCCAAACATTTGACTGAAAGTATCTTTCCAAGAGATTAAGTGAAGTTTAGTTGGTGGTGGTGGGGCACGTTGTGGTTGCAGTTATCTGTCAGGTGTTGATTTCAGGCCTGTATCGTCTTCATCGCCTTTCGACTCTCCATCCTGTCAAACGGACAGTTTTCATTTCCTGCGCCGCTCCAGAGCCCAGATGAGTCCTGACAGTGTTTGTGTTGATCTCTCTCTCAGACGACACCCCTGGCCTGTGACTGACTGCTCCGCGGAAAGCTAATCAATGACGGGAAAGACATCAGCAATAATCACCCCCCTCCCTGCCAAAGGCCCAGGGAGCACGACCCGATGGAAACGGATCCAGATCGGAGCAGGATGATGGAGTCGGCCTGACAGACAGAGAGCGGCTGAGAGCTTTGATAAGAGCCTGAACGTAACCTGGAGCCTCTGAGGCGAACCATCAATCAACCGGATGGATTCGTTCAGGAGGCTGCGGCGCCGACAGCCCACCGCTGCAGTCATTGTCAAACATCTCAATCAACCGCCTGGCATCACTCGCTCCAAACAATCAACATGGAGGACGAATGTTTGTTTCTGCATGAAAAATACTCAGCAATCCACAAACGGCTCGTTATTTTAACGTACTGAGAGTCCAACAGGTCAAAGACATGCTGAGCTGCTCTCCATGTTTTCATCTCAGTTTACTTTTTTTTTTTTTACTTCAGACATTTTGCGTTAAACATAAATACGTTTGAATTAATTTTTCTTTCTTTATTTGGCTACACGCAGCTGGAGACTGGAATCATTATAAACCCTCACACTGTTGAGTTTAACAGCAACTCGTGCATTATGAAGACAATTGAAATAATGAATGAGCTAATTATATATAATAATTGCAACATAATAAACCAATCAAGCTAAAACAGGTTTAAAATATTTATGTTAATTGGCTTGGTCTGTTATTTTTCCATTGTTAGGAGGATAAGTATTATATTTTAGTTCTTTAATTCCTTATGTTAATGCATGTTTACTTTTTTTGCATTAAATTTGTTCCCAACAAATTGAGTCCTTAATTTAACTACTTCAAGATACATATTATAGCACAAAAAATAAATGATAGTTTTGTTTTACTTTTTATTTCCATCTGTGCTGTTGTCTTATTCTTATTGTTTTCTTTATTTGTCTTTTGGTTGCATTTTCTATGAGGAAGCAGAATCATTTGTTATTTTACAGAAGAACAGTCTGAAGAATCATCATATTTGTGACTTTGTGACTGCAGACTTTCTATAGAAGGTCTGAATGATTTGTTCCTTTATGGTAAATCCAGAAATGGATCACGAGTTCAGGGAAAACATAAAAATAGTCGTTGCAGTAATTCAAACGGTCACATCTGGACGACCAACTTTATATCTGAAAACTTCAGGTTACAGAGGCTGCTGGCGCCGGGTTGGTTAGTTCACTGGGAGGAATGGTAAAATTGTAAAGAGAAAGTCAGATTATATTGAAGTCTATGGGAAAATGTCCCTCCTCCTCCCTGATGAGTTTATGGTCTCAGTCTCTAGTTTACAGTCTTCTTTCTATTTCTTAAAATGATGGTCACAATTAGGAGTGCAGACATGACGTCATGACGAGTTGATATTTGAGGTAGATGATGATGATAGTGTTTAACCTTCACAAAATTTCAAAGGCTGCTTGATGTGAAGTCAACAAACGTGTCCTTTTTCCGGGTAACAAAGGACCCAACAGAAGAAAATAGACTCCTGGGACCATCAAGGACCTCAAAAAGTCAACTCCTCAGTGAAATTGAAATTGGATATAATTGTCAAGGTCGCAGGACATTAAGATGACATGGTCAGGATGGGAACAGCTGGTGGCAGCAGGTTTCAAAATGTCGATTCCTCTGCTTTTAAAGTTTTCTACCTTTTAGTTTGTGAAGTCCTCTTTTGTTTTTTTGGAAAATACATAAATATTCAAACTGTTTTGGTTTGATCACATGGAGCTTTTGAATAACGGGCTGTCTGATAATAAAATGTTCGATTTGAAAACTCATCCAACACCTCACACCCCTCATAGAGGACAGTCCCGGTGTGTCTCAGCCTGGGGACATCGTTGGTCCAACCGGTGTGACGTCATACCGTGATGGTGGGTGGGGGGAGAGAGAGAGAGAGAGAGAGAGAGAGAGGGAGGGGGGGAGAGAGAGAGAGAGAGAGAGAGAGTCTGTTTGGAGGCAGCCGGCCGCAGCGGATCCACCATTCACTCTTCTCCAAACCGACCAGGAGCGAACTACCCGGCGGGAGGGAGCGTGCATCATGCCCGCTGCGCAGCTCCAGCCGGGCCCGGTGTCGGTTCTTCCACCTGTGGGGGGATTTACGCGGACCAGCGGACGGAGAGTCCCGGAGGACGCGAAGCGCAGAGAGCTGTGAAGCGGGACAAAGTCCAGAGTCCGGATCCGGAGCGGGCTTTCTGGAGCTTGGATGAGCGCGCTGCGGCGGAGGGGATCACCCCGGGCATCGGCTGCTGCTGCGCACCGTGACGCGCCTCCAACACCCCCAACACCCCCGGGGAGGGAGACCAGAAGCCCCGGTGCCGCTCCAACATAAACCTCCTCCACTCTGGATCTGTGCCACATGCCGGAGATGCCACCTGTCTCTGTCCCCCGTCCTCCTGAGGGTCGGACCGGGATGGACGTGGCGTCGTGAGGAGGATCCGGATCCGGATCCGGTCTGCGGATAATCTTGAGTTTGGACTTTTTTTTTTTTTTTTTTTCCCCCCCCTCCCTTCCTCCTCCTCCCCCCGGTCCCTCATGCAGCTCCTCCGGCTGGCCTGGGCTCTGACCGCCGCTGCGGTCTGTTTCCTGCTGCTCCTGGTCCTCCACAGCCAGATCCTGAGAGAAGGTACAACTGTGTGTGTGTGTGTGTGTGTGTGTGTGTGTGTGTGTGTGTGTGTGTGTGTGTGTGAAACAGCCTCAACAGGTCAGAGGAAAAGGTATAAAATGACCCATAATAAAGTTTTATTCTAGGCGGGGGCAGTTTGGGAAAGAATTCCAGTGCTTATAAATGTACACATGTATGCGCGTGCTCGTTTGCGCACCAGCCGTACCGTGCGTGTGCGGGGACGTGGAGAAACCTACGGATGATGAAGCAGCACCACCCTGCCGGGCAGAGGCGGGCCTGAGTTCAAACCAGGCTCCGCTGTTTGTTGTTGGTTTTAGCGGAAGAGTCCAGAAAGAGCAACGACAGGTGACTCTTCTTCTCTCTCACCTGAACACACGCTGCAATCTGCTCAACTTATTCAACCAATGATGAGTCTCATTATCGTTTCATTTAGAATAATTCATTCAACGTTCATTATCCAATTAATGTCTCCAGAGAGCTCACAGCCCAACCCATAAAGAAATCCAGTTTGTTGTAATGTAAGTGACAAGTAATTATTTCTGATCAAATACAAACTCAAACAGCAGAAAGTCAAAGATACGCAAAACATGTTTTTATAAAAAAAATTACTCATAATTTACTGAAAAGATCAGGAGAGGAAAAAATGAGTTACAATCTGCTTCCCAGATGCTCACGATGAAGAAACCATTGACAGGAACTTCAGGGAGCAAGCAAATATTATGAGGAATAAAAAATAAATAAAAATGCAGACAGCAACATAAAGCCATTGGAGTAATGATAAAAATCACAATGTCTGCAGAAAGCTTTTGGAACGGACTTTGAACAAATCATCTTTCATCGAAAGCCAAAGAACTTTTGAATACATCGGCCTGCTGGAGCGGAGGATGGAAAAACTTATCTGGGAGATACAGATCTGAAATATGAAGTGCACTCACGTTCACTCAACTTAAAAAGGTGAAAAAGTTCCTTTTCGTTGCTACGTCCATGAGACAAAAGGACAACAAGCCGAGCTCTACTTCTTCATCCTGTCACGATGAACTGAGATTAGACTGGAAGTCACCATGAATCACAGGGCCGAGGCTAGCTGCTTAGCAAGCTAACATCAGCAGAGGAAGTCATAGAAATAAGCTTAAAAATCCGTCCAAAACAAAACTAAACTAAACTTAACAGCTGTGTTATGTAGCTTTAACAAAAACTTGCACGAATCAGTTAAAAATAGTCGGTAAAATAATTAGTTCAACATAAAAAGAATCTGAGTTTAGGAAACTGAACTTCAGAGAATTTTTTCAATAAACTTTCTTATCAATATTAAAAAAAAATCTTTAACACTCCCACAATAAAATTTGCCCAAATTTCTCCCAAAATAAAATTAAAACAATAAAAGTTGACCTCACTGAAATAAAAAAAAACAAAACAAGAAAATACTTATTAATTCCTCTGGATTTCTGTAAAGCCAAATCTGAAGAGCCTTAAACCTGCATTCCACACAAGAAGTCCGATTGTGTTGAAGTCTATGGGAAAATGCCCCTCCTCCTCCGTGATGAGTTTATAGTCTCAGTCTCTAGTTTACAGTCTTCAACACAACATGATGTTGACTTTTTAAATGAAGCTCCATTTAGACTTGGAGGTTCCAAAACGTCAGTGACATTTGATCTGATTTTTTCTTTTTTTTTATGTCCACAAGTTATTTGAAAAGTTGGAGCTTTGACCTGCATTAACAGAATCAACATGAAGCAGCAGCTTTTAGCTGCAGGACGACGGGAGTGATATAAAACCCAGTAAGGATCCCCTGCGTCGGTTTTCAGATATTTCTCGGTGTGTTTGCACTCAGCTTGCTGTCAGAGGTTTCTGAAACGTTGGATTTATGTCTCAGGGAGAACCTCTGCAGGAAAGCAGCAACATCCATCACCTCAAACACTTAAATGTGAAGTCAAGAGCGGAAACACAAGCTTAATCACACAGGCTTTTCATTTCACAGCTGATAATTACTATCATTCAATTTATGGCCCAGGAAAAATGCAATAAGTAACTCTTTAATGAACGGTGAAGAGAAAAGTGATAAAAATATAAAGATGATTCTGTTAATGTGTAAACTGAATATTTGTGGACTTGAGACAATTCAAGACAGGAAGAGGAGGGAAGGCTAGAACCAGCAATTTGTCCTCTTATTCCTGACATTTTATGGACAAGAGAATCAAAACAAAGACAACGGTTGGCAGATTAATCAATACTGAAAATAATCCTCATCTACCTGACTGAGCGTCCAGCCGAGCTGCGCAGTCGGCGGTCCAGTTTGTCATGTTCAGTTTTTCTAACATCTTTGACTTCCTGCCGTTTTTTGACCTGTCTATAAAATTTCCATTTCGAGCTCATCATGGCCTCCATTCAACTGATGTCACTGGCCTTCTGTCGCCACACAGGACAGCCGTGACCTCAGATCATCAGGTCAGGGACTGATCAGCATCCCACAGTCTCATCACAGTCTTCTCTGCAGCCGCACCTCCCTATTAAAACAAGCCATGTATATGACCTGTAGAGCTGTAAAGAGCTGGTTTCCAGCAAAGTGTTGTTTTGACAAGGCAGCACTTGACCTTTGCCCTCACTTTAAAAAGAAAAAAAGGCTAAAACCTGGTGATCGCATGAATGACGCGATGCAGACTGTGGGGGGGGGGGGAGACATGTCAGACTTTTAGCGTTAATACTGATTTTGTGTAATTATAATATTACACATCTCTGCTGTGTAAATGACAGAAACCATCCATCCATTATCTGTACTGAGCAGAGCTGTGAGGGGGCTGGAGCCGATCCCAGCAATCTGTCACAGGCTGACATACAGAGACAAACAACCATTCATATTCACATTTACAGTCACAGAAGAACCTAAACCTGCAGGACTCTGGAGGGAGAACATACAAACAATCATTGTTGTGAAGCACTTCAGCTTTTTAACTCTAACACCGGAGGTTCCTCCTGTCTGCCTGGACTTCTTGCTTATTTCATCTATAAACAGTCCAGAGAGTGTCCTCTCAGTAAGTCATTCAGCCCGTTTTTCCACAACACTTGGAACCTTCACTATCCAGCAGTTTACAGTATGTCAGAAGAAGGTATTAACGGTTAACAACGGAGGAGCGGTTTGGCCGACTTGCAGCAACAGCACGAATGTCCCTATATGGGCCGTGAAGCGCATCTTCTAAGCTTTCAAAAAGCAGTGAAGTTTCTCCAATAGAGCCAACATTTGTGAACCTGTGGTAATTTGAAGCGCAGTTGTGCGAATGTGCCACTGACGGCGGTATAAAAGAGTAAGAGCTCCAAAATGGATTTGACCCATTGCCTTTTAAAATCAATACAGCAGGGGTGTAATTTTATTTTAGTTACTGCTGGTTCAGAACCAGTTTTCATGGAATAAAACATCTGTAATGGATTGATGCTCTTAGCCTGAGATTTAAAGCTGTTGTCCGATTCTGGTGCTCGACAGCTGCTTCTGATTCTCCTCATTATTGGCAAGCAGAAGTTTCAGATAATCAGCGCCGCTGCAGGAAACCACCAAATGCAGCATCTGCTGACCGAGTTTACCAGTCGGACCAAAAACAGACTCAGCTGGACTTCAGGTTTCCCACCAGACTCTTATCGGGTCACATAGCATCAACTCAAACACATCAAATATCAACGCTCTCCTTATTCTACATCATACTTCTGTTCATGTGAACAAAGGCAGAGCAATTAAATTAAGATCTCAAATTTTAAAAAGGTCCATACGATATAAAGTTAGACCTCCATGTGGTCTTGATTATAAATCAGGTCTAGGTTTTGTATTTATACAGTTAAACTATCAAAGGTCTTGGTCCATAGAGGAATGTTGAGAAATTGGGACAGTACATGGACTGTGACAAGTCTGCAAATACACAACGATAGAAAAGAAGCATATTAAGAAACAGCTCGTATCTTCTTATGTATGTCAACACTTGAAATTTATGGGATTTTGAAAGAATCAGGAAGAGCTGTCCGTTTGTTGATTGGCTCAGTGTGAGAAAATGTAATGACCACAAACAGCATCCTCTGACGTGTTTACTGCTTCCTCATTAAGACCATTTAGATCCTGGAAACAAACCTATTATGCAGCACACACACTGTTGTGCCTGCAGTGTAGAAAGCTTACCTAAGGAGCTTTCAGAGTCCAAATTAATTCTCAATGCCCCATTAAGTTAAGCATATATCACCAGAATTATGAACTGAATTAAGAGGAAATCAGCAACAACAACAACAACAACAACAACAACAAAAAAAAAAAAACACAACAGACACAAACAGAAAATTACTAGTGCAAAAGGCTGCAGAGGATGTAATTGGATTTGAATGAATTCGTCTGGTGGAGACAGCCCAGAGTGTGCCTGACGATGCTTTATTGTATTTCATAATTTTTCTCTTTGAGAAAAAGATAGGAGAGAAAAAAACCAACGACAATCAGTTAAGAAAAAGCTAACAAAAAAAAAAAAAACAAAAACATTTTTTAGCAGTTACAAAGACGTCTGGCAGCTCGGCTGATGAGTAATTGGTGTCCACAAAGTTTACAGAAGAACGAAAGACAAACCAGCAGCTCCATCATCAGTTACTTTTAACCATAAAGTTATTACTGCAGTAGTGATGATGAAAATCTCCCATCAAGCGTCACTTTGACACAAAACATGAACTTTCCTTAAATAAATCTATATCTCATTTCAAACTGAACCAAAATCATTTATATTTCAACTACTTGTAGGAGTTTGGGCACCAAAAGCTCAAATTATAGAAAAAAAATGTGTTTCCCATCAAAATACCTGAACAAAGTTCTCCTCTTGTGACTTCAGCTTGAACTCTCACAACACTCAGTAAAATCCAGGTTAAAGATCCTGATCTGGTGTGATGCAGACAATGTCACAACTTCTTCTTGCATATAATCATACCCATCATTTACCCCAATTACCCCCTGGCAGCAACTGACTTCAATAGATGTAGCTCTTCTATTGAATTCATTCAAAACAAACAAAAAAGGAGGCCTGGTTGAATTCAGAGGGTTTCTTACAGACTTCAGATTAAGAGTCTTTACAGTAATAAACTGAACTGAGGGATTTACGGCGAGAACTCTGGGATTTTGTTTCATGACTTGATGTTGATCTTCTAGGAAATCCTGGGCTAGAAGTTAGCACCTGAAAATGAAAGCACAAACGTTGTTGGTGACCTGCTTGTGACCCCACCTATCCAACCTGTTGTGAGCCGTCAGGTTTCTGTTGTAAATACAGAACTGTCCGTCACTGTGTCGCTTCAATCATTTCATTCAACCGTTAACGAGGCGCCGCCATTAAAGAGCAGCTGGACAAATCTGTATAAATATTGTCTGGGCTGATCTGCATCACGTTTCATTAATCCTTCATGGCGGCTGGCTAAGTGTCTCAGGTGACCAGTGTGGTCATTAAAACTGACACTTTTCATTATCTGTCTAATTCACTCGAGCAAAAACTGTTGGCTGCCCTCGCCTCTCCCGCCCCATTACTTTGTAATTTGTCCATCTTGGGTTTTTTTTTATACTTGTACAAGCTGTATATGCCGTATCAAAAAAAAAAAAAAAAAAAAAAAACCACAAACAAACAAACAAACAAACAAACAAAAAAAAAAACTCTTCAGTCCCACTTTTGTTGTTGTTGTTTCCAAACATCTTCAGAGACTTTGTGTCCGATCTCATGTTTGATTCAGAATTTATTTCCCGCTGTAGGATAACGGACCCATTAGCCATCAACAGATGATCGGCGAACAGCTGCCGCGTTCCTGTCAAAACCAATTTCAGCCTCATCATTATCCCTCCACACCCCTCAGTCATCTTCATTCAAAGGACAAACTCAGCTGCTTCATTTTTCCTGCTCTGTGATTGATCTTCGTACTGAGCGGGGAACTGAAAAGAGATTGCTGATAATAAAAGCTCACGTCAACCAGTTGTCAGTGCAGCTCCTGCCCCCCCCCCATTCATGGAAGGGTGACACATGTTGGTCGTGACTGCCCACAAAACGACAACGCGAGCAGAGAAAACAATGTGCTGGGATTTCATTATTCTGCTGTAATGGGAGCCATAATGTTGGACTCAGTTTCATCTGTGACTCATTTATCTGAAGTAAAACAAACGGAGGAGAGTTTTACTGCAGAGATCAATTCCCATAGACAGGAAGTCATCACGCTGAGATTACTGCTGTAAAACAAAGGATTCATAGTTATAATAAAAGTTATACACATAAAAGAATAAATAAGAGGTTTACTACGAGGCTTTTCTTTATGAAGATAATTCAAATTTCCCTCCTGGTGGAGGAACCTTCATTACATTTATCTCATAAGACAATTTTTGTTTAAGAAAACTAAATCAGAAGGATGGCAGGAAAAAGGAAGACCGTGATGTTTGATGTAATGTGTTTTTGGTTAGAAACATTTGAATTTTCCCGAAAATGGACTTTGCCATCATAAGGAAATACAAATTTAATCATCAAAGCTAGCTGGTGACTTTGGGAACCTTCAGCAGTTTGATGAAAGCTTTCGGTTTCGACTGGCTTCATCACTTGTGTAAGAATACTGATTCAGCAGCATTTTTATCCAAAAAGCCATTAATTCATACAATTTCCGATTCATCACCAACCTATCATAAATTTTCATCAACAAAGTAGAGCCCAAGTTACATCTGGTCCTTCGTTCTCCATCTTGATGTCCTGCCCCTGAAGAAAGATGAGTCTGAAGACCTGTACTGAGATTTATTTTCTTTATTTTAAGCTCATTTGGATTTTATAAAGTCCAGCTGACACCCTCATAGAGCTGTATCAAGCTGTAAACACTTTGATTTCTGCCATGAATTATGAGATTTCATTGGGAAAATGGGACTGACCGTCCCAGTTGGACGGACTCTGGTGTGCTATAGAGAAACAGCAGATCGAAGTTGGTGCTGGGATGTTATTGTTTTTCTTGTGCAACACTTTGCTCTACACAGGGCTTAATTTTCATCATAGATTCTGGCAGCTCTTTATTGGTGATTTTGGACGCAGCATGTGACATGTTGGAGTGAGTTATGAAGGTGAAGCTCTGGTCTGATGAAGGTTAGAGTTCCCTGAAGTTAACAGCAGTGCAACTCATTCTTTTAGGGGTAAATACTGAGTTCAGCTGCACCACAGCAGGTCCAGCAATCGTTATGAAAAACTCGCTGCATCTTTTACTTTGTCAACAGTCGACATTTGTGTTGAACTTCTCAGCAGCTCGGTGGACAAACCTGCTGCACGCAGTCAGGCGTGTCTATAATTTCCCTTTCTCTTGGTATTTGTGGATGTTGTTTCTCTTCCCTTCGCTCTCATTTTTAATAATGTTCACAGCTAACACAGCATCCTCTCTGCTCAGACTGACAGGGATCAGAAACAGGGTCATTTTCATCCGGGCGTCTCTGCAGCAGATGGAGAATCAGAGAAGTGGCAGCAATGAGCTGCAGCTAACGAGCAGAGTCTTCTCTCCGGTTACCACGGGTTACCTGTTAGTGAGCGGCGTCTGTAGCATCATCTACATGCAGACTGAATTCCAATTACTGCACTGAGCTCCAGGGCTTCTCCTGCAGCAGCAGCTCTGATCTCAGCAGCTCAGAGGCTTCAGGATCATTGAAACAGAAAAGATGAGCTGTGATGTCAAAAAAACAAACAAAGAAACAAGAAAAAAAAAAACAACTGCTGTTTCACCACCACTCTCACACTTCCTGCTGATTTGAAGTTTAATCTACATCATCACTAACATTGGTGTGGAGGCCAACTCACAGAAAAGCATGAGTCTGCACATCTTTGTCAAATATTTTGTCTTCTCTCTGTGATGTGGCAACTAGTTTTGTGGCTCGTTGATGAACTACTGCAGTAAGCTGAGGCCACGCCCGACCTCAGTTTGTCCTCAGTGCTCAAATTTCTTTAATTTAGAAATACAGAAAAAGGAACACGAAGCTCACAAACACAAGCCTACCACTGGTTTGAATTGTGGCTGGGGTTTGAACCCGGGGCCATGCAATCTACCGCTGAGCTACATAAATAACATAAATAAATAATAGAGGCGATTACATGTCCATGTTATTTTACAATACATATTAAAGAAAATGAGGAGCCAATAAGAAACATGCTACAGAGGTTCTCAAACCTTTCAGACCACATACCACTCTCTACTGCAGAAATTATTTTTTCATAAAATATAAAATAACTGATTCACCCATCCAACAGCATCAGTGAGATGAAACACCAACGAAATGCTGCTGTATTAAAATTTAACAACAACAACAACATACAGCAAAATAAAACCTCATGGTTGTATAAACATCAACAACATCATCATCATCATCATCATCTCCAACTTCAACAACCGTCACAGATTGGCAGTTAGCATCGTTAGCTTTGCAGCTTCATTCCAGGTCTTCAAATTCAGAAAAACAGACACACGGTAAACCCATCGTCCTGATTTAACCTCTGCTCACCCACACACAGCCAGGCCTACTGCCAGCTCACTAAATACATCCGGTAATAAACCGTAAACGGCCTCATAAAGGACTCACCGGAACGCGGTCGACGGTCGCCGGTCTCTGCCGCCCATTCTGCTTCCGGATGCCGCGCATGCGCATTCTCAAAGACACGTTGGTTTAATTGGTTACCGTAATAACTGCAGTATGTCTGCGCGCCCCTTTTTTTCTTTTGTCCCCTCCCGCACTCAAATCGTGGATTGGTGATGTTCGGTATCACCGAGCTCCTTTTAAATAAAATTAAATATAAACATTTAAAATTAAAGCTTCATGATGAATACAAGATATCAGATTACTTGTTGTTATTGATTAATTATGGCATATTTTCTGCTGTTGCCCAACAACAAGAAGGTCCTGGCTTCGGTTCCCGACCTGGGGCCGTTCTGTGTGGCGTCTCCAAAGACATCTTGCTTAGGTTCACTGGTGACAAGAAAAACAACAAACTAAAAAGTTGCAAGTTAATTGACAGCATTTGAATATGTACTGTATAATATATCTTAAGTGCCAACAAACAAAGATGCTAAATGTGCTAATGGTTCTGGTCTGAGCGGAGTCCTCGTCTGAGGTCCATCTGAGGCTCATACCATGATGTGTTCTGCTCTTTTTTTTTTTTGGTCACCCAAGGGCAGTTAGAGGTGGTGGGTGGGGCTCAAAGCCTGATCCAGATTTCTCAATGAGGAAGTAAGAGTAGTTGAAGGTTAAAATGCCCTTCCAATCTCCATGTTGGTGGCTGTCTAAGCTCAGACACTTTTTAGTTTGACCTTTGACCCTTTAGCTGCGCTGAGAGCACAGAGAGTCAAACAGAGAGAATGAAGAAGAGAAGGGGGAGGAAGAGGAGGTGATAACCTTCATCACAGCAGCTCTCAGCAGACAGGGATGAGAGTTGGAAGAGTTTATTAGATTCCATGTAGCCTTGAGGCTAACAGGAGGAAAGTGGCACGCACACACACACACACACTCATACACACACACACATCAGACAGAAAGCAGCCGTGGAGTTAATGCAGCCTGTCAGATGTGATCATGAGCTTCATTAAAACTGCAACACTAAGATCTGAACAGCGTTCATGTTTTAACTTAGATCTTAATCTTTAATCTGGATTTTATGAAACAGAGCAACATTTTTTTTTCAGTGAATCATTTAAACTGGAGCTAATGGATGTGAAAGCCAGTCTGAAGTCCTGGTTTTACTACAGACCTGGTTCTACACATCAAACTATTAAACTATGCACAGATTTGTTTGATGTGTCCATCTTTGTATTAAATCACATTTCTTTCCATTTTATTTTTGTCTCACTGCACTTAAGCGTATTTACTGCTTCTCTTGACATTTATTTTGAAAGGTTGATTGCCATAACAAGATATATTTTTGTCTTAAAGAACCATAAAGCATCTTGATGCATTTTCACATCTCTCTTCTAGTAGCAGGTCTGAGAACTTTGTGATGTCACAAAGAAGCAGTCATGTCCAAGCTCCACCCACCCTGACGCATCATGCAATCTGTTTTATGAGTGAGCCAATAAAATATGATTACACATTTCAGGTAAACGCAGCAAGATTGTTGTTCCACAGTTTAGAAAAATATTTTCTATCCTATAACATATTTATATTTGATATTGCTGTTCTTCTACAGGTGCAGATTGTTGCCTTTAATCCAATCTTCTGCCTGAGCTGTGCAGCTTCTGCCGTTGATGCCTTTTGAAAAAGTTCTATTTGTTGAATGAAAGTCAGTGAAATGTGGATAAATCTCTGTAAACTAGGAGCTGTAAGAGCAGATTCTTTGAGTCGACAACCTTGTTTTCCTGTTGTGGTGTGCTGGAAAGACAAAAAAGAAAAATCCTCATCACACAGACATGAATCCTCCTGAGCGTTAACTCACCTGATAGACGTCAGCGATGATTCTGAGCTGATAGACACAACAACACGGCATATTCATTCGCTTCCCACAGTCTGCTGACAGCAAATGCAGCTCGCCACATCAAAACCTCAGTTCCTCGGTGCCGCCAAGTCTTGTTTCAGTCTGATAGCTGTGGCTTTTCACCCTGACAGTCAGGACTTCAGACAGCAGCAGCTGCTGAGATGACACATTGAGTAAAAAAACATAGAAGATAAAAAGCTTAAGGACAGAGTGGCCTTTCAAGAGGAGCCGTGAAACTGTAAAATAACAAATTATACTGAACTGTGTTAAAAATCCTCTTACGGTGCTTTTGACAGAGTTTCTTCTTTCGGTTAAAGAAAAGAAAATCCTCTTTTCTCTGCAAGATTTTGAATAATTTGCAGTTCAGACGTGGCTGGATTCACCTTTTAAGTCAAGACAAAGCTGAAGTAAGACTTTTTGTCTACAGGAATATGACAACCACGACATGCTGAGCCTAAATAATGTGAGAAAATATGAGTAACAGGAAATTAGTCTAAAGTCTTTTTGTATGTCGAAGGAGGCTGCTAATGTAGCGGAGAGGAATCTAATGGATTAGCTATGGAGGACTGCAATGAGTCATATACAGTAGCTACTTTTCCTCTAATGCTTTGATTGACGGGTTGCTCAGGGCATTGGCGTAAAAAACCTGGAAATTTGGCACATTTGGATTTTCATTGTTAGTTTGCAATGTCACATCACGCCCACAATCCAACCTGCAAGATTTGGTTTGATCACCTGAGAGCTGCTACAAAGTCATCAGAATAATCAGAACAGAAAAGGAACAGGACCTTTAAGTTCGGCACCTACTGCATGGAACTGTTCAGCAGCAGGAGTATAAGGAAGGAAAAGTTAAATCTTTAAAAAAAAATGTTGTCTATTAAGTTAGGTTTAAATGAACCCATCAATTATGATGCAGTCTGAACATAAAATAGTTTGAATATGCAGTTCTCAGTATGATCTGGAACATAAGGAAGTGGAGCAGTTAGTCAGAGTGAACAGAAGCTGCTGCATGTTCCTGCTGTAAATACGTATTTACGGCGAGATCTGTGCGCCTGCCGCAGCTCTCCGGTCGGTGCAGGGGTGTCAGTACACCATTTGTCACGGTTTACGTTGCTGTTTTGTCAGGTCTAAATATCACGTCAGGCTCTGAACACAGCAGAGTTATTGATCGGCCCGTGTGGTGTGTTTACTGCCACTGCGGAGGAAATAAATGTCATACATGTAAAGCATCGATTCACGGCTCTTATCTGGCTTTCCTGTAAAAATCTGCAGTGAGTGCTGCAGCTGCTATCAAAGGTGGAGGTGGGGGCGTTGATGAGTAAAGCAGATCTCCACATCGAGGTCGGAGCCAGGTCTGTGGAACTGTGTGGTCAGGATGTTGTTTCCCTCAAAGGTCAAAGCCTCCGCTGGTCTTGGCATTTTGACCACAAACTCCAAACATCATGTTGACGATGATGATGATGATGAAGATGAGGCCTCTGACCCCGCTGACCCCCCGTCCCTCTGAACTGATTCCTCTCTTGTCTCGGCACTGAGCTCCTGGCTGCTGAGCGGACAGTCCATGGATCTATTGATGATAGTTCATCAGCATGCACGGGGGGCTTCTGCCGTCACCATGGCAACCAAATACACCGCCCCTCCCCCCCACCCCACCCCTCTGCTAACTCCAGAGGATTTAGTCTGATTCACCCAACAGTCCAGTCTCAGCTTTCATTATTTAAAGTTTTCCTGTTTATCTGCACATCTTCTGGTTCTTCATCAGTTCAAGAAAAACAGAATCACAAAATGGAAAGGGATTAATATTACTCATCTCTCTGGGGGCTTGAAATTTTGGCTGTTTGAGGATTCAGCCTGACGTAGAGGGGAGCAGCTAACAAAGCTAACAAAGCTAACACAAAAAGTTCAAGCAGTCCAACGACTTTATCGTATTGATTTGGTTCATTGATCAACAATCAGGATTCAGTGACTCTGGAGAGCAGCAGAGAAACATTTGTTTTGGGAATTGCAGTGACGAGTTTCTCTGTTCTTCACGACATTATCCTGTTTTCTTATGGAGACCTGAAGTGTTTCATATAAATGCACCGTTGCTGGTTAAACAGTGTTTCATTGGCGACTTGATGCAAATAAGCTGTGAACATTAATGTTGCGTACTCATGATGTACCAAAAGTGTTATCACAAAAAAGATGACTGCAAATTCTCAGGATTTTCAGTTCCTGGCCCCGTCAGCAGCTCCTTGGAGAGGTTTTCAGGTCCTGGTTCTTTTCCTCCAGGAAAAGGTCACTGAAGCAGCCTTCGAAACGGGAAAGTCTCGATGTGTCTTTAAATGCAGCTGCTGAAAGATGCTGCTCCTGACAAGAACGGCTTTGGAAATCAGGAGGATACCTGATTAAGAAGGACTGGAGGTTGTAACAGTCAGATTCAACACCTACGTTTCTTTAATGACCCTCCATGTTTCAGAAGATTTCACATGGTTATACAAAGCACACAAAGTCAAATTAAAGTTTTCATTTTACAAAGTATACCTACAATACATTTCACACTGACGTGATGTACTTCCTGGTGTCCCTCAGGTCACATGGTGGCAGGGACCTGTGAGATCGTCACGTTGGACCGGGACAGCAGCCAGCCGAGGAGGACCATCGCCCGACAGACAGCCCGCTGCGCCTGCAGGAAGGGACAGATCGCCGGGACAACAAGAGCCAGACCGGCCTGCGTCGACAGTAAGTTCAGCAGTTTGTCAAATTATGAAATGTGGAGAGTTTTTTGTTGCACTACCTCTTCAACCGTCTTCCTGGATTATGCTGTATTTCTCAGTCAACAAGCTCTTTTTTCTCAGCTTTTGATTTTTGACAATGTTGACCAGCTGGATGATTTCCTTCAATTAGGTGCAAAAATAACTGTATTCATGTTGGTTTGGCGTGTTCATTCTGCAGCTGGCACTGCTGCAGAGAGAGCTAAGGAATATAAAAAACCCCAATGCCGTTAAAAACTTTCATAAATATACTTAGAAATCGGAAAATTATGGGCCAGAAGTTACCTTCTTGTGTCCATGGTAAACCAATGATAAATGTGTACACAACTTTAAGAAGAATAACAGCTGATCCATCAGACTGTTAATGGTGCCAATTTGTTATAAAAAAAAATTAATAATGTAATAAAAAAGAAAGTCTTCCCAAAACTCACAGGACTTGCAGTTCTAAATCAAATGAGGCCTGAAAAGTTCATTAATATGAATTACTTCATGTGTCTCTTCATCGAAGCTGTGGGGGTCGGGGCAAAGTTGAGCGAGTGCATTAATATGCAGAATTGATTCAGGTTAATTTGTAGTTCATGGAGGAAACAAACACTCGGTCTCTGTGTCATCTGGACTGTGAGGGTTCAGAAAGTTCCAGCTCAGAGTTTCTTGCCGTTTCATCACCGGCTGTTTGCGCCTTCCTTCTTCTTTTTATGCCATCTGGAGACGACGTCAGCAGCTGAAGGGATTTGATTCCCTCTGCGGGGACTCACAGGCTCCTGGTGACTTTCAAACACTGAACTGTTGTTTTGACAAGTACTATGTCTCTCCTGCTGCTTTTACTTCAATGAGGAAAACTTAGATTACATCCACAACACTGCATCTTTGCTGACCAAACCGAGCTGGACAGAGACCTGATCCGTTTTGGTTCCGGACTTGAGACCAGGCAGCCCGTCCTCCGTCCTGAACCCTCTGATTCGGAGTGTGTTGGTGAAACTTCGGCGTGTTGACCCATTTGTCGTCATGGTAACAGAGAAATGGGGATCGTACGTCCCATTGTTTCTATGGCTGCTATAAATCGTGTGGTTAACTCTGTTCATGGACAATAGAAGCAGCATAAACTGTTACTCTCACAGGAATCGAACTCAGCTATCCTGATTTATTTCGTTTTATTCCTTTTATTTCCTTTGTTATTCCTTAAGGACGGCGTAAAGAGACAGGAAGTGGGACAGACCAAATGGGAATGTCAAGCAGGAAGTCGTCCAGCCCTGCAGGAGCAAACACCGGCCTCCGTATCCGCTCGACTTCCTGCATTAGGTGACCGATGCGTCCGCCCCAAACTCTTCCTGACGGGGACTTTGTCCCAGTTTAGGGCTCTGATCGCGTCCCAGGATTCACTGCAGAGAGCGATAACAAATATAGACAGTAAAAACCTAAGAGCTGGGTGTCAGGTTGCGAGGCAACAGGACAGTTCTTTTAAAAAGGAGCTCTAAAGTGTGATGTCAGCGGGAACGAATGATTTTCTGGATCTTTCTGTCGTAGATGGATTATCTATTAGGTATTAGGATATATCTATTAGGCGTAACGAGGAGGATGGTCCGAGGATTTTGACATGGTCTCCGCCTTCTTTGTTTAGTTTGTTAAATTACTATCAGTCTGCTAGCGTACTAAATGACTCTGGAAGCTACCAACTATCAAAGTATGAAAAGATAAACCAAACGCAGTGATTGAATCGAAGCTAATTTAGATTAAAGCTACAGAACCTCTCTGTGAGGTCATAGCAGCCTTTCCCATGACCGATTGGCTCGTTACAGCAGGCTGCAGGTTTTGTCGGGTTACTTCCTGTGAACGTTCCCCGCCGTCTGCTGTTTGAACCCGCTCTGCTGCTCTGGGTCGATATTTTCAGTCACTGATTGCTCCGACACTCATCAGTAGCTTGCTGCCTGTCGTTTCTTTTCTTTTACATTTTATTCTCTGAACATCTCAGAAGGATCAAAATCAAACCGCTCAGTGGCCACAAGCTGCTGCTTTTTACGCAATCAGCTGTCTGATCGAGTCAAACATAAACTCATAAACAACAAAACAGCATCCAGTCACTGATAAATGAGACTTATACGGCCAAAAGTATGCGGACATCTGCACATTCAGAACAGAGAGCTCTGAGAGCACCAACACAAATGTTAGATGTGACTGACACATCATTGTAAATGCCATGTGGAAAATGTTGGATTTTATAAAGTATTGAGAGCAAACTTTAGCCGTCACCTGTGTCTGTCTGTGACCTTTACAGAGCTGCAGTTTGGTATTTATGTCAGTTTGTGTTTTCCGTTGTAATTACAGGTAACACAAACTCAATTGTTTCAGGAAGAGAAAATGAAACTCAAGCTGAGCAGTTTCTGTGTGTCTCTGAAAGGAGTCATGTTACCTTTTAAAAACACTAATTACATGTAAAGGTTGTGCAAATGTTTGCAAAGATGAAGAGTTACAAAAAAGTACAAAAGGATTACAATGTCAGAGTTTTACATAATTCTGCTGAGCTGCAGCTCATTTAGCCTGCTGATATCTAAAAGGAACATGAATAAAAACTTAATTTCCACATCGTGCCTTTAAAACTGAGTTTTTCTTTTACATTAATATAACACAGAAAACTACATAAATCTCATAAATGGAAATGTTTGAAAATTCGTAAATGAATCTTTGTCCCCTTTGGATTATTATTCAAATTCTAATTCCTCTAGTTGCACCTGCTTTGAATTCAGTCATTCTATATTTATGTTATTATAACAAGTATTCATCGTCCTTTTAGGATGTGCGTAGTAGAATGTATTCATATTGCATACATAAAGTACATTTTTTTAAAAAGCGTTTCTGTTTTTTTTAATAAGCTGATGTTTCACAGCCAAAGCTCAGAAAGCTTCAGCTGCAGCTCTGTCTGGATCTGCGTGACCTTTACTGTTTCTGAGAGCTGCATGTTGGTGTTCATGTCACTTTGTATTTGAGGCGCTCGCTCGCTGCTCCGCTGTTCAGATCCACCAGCAGAGATCCATCCTGGAAACTGCTTAGGATTCTTCAAACCAGCAGAAAACAGTGGAAACGGCCAGAAGCAATCCATTTCAACCTTCTGAATCTGTTTGAAAACTATTTATTTTCTTATATTTACGGTCCTATTCATTGTTTAGGGAAAATGAGCACGTAATTACCAGATAGAGATCTCATAATAACGATTATCCATCTTCATATCTGTCATATTTGCTGTTGTCTCGTGACGATGAGATGAGTTCAGTTAGATTACTGGTAAAAGTCTGTATTTCAAGATTATGAGTCATGGTTGAGAGGTAAGATCTTTATTTTTCGTTGTTAAATAGTTTGAACTTCTGAAGTGAAACTGAGCCAAGAAGAAAAGCAAAAATCGAAAAGGTGATTGAAAAGAGAAACCAAAAGAAAGAAGGATGATTCTTTTCCTCCCAGAGGAATCAAACATTTGTCCTCTGAAAAAGAAATAATGGTTCGTCTCCTCTTCTTGCACCATTTTTAGTTTCTCCCTTTCTTCCATCTGTTTGCTTGTTGCCTCATTTCTTTCCCCTCGTCTCTGCGCCCTCCGTTCGTCTCGTCCTCTGGGGACGAAGCGGCGTCCCTCCTTCTGGACGTCGCCTGTGATGAATGAAGCGATTACAAAACGTCCTCCTCTCCTTTTGGATAAATGAACCGGGCTGAGCGGCGGTAGACGGATCCACGTTGTGGTTGTTCATTAATCAGCGTTCGCAGGTGTTCAGGTGTTCACTGGTACCTGAAATTAATCCACCGCGCCTCCATTACACAATGACTGTTCATGTGAAAGTCTATTTCCTGTTTGCAACTCTTTTCTTTATCTAACACCTGAAAACACACCTCCGCCCATCCAGAGCTCTGATTGGGCAGAAACAGAAATCAAAAAACCTGCAGATGAAGGTGATACAACATTCTAATAATGTTAGCAATAACGCTCGACTCAGGTCGGTCTGACATCCGCTGTGTGCCTGTAATAAAAACCTGGATTCACAAACCGAAGGAACCAAAGTAAAGCTGAAACCAGCTGCCGACAAACGACAGATAAATAAAAGATCGCCGTTCTGAGTGGAAGTCCTCAGCTGAGTCGGTTTGGTGGTTCTGATCCTCCCAGACATTTTGTGATGACCTCATTTGTCATCCTGATCCCGACTGGATGCTTCTATCAGGTCGGCTCAGACCTGTTGGGCTCGTTCATCCATGTCGAGATGTATCCTAAAACAGATGTGGTGATGGTGCGGAGGGAACCGCGTGGCGTCCTGGGACAACGGTGGCGGGGGGGAGACGAATCAACAGCCGCGGTGGGGCCTTTTCCGTCTTCCATCCTCGTCTTCGGCAGGCGATTACGCGGCGCTGCTGTTTCGAAGCCGTTCATCAGGTCTCGTTACTAGTTACTGTTAGCTTAAAGTTCACTTTTGATAGCTTAGAGTGAACTTTCAGCTCAATCACGCCGTATTTGTAGTTTTAACTTTCAGCCTGAATGACTTGTTTAGTTTTTCCATGCTGGAGGAGCCGTCCGTCTCCGTCACTGTGGAAGAGTGAAACGGGCTAAATGAGACATCACGGCTGAGAGGAGCCGATAACGGATCACTATAATTGATCGTTGATAGCTGGAGGCTAACTGACTTTCACGATGGCAGTGCTGCTCCGCAGGAAGAACTGATTACCTGGTTATGTATTACAGGCCTGGACAGACTTCCACTGCCTTCATCCCTCCCAGGCTGAGCTCACAGAATGTAATTTAGTGCCGGGCCGGTAAAGTACGACCCAAACAGCAAACACTGGATGTTAAGTCGCTTTGTGCTCAGCCACATCACGTTGTGTTGCACCATGACACCTGCGTCACATTATCCTGTGTTGTAAAGTCACTCAGAGGTATTTAAAGACTTTGGATCAACAACCAACACATCAGTTTACTAACTGATGAGTGACAGCACAGCTGGGGGGGTCGCCTTCATGGTTATTTGTGTTATTTAACTCGTTTTGCAACATTGTGTGTTGTGTTATCTTGCTATTATTCTTCCTTTCACTGGCTTTGCTGCATGTTGTGTTACATTGCATTCATTCACAGTACAGTTGTCTTTTTGTCCAGCTCCTTTTTCATCGTGGTGCGTTTCATTCAGATTTTTGTTACATTATATTGTCGTACTGTCGTATTTTATCACATGGCATCATGTTCCACTGAGAGTTTAGCAGATTTCATTTGTTTCACTTTTATCTTCAGTTTATTTATTTATTTTTTGGCTCATGGTGAAATATCCAGTTTAAGAGTTATTGTGAACAACAAATACGTGAATGTCTTAAAGCATTTAGAGTATTTTTGATCTTTATGCTGCTGGATGGTTTAACTATCCAGAGACGACAAACTGACAGTGCGTTGTGTTTCTGTTTGAGTCTTCCTCCTCGTATCGGTGCCATCCCTCTCCGTTCTCCCTCCGTGTCTTCCCTCTGGGCTCAGTGGCCGTTTTTAATTAGATGCAGACTCTGTGAACTGCTGACAGATGTTTGTTTCTTATTCGCCTGCTGAACGGATCCACGGCACGCTGTGATAAATTATATAGAAATGTGCTCCGTCACTCTGGCCATTTTTCTTTCTTCCCGCTCTGTTTTATATCTCAAAACGAGAAGTTCACCAGTTACACAGAAGGAAATCAGTAATGCATAATAGAAGCGCTGCACGTTGAAAGGTGACAACAACAAGACATTATTGTGACTCCAATGAACATCAAGTGATTCGGTTTATCTCTTGTTAGCAACTTCACAGCTCAACACACTCATCAGCCTCGTCTTCATCGGCCCTCCTTTTCCTCTCCGGGCCAAATATGCAAATGTCGAAGTGGGAATGTCCTAATTCTTTATAAATAGCTGAATGTGCGATGAAGCGGAGTGTGCCGTAAACACAACCAGCTCATTTTAATTCTTTGATTTGAATTGTGAATCTGAAAATAACAAGGACAAATTTAAAGAGGCTAAAAAAAATAAATAAATAAGATCATACATTTGTCAAAGTAAAATTGCAGCTTAAAGAAAAATAATTTCAAAACCAAACAAAAAAGTTGTGATAATCTATTACATATTTTTTTTAATAGTAATGCAAAAAAAAAATATATATATATAATATAAAAAATATAATTCAATTTTTACATTAAACCTTTTTGAGAGTTGATTTGAGACAAGGGTTGATTTTGTAATTTCAAGTTGTAATTTAACAAAAAGAATGTTTCTTTTTGTTTTCTATAAGAATAATATAACAGGAGTTGTAATGTTTTGAGAATGTGTGTGTGCTGCTGTGAGGCCAGCGTTAGTTAATAATAATTCATCTCTGTGGTAATTAATGTTACATTCTTTATGCAGGTGTATAAATTAACAAGCAAACAACTGAACTGAACTGAACTTCAGGAGGAAGCGGCTCACTCCAAAGTAAATAAAATAAAAATGTTGTTCCTCCTCCTCCTCAGTTCGTATCGTCAGGACTCGACAGTGGTGTGAGATGACTCCCTGTCTGGACGACGAAGGCTGCGACCTCCTGGTCAATCAGTCGGGCTGGACCTGCACACAACCAGGAGGCCGAGTCAAGACCACCACGGTGAGCCGACCCGGTCCACATGTGTCTCTCTGTCTCTGACTCCACAGGAACCAAATCAGCGTTAAACTGATGTGGCTCAAAGAAGTAGACTTTCAGATGTTCCTCTTCAAAGTCATTGAATCTGTTCAAACTCTGAATAAAAGAGTTTGAAGATGAAGCTGTTCATAAAAACGAAATCGAAAAATAGAAAATGTGGCTTCAAACCGAAGGAAAAAGGTGATTTTGAGCTTCTGGCGTGTTGAAATGAGGAAACTTGAACTAACACAGTGTGAGCAGAAGTTGTTTTTTTTAGAGTTTTATAACATGGCGAGTTAGTGTCCTTCATTATTTCCTTTCCTCCTTTCCTTGTCTCCTTTCTTACCTGTGCGTTTGGCTTTGATTAAAGAACTGGAACTTCAGCTCCTCATAGCAGACTAACATCTTCATACTCACCTGTGTGTGTGTCGGAGTGTGTTGATTGACTGATTGCTGCCCATGAGCACTCCCTCCTCCTGCTGTCGCCTTTCACAGCGGCTGATTTCAGCACATCAACCAAACCTCCTTCAAAATGTGTTCATTTTTAAAACGCAGTTCTTCATCCTCTCATTTTCCCGTTATTCCCGTCTGTCTGTTGAAAACCTCCAGAGACCTGCAGAGTCAGAACCGGAGTCAGGACCAGAGTCAGAACCAGAGTCAGGACCAGAGTCAGAACCGGAGTCAGAACAAGAGTCAGGACCAGAGTCAGGACCAGAGTCAGAACAAGAGTCAGGACCGGAGTCAGGACCAGAGTCAGAACCAGAGTCAGAACAAGAGTCAGGACCAGAGTCAGAACCAGAGTCAAGACCAGAGTCAAGACCAGAGTCAGAACCAGAGTCAGAACCAGAGTCAGGACCAGAGTCAGGACCGGAGTCAGAACCAGAGTCAGGACCAGAGTCAGAACCAGAGTCAGGACCAGAGTCAGGACCAGAGTCAGAACCAGAGTCAAGACCAGAGTCAAGACCAGAGTCAGGACCGGAGTCAGAACCGGAGTCAGGACCAGAGTCAGAACCAGAGTCAAGACCAGAGTCAGGACCAGAGTCAGGACCGGAGTCAGGACCAGAGTCAGGACCGGAGTCAGGACCAGAGTCAGAACCGGAGTCAGAACCGGAGTCAGGACCAGAGTCAGGACCAGAGTCAGAACCGGAGTCAGAACCGGAGTCAGGACCAGAGTCAGAACCGGAGTCAGAACCGGAGTCAGGACCAGAGTCAGGACCAGAGTCAGAACCGGAGTCAGAACCGGAGTCAGGACCAGAGTCAGAACCGGAGTCAGGACCAGAGTCAGGACCAGAGTCAGAACCAGAGTCAGAACCGGAGTCAGGACCAGAGTCAGAACCGGAGTCAGAACCGGAGTCAGGACCGGAGTCAGGACCAGAGTCAGGACCAGAGTCAGAACCAGAGTCAGGACCAGAGTCAGAACCAGAGTCAAGACCAGAGTCAAGACCAGAGTCAGAACCAGAGTCAGGACCAGAGTCAGAACCGGAGTCAGAACCAGAGTCAGAACCAGAGTCAGAACCGGAGTCAGGACCAGAGTCAGGACCAGAGTCAGAACCGGAGTTAGGACCAGAGTCAGAACCGGAGTCAGGACCAGAGTCAGGACCAGAGTCAGAACCAGAGTCAGGACCAGAGTCAGAACCAGAGTCAAGACCAGAGTCAAGACCAGAGTCAGAACCGGAGTCAGGACCAGAGTCAGAACCGGAGTCAGGACCAGAGTCAGAACCGGAGTCAGGACCAGAGTCAGAACCAGAGTCAGAACCAGAGTCAGAACCGGAGTCAGAACCAGAGTCAGATCCAGACTCAGGACCGGATTCTGAACGTTGAATATTGTTTTTAGGTTGTCTGACTGAATTCCTTTAAATTCTGTACAAACATTCATTGAGGATGAAGTGATTGTATTTTAACAAAGGTCAAAGGTCGCGGTCACGGTGATCTCTCAAAGCGTGGTTCTGGCCTTGTGGGTTTGATATCTCAGTCATGCTTTGAGGTAACTCAGTCTTTAAATTTAGCACAAACGTCGAGTTGGTCTGGAGAGCGAACCAATTATTCTATTCTGGCGGTCAAAGGTCAAAGGTCATGGTCTGTGAGACGGGACAAGCCGTCACTCAAGACTTCATATAGTTAACAATTAATGACAACATTTCATATTTTGCGTCTCAGCCAACGTTGCTGTTCGTTCTCTGGATGATGAAATCTGTCGTATTCTGACGAGAACTCAGCCTGCAGATTTACGGAGGTTTTAAAAAGGGGTCACGCTGACGTTGACGTGTTAAACAGTTAAAGGAATTAAAAATCGCCTCATTAACAGGCGTTAGTTTAATGAAGCCGTAAATCAGCCTGAAGCAGGCCTGATATCAGTCAGCCTCAGAAGAAAAGGGAAAACAAGCTGCTCCGCTAATGAAGGACACGCAGCGCTGAGTGGGCGGACTGACACAAAACTGTGTTTGCACGAGGAGGAAGCAGGATCGGAGGAACCTGAGCAGAGGAGTTCATCGGTGATCTATCACGAGTCTGGATGAGACTCTGAAAGATCGTCTCCTCCTCAGAGTGTACAGTCACACTGTTTCTGTTCTGAAATGCTCTGAACACGTTTTCTTCCCAGCACCTTCCCAGATCCGATCTGGATCTTCACCTCGTTCTTTCAGCCTCTTGGAGCAAAGACTCATGGGTAAATCAAGAGCGCTCAACTTCCCGAGATACTGAACCTGAAGGAGCAGTCCACCTTCTCTCACCTTTTTCTTTCAGCCAATCAGAGCGGCTCTGCTCATGAAATGAAACGAGGCCACAGCTGAAGTTTATGTCTTTGTCTGAGGGATCACCTGCGATCGGCTCTGAGAATATATCTGAAATGGATTCCCCCGCTCTCTTTAATATTTTAAGAAGCTGCAGCTTTGCAATATTAATGAGACGATTTCTGGCTTGTTTTTGTTCTCGAAGTGAAATAAATAGAAACAGAGCTCATTGTTTCTCATCAGCAGCCGCAATTCATCATAAAGCAATTATGTTGAAAACAAGGACGCCTGCTTCGCTGCCAGCTGCAGAGTTTATCATACACACACAGCACTGCGATGAGGCAGAGTGTACTTGTTGTAGAGCAGTAATGTCATTTAAACTGATGTGTAACTAACAATGTGCTGAAGCTCGTTTCGGCCATCTGAATGTTTCTGCCACAGATTTAATTCAGATTTAATATTTCGTGTCTGTTAAGAGTTTCTCACTTCAAAAACGCGGCTGTCTCCTCGGAGCCTCAGATTAGATCCGGACCTCGGGTCGCTTCTTGTTTACAGTTTTTTCAACATTTGAAAAGAAGTTTTGCAAACGTCCCTGAAGACGTCGATTCAATCATCAACAACTGAGCGATTCTGGCAGATTTTTTTTTTTTTTTTTTGGCATCCTCATCATCAGCAGGATCACACGGCAAAGATTCAGTTTGGGTTCGATCCCAAATCGATATCACCGATTTTTGCTCATCCTCTAACTGTGTGTGGTCAAACTGCTCGTTGTCATTCTCACTCTCAAGAGACTCGTGAGGAGGAGCCGGCCATGATAATTACAAAAGTAATAATCATTAAGCTTGTTTGATTTCTGGAAGAAGGTTCGACAGGACGATAAATACTGCTGTCATGTCTGTCTGCTAAATGTGACGTTAGACGGGTTAACTTCAAAAGCAGAGACATCATAAACCCCAAAAAGGTGGCCTGACCTCAGACCTTCATCTATTCATTCATTGGTATCAGTTAAAGAAACTCTCCTCGTCACCGTAGTCAACTATTTCAATCGTTCGCACGGTGGATTTGTTGGAGTTGAGGACGTTTAAACTTCACACATGATCATCACCTCTGCAGAGGTGAAGCAGGAAGCAGGACTTGTTTGTGGCTCTCTGCATCTTATGTGTGTGTTGTGTTTTGTTTTTTGTCCAGTCGGCACGTTAAAACCTCAGTCAGACCTCAGTCAGTCTCTCCTTGGAGAGAAGGACACCATTCCACTCTGAATGAGAACGAGGCCTTCGAACAGAACTTTCCTCTCAGCGGTCATTTCCACTGAAACCTTCCTGCCAACGCTGAAAAGTTCAGCTGACATTCAGTCACGAAGCTTTGGAGGAAATTGAGGTGGAAACCTCTGATTTAGGTCGTAGGGATGATGACGGGAGCGAAGGGGAAAGTGCGACCGGAAATCCAGAAACTTTTTCTACTAAATAATAATTAACAGCACTTTGTATTGAACCACCATCTTGGAACTCCGGACAGGAAACAGAAAAGTCAAAATAAAGTCACAACCCCTTTTTTTAAAAGCCGTTTTTAACTGTCTCAGATCTTCAGACTGACAGGTTGCTTTCTTTGGTCCATTTCTCTCCAGAGCTAAATCATTTCTTCACTGCAGCACGGCGGACGTTCAAGGACGAGACTGAACTGGTACAATCTGGCAGGATTAACAACGTTTCCTGCTAAATAGAAAGTTTAAGTGAGGCCAGCAGGCCGCCGCTACAGCTGCTGAAGAAAAGAAAGTAAAGCAGATCTGTTGCTGGCTTACTTCTGCGAGTCTCAACCGGAGTTTTTAAGTTTCGCGTGTGCTGAGTTTGAGCCACAGATCTGAAATGTCACCAACACGCCTTCACCTCCATGTTTAATCAGCCGCCGGCGTCTGAGTGATGTGTGTTTCCTGCGTAATCCGGTTTGTCCTTTTCTGACGTCCTCACGGCTCTTTTAGGATTCCAGCCGCAGTCAAACAGGACGGACATGAATAATTCAAGGCGAGCGGCTCAGAGGTGCCGACTCTGCCGCCGTTTCTTCTTCTTTTTCTTTTTCTTCTGAGTGCAAGCCTTCACCTGGAAGCAATTACGGCGAGCTCTGCCTCCACAGTGGGAGAGGAAATGAAGTGTCCTTTCTCATCCAGCGGAGTTTCATGTTTTTAATCAGAGTCTCTGCTCCGTCAGCAGGTCGTGAGCTGGACTCCACCTGCCGAGTCCAGGAGATGTCAGGTCAACGAGCGCAGTCGCATCAAAAACACAGAAACTTCATCTGATCCGTTCAGCAGAGACAACGAAGCATGAAAAACTGTTCAACACATCAGCGGACTGTCTTGGAAACGTTCCTTCATCGCCGTGAAAACACACCGAAGTTTATTCTGACTGAGCTGCCAGAATTAACCCGCAGAAGAAAACAACGTTCACAAACAGCTGAAGTCGCCAGCTGCTTTAAATAAACTTTTAAGAAGCAGCTTCATTCAGACAAAGTGAGTTCTGAAGAATCAAAGACACAGAATACGACCCTCAAATCTGACCGATTCACAACAACACTCATAAATATTGTGTTTTACATCTGATTGCCTCGAGGCCTTATGACGTCCTCCACACTATGCACCTGAACATATGAAAGTGATGCTCAGCTCTTTGAAATGAATGGAAATCCAGACTATATTCATCCATCAGACAGAAAACATCCCCATACACACTGACCACATCTCTTTCCTGCACTTATGTGCCGCTCCTCCCATGTCAACCAACTTCCCAATGCATCATATCTTCACACAGACTAGACAGGTGTCTGTTATGGGAACCCATCTGTTGAGGGAATTATACTGGAGATGACAAACCTGGAGGGGAAGTGTGTGTTTGGGGACACCTGGAGAGAAATCGACCTGGTAGACCTCCAGGCCTACATAGGTCTGATGATTTTAGCTGGAGTGTATCGCTCAAACAATGAGGCTACAAAAAGTCTGTGGCATGCAGAGTCTGGGGGGCCGATATTCCCGGCAGCTATGTCCTTACAACAGTTTCATGTCCTTTCAAGAATTATTCCATTTGATAACAGAGATACACGACCCGTCCGCTGGAGAAATGACAAACTGGCTGCCATCAGGATCATTTGGGACAGGTGGGTGGAGCTCCTACCACTTCTGTACAATCCAGGCCCTGACGTGACAGCTGATGAGCATCTGGTTCCTTTCAGAGGTCGCTGTTCCTTCAAGGTACATTCCAAGCAAACCAGGGAAATATGGAATAAAGACCTGGGCAGCGTGTGACGCCAGGAGCAGCTATGCCTGGAATATACAGGTATATGTGGGGGAACCAGTACTGGAAGGGCCGAACGAAACCAAGGCATAATGTCACATCTGACAGCTTCTTCACATCATGTGCTCTTAGTCAGGAGCTGCTGAAAAGACAGCTCACCATGGTTGGCACAGTGAGGAAGAACTTCCCCCTGCACTGGTATCGACCAGAGGAAGAGAGGCGCTCTGCTTTCACTGTCACACACACTCTTGTGTCGTATGTTCCCAAGAAGAATAGAAATGTCATCCTGATGAGCTCGCTACACAAAGACGCCGCTGTCAGCACCACAGAGGACAGGAAGCCCTTTATGATCCGGGACTACAACAAGAACAGAGGAGGCGTTGACTGCCTCGATAAGGAAATGAAAAGTTTCATCCATCATGCTTTTTATTTTATTTTTATTTATGTGAATCGTAGCATTTTGTGTACGACAGATTCAATATTGTTCCTTCTATTGCACCTGCTGGCCTGTGTCACTGTTCCACAACATCCTTGATGTGTCTGTTTTCAACACATATGTGGTGTGTGTGCCATCGACCCAACCTGGAATCAGGGGAGAGTTTCAAGAGGAGACTTTTCCTGGCAGAGCTGGGGAACGTCTGGATAGGAGTGTGCACGTGTCACGTGCCACTCATGCACACACACACACACACACACGACGTCTTTAGTTTTCCATTTAGTTTTTACATTACATGTTCATTTTGGAATGCCTGTTTGTAATTTCACTGCAGTTATTTTATGTCTAATTCTATAAATTCCTGTTAAACCCTATTTGAGACATTATTCACAGCTAAAGAATGTTGAATAAAAATTTGGTGTTGAAAAATGTTTTTTGTGCTAATTTAAGGGAAAACAGACCAGGAACACTAAAGTAAGGGGCGGGAGGTTAAATGATTGAAATGAAGTCTGATGTCAGGTCATGACATGTTCACTGTTTACTCCACCAAATCATCAAGAACAATCCCAGTTGTGGTAAAACCCACTTAATTTAATTTATTTTTCCACATGCTAACGCATATTTAAAAAACTGCAGCGGAGACAGTGATGGAAAGTGTTCGCGGTTAATCTGCTGTTCTGACGTTTTCTCTCCAAATCTGATGTGACTGAGCTGAAACTATTTTACTCTTGACGACCGTATTTCAGCTTCAAACGTCATCTTGTTGCATAAAACCTTTAATCACAATAAATAAATGAA